>NW_021604702.1:716697-783678 GCF_004785775.1 Grammomys surdaster | reverse complement strand
CTGCTCTGAGTGCAGTGGCTCCTGGATGACTCAGGATTCAGTTTCTCCACAGGACAGGAGCAGACCAACTCTGTGTCTGCTCCAGCCCAGAGGACCAGGCAGGGGCAGAAGGGAAGTGGAATTCTGGAGGGGCGGGGTTTGGGTAGCTGCTGTGCCCTGGATGTCCCTGGCTCCCTGATCTATCTCTGGGGTTTAGGGAGTGAGATGGAGACCTTACCAGCTGCTCTGAGTGCAGTGGCTCCTGGATGACTCAGGATTCAGTTTCTCAACAGGACGGGAGCAGACCGACTCTGTGTCTGCTCCAGCCCAGCGGACCAGGCAGGGGCAGAAGGGGCTAAAATATACTTTTAAATCATAAATGTGTGATAGGCTTTAATACTTAAATTGAATAAAAGTAAAGACTGTGCTGGAAACCAATATTAAGGCAATATATGCTTTACATGCGTAATTATGATGAATACCCATCTACATTTTGATAAAATGCCATTTTGATGAATTTTCATTTTAGAGAATAAATGTCATTATAAGACTATAATTTAATTAGTAACAACGTGTACAACTTAGATTTAGTTAAGAATTCAGGTGGGAAATACAAATTCTAGTGTTTTCAACTACAGACATAATTGTGCTTAAATGTCTTATAACAAAAGCTAAACATATTGCAAGAAAAAGTAACATTTGGCATTTAGTTTTCTATACTTATGCACTAATTTCTTAATCAGTCACATGCTTGATTTGAATATAAACTTTATTTTCATTGACATAAACTTTGCTCTCTTTTAGAAGCTTATTCCTGCAGAAGACGAGAACAAATGTAGAGATGCACAGCCAGATAACATTCAGAGATTAAGAGGCCCTGGAATAGTCAATACTAAATGAGATACTGCCAACGAATTTCTCCTAAAGAGTATAAAGAGACAGAGACAGGTGGGATAAAAGACATCAGGAGAACATGACCCTCTAAATCTCCATGAGTAAAGCTCATATGAATTTAGAGAGACTGAGACAGCCTGCACAAAGTGTGCAGGGGTCTGCACCAACTCCTCTGCATATAAATATTTAGTTTAATATTTTCATAGGATCCTGAATGTGAAAACAAATTGGAAATGGGTTTCTGATTCTTCTGCCTTCTCTTGAGTTCTTTTCCTGTCCAACTTTGATAGTTCTTATTTTTTGTATTTATTTTATTTTGTCATTTTTTTTAAATGCATGAAGGAATGAAGGAATAAAACATGAATCAATGAAGAAAATCTTGCCACTAGAGTAAAGGTTAACAACTAAATGGTCATTTATGCCTAACGAGAGATGAAAAGTCAGTTTTCTTCAGTGGAGTGAAATAGGGTATACAAACTCAAAGGTAGATTTCATGGAATATTATATATTGGAGTAGTTGGCCAATGTATAATTGACCCCACAGAATTTTTTTTATTTATTTGTTTGGTTGTTTGTTTTTGCTTTGTGCTTTATAAGGTTTCAGTTTATTTTGTTTTTGTTTTGTTATTTTCTATTTGGATGTTGTTTGTTTAATTTGTTGGAGTCTTGAATTGGGATTTTTGTCTTGTTTTTAGAAAAAAATTATAATTAGGTGGGTAGAGAGGAGAAATTACTCCATTTAGAAAACTGGATGTGGCTAAACAGGTCATGGCTATTAGGGGAGAACACACTGCTAGATTTTCCTAAATAGGCACACCATTAAGTTGATTCCTGGTGATTCACAATTATATTCTCAGTGTAGGACATGTCTCAAACCTCATCAGTGACTCTCCTTTCTTCAATAGATGATGATTAATCCAGGGACAATTCATCATTGTGGGGAGAATAAGCAACTTGAGGAAGTTTAGTTCCCATAGGATCTCTCAATCTCTCTCTCTCTCTCTCTCTCTCTCTCTCTCTCTCTCTCTCCCTCTCTCTCCCCCTCCCTCCCTCCCTTCCTCCCTCCTCTCCCCCCCCTCTCTCTCTCTCACACACACATACACACACACACACACACACACACACACCTTCCGAAGGCTCAGTGATTATTGCAAAAGAGTGAATGTAAAGATTTTAAGAGGCAGAAGTGATGGGTAATTACAAAGAACTTGTGAATTCAGCCAAACTTATGGTACAGTATGTTATTTTATTTACATTTATTGAAAATTTCCAGTGTGTTAGATGCTCCATTGGGGGAATTTATATATATTTTTGCAGCAGGATAGTTTCCTGCTGCTGCTGCTACATTGATTGCATCACAGCGATTGGGGAGGAGCTAGTGTGATAGGAGCAAAGAGAGGAAGGAGAGGAAGAGGAGGAGCTAAGAGAAGAGGAGACGTGTTTAACAGTCTCAGATAGCTATTCATATCTAGGTTAGTTAATTGGGTTAGCAATTCTAATTTTGGGGGCATTTTGTTAATTGAGCATTTCCAAACATATAAACCAATTAGATACCCTGTAAGCTCTAAGAGTCTCATTTCTACTGGGTACTGGGAGGATGGTGGGTATTGTCAGGGCTCAGCCAAGCATTGTGGACAGCATGGGTAGATTAGCAGAGCCAGCCGCCACACTGGCGTCTCGTGGGTGCTAGGGCCGTTGTTTCAAGGTAGCTGAAGCTGCAGTCCAGAGCCAGAGCAGTGGGAATGTGGCGGCTGTCTGATAACAGCCTGGGCTGGGTGCCGCATTTTTAAATACTAACCTCAATACATTTATCTCTTTTTTGGAAAGAAGAGTGCTGATGATTATAACATTTCAATAATTTTTGAATTACTGAGTCATCTAAATAGTATGCATTAGTATATTTAAATTTCTGTGACTACTTCAGCTACTTAATGTACTAAAGAGAACAAATAAATTCTCTGACAAGTTTTTTAATAAAAAGAACAGGGATTTTTATAAGATATTAGTCATATAAAAGTATTTATTTAATATTTATTAAGCAGACCGTAGCAGGTGTGAGTGTGTGCTATTGTTTCCAAGGATTTTAAGTACATTCGTATTCAGAATACCTGTAGCCCCGGGTTATGAAAATGTTCTAAAGTCTTGAAGCATCTTTCTTCTGCCTCATACACTGGCCTTGATGGAGCAGACAGAGAAAAAAATGAACCTTGCCATGATTTATTTTTGTCCTATAGCTGTCGCTAGTCAGGTTCATACACCTGTCACTAAGTGAAATCCTGTAGGCATGTGGGAGAATGACACATGGAGATATTTACATATCCTCAGACCACACTACTATTATCACCAAGCTGACAAATAGCAGAGATGACAAAAAACACTCAAAGATTAAATAGGCTACTTGTCTGTTTCAGACAGGCATGTCTTATGTGACCAGGTAAAGCAGTTTGTTTAAGATTCATATCTACATTACTTCCATGAGTTTTGGCACAAAGCAAGCTATTAAGCATTTTTCAATATTCTAACATAAAAGAGTTCTTTGTTTTAAACGGTTAAGGTAAATCTCTTATAAATATTATGCCTGAAATTAAGTTCCTAAAATATTTGAGTAAAATCACCATTTCACTATTTGTTTTATTTTTAAATACGTTATTATTTTTACTTTTAATTTCTACAATTGTACTTGATATAACTTTTTACTTTAATTTTGTTTTCTTAAAATTTACATATGTATGTATCTATGGATATTTTTTAGCTAAATCTAATAGTTATGTTTTGTTTACTATTTACTCTTTTTTTCCTGAACATTCAACTATTTCTACTTTGAGAATATGTAGAATATTAGAAAACATAGAATGTTGTTTAATGATTAAATTTTTAGGTGACAAAGACTTTCTAATTTAAGAATTCTTCTCTCCCTTTCCCTACCCATTCCCTCTCTCTGTTTGTCTGTGTGTGTGTGTGTGTGTGTGTTGGCTGCTTGTGCACATGTATGTGTATGCATATAGAGAATAGAGGTGTTGTTCCTCATATTATTTTCATTTCTGTTTTTTTTTTTAATTTGTGCATTTGTTTCTGAGACATTGTCTATAACTAAACCTGGAATTCAGAGATTTGATGGGATTAACTAGCCAGAACGTCCCCACGTTGTTTCTGGTACTTTTGCCTCCAGCCCAGGGTTACAAGTGTATACCAGCAAGACCTTCCTTGATATCTCTCACCTAGAGTTTGAACTAAAAACCTGAAGTATCCACAGCCGGAACATTTCCTGCTGGGCTATATACCCAAACTGAGAATTTTTTGCCTCAATATAATAAGGCAAAATAATCTGTATTTTTTTTGTCAAACATCTTTTTTCTTCTTCTTCATTGGATATTTTATTTATATTTCAGATTTTATCTCTGTTCCCCATTTCCCCCCACCCAGAAACTCCTTATCCCATCCTCCCTCCTCCTGTTTCTATGAAGATGTGCCTCCACCCTCCCACCTATTCCTACCTCCCCACCCTCAAATTCTCCCAACTGGGGTATCCAGCTTTCATTGGACCAAGGAGCTCCTTGGTCTTTTTTTAATGTAAAGGAAATTTTAATATAAATGTATGCAGTAAATTAATACAGCAACAGTTTTTGGTTTTTCATCCTAGCTAGTTCTCTAATAACTAATGACACAGAGAAACCAAGCTTTATATTTGACTTAAAGAACCACGACTAGGCATTATAATTCTATTCTTACCTTCTGATCTAATCTGGCTACCACTCAGCCAAAATCCCTGAGATACTTGCATTTTAGTACTGATGTTGTTCTTTGGACTTCAGGTGTTTTTCCAGGATGTCTCCAGGACCCTTCCTCGTGGCCACACCATTCTTTCTCTTTTACTCTCCCTTCTCCCCTGGCAAGTAATGGTCCTGCTGTATTATCTCTATTGACTACTTATTGGCTTTTAAGGCTTTTATTGACAAGGCAGAGAATAAATAATGAGCATTGTTGACACAAACTTGAGACAGGGGATTCTTGATATAAACATTACAGTGCCCTATCTGGATTACATCAATATATGAAGGCAGAGAAATTAGCAATTGAATAACACAAGGATAAACTATACTCAGTGCACAATAACACAATGCCTACATTTTATTTTAACAAGATTTTTCCCTTTTATTGAAAATAGATTTTATTCTCACATGAGATATCCTAATCACTATTTCCTCTCCCTTTACTCCCCCCAGTCCCTTTCCACATTTCCTCCCCATTGGGATCTCCTCCCTTTCTGTCTTTCATAAGAAAAAAGAAAAACTAAAGGATACCAGTAAGTATAGCAAAACAAAATATAAGACAAAAAATTATATTGACAAAGTTGGACAAGTTAAGCAAACAAAAGGAAAAATTCTCAAGAGAAGGCACAATAATCAAAGACACACTAATTGACACACTCAAGAATCCCATAACGACACTAAAGTGACAGCTATTATAAATACAGAGAGGACCTGGTGCAGATTGTTGCAGGGCTTGAGCACACTTCCTCATCCTTTGTGAGTTCATAAGGACTTTGCTTATGTTGATTAGGAAGGCCTTTTCTTGTTTTCTTCAATCTTCTCTGGTTATTATGCTATTTTTGCTCCCAATTCTGTGGAGTTCCTTGAGTTCTGAGGGGAGGAATTTGATAAAAAATAATATATATCATTTAGGGCTGAGTGTTCCAAGGTTTCTCATTTTTTGCATAACTGGCTGTGGATCTCTGTATTTGTTCCTATCTGCTGGAGGAAGAAGCTTATTTAATGACGGCTCAACAAAGTACTGGTTTATTAGCATAGAAAAGTATCATTAAGGGTCATTTTATTGTTATGTTTTGAATTTTGTTTTCATTTTATTAAGACAAGTGTTATTTGATTTACCCTAGGACCCTGGGCTATCTAAACTCTGATTCTTGGCTTCACAAGAAGTGTCCAGTATGGGTTCCATATCCTAGACTGGACCTTAGATAAAATCATAAATTGGTTGTTTTCTCCCATAAGTTTTGTGCCAACATCACCCTGACATACCCTTCAAGTAAGACCGAATTATAGATCAAAAGATTTCTGGCTGCACAGTACTATCCTGCAATAGATCCTAGAAAGTAAGGCTGAAGAGTTTATCATGTCACCAGCTCTACTTCTTCATGTGCAATAAGTTGTGTAGATATTGTCTTCTGTAATGAGAACTTGCTGTAAGCTTGTGATGAAGAACTTATAGTCCTGGAAACAAGCTATGTTGTTTAGGGGATTCCCTTTGGTCTACTAATCAACTAGATATAACCCAATCCAAATATTAGAAGCTTCTTTTGGTAACAAGAAATGGACAGATGGGACCCTGTCTCCCCCATGTATTACATTTCATTTCTTTAAAGAAAAGTTAAGAATTTACTTGCATAAAGGTTTTATATACTTACCATATATTTATCAATTTTATACTGATCTTTTGTTAATGTTGATATCATAAAATGTATATTAATTGTTAGAGTTGAGAATATTTAAACCTATAAATTCTTTTTAATTTTTTTTTTAATTTGAAAAGAAAAATTACCAAATCTACTACATCTCTTTACTTCTCTCTCCAGTAGTTCTTCTATGTTGCCCACCACAGTTTCTTCCCAATGTTTCCTCTTACTTCTCCTCATTTTCCTCCTCCTCTTCTTTCTTTTCCTTCTTGTACTCAACACATCTTTGGCTTCTAGCATGTGCTATTTATGAGGTTAACTTCATTTTACTCTTTTTACTGTCTCATCATTTGATTATTCTCTAGAATTCATTTTATAAAAAGAATCTTATCACTGTTAGTTGAAATTTTGCTTTCTACATTAAATTATTTATCTCAAATTATGATTATGTTTTAAGTTTTCCCATGAAGAAATACCCATTTTTATTAGATCCTAGTAAAATGGAATTTAATTTGCATATATAATTAAAATTCAATTTACATCTATGTGAGTCTAAATATAGATGTATTTTATATTTTATAAATATTAATTTATTGATGCTGAAATATGTATACTAATATATGTACATATATGCGTATGTAGTATGCATATGTATATATTATGTACATATGCATATGTAGGTATATATATACTATAATACATGTATATATGCAATAAGTATTGACTTTCTGACTATGAATATGTCAAAAGTGTTTAATATTTCCTTTGCAAACAAGAGACCATAAAATTTTAATCATAATTTTTCACAGAAATGTAAAAATATATTCATATAGCAAACCACCCTTATAAATAACTAATACATTTGGAATTTTCACCAAATTTATCACCTTCTAACTTTACCATTTCTTCATTTGCAATCTATTTTATTTTCTTTTTAACACTGTTATTCACACTGCTCCTGTGCTTTCAAGTCTCCTCCCTTTTTCTTACTTTAAACTTTGTGTCCTTTTGAGTCATATTTTTTCTTATGTCTGATGTTTCTCTCTCTCTCTCTCTCTCTCTCTCTCTCTCTCTCTCTCTCTCTCTTGCTCTCTCTCTGTCTCTCTCTCTCTCTCTGACTCTTTCCCCTTTCCCCTCACAAGCACACATGCACAGGTACACACACACACACACACACACACACACACACACACACTTTTCTCCTTATTATATTTTATTATTTTTGTTAATCATTCGATTCTTACTTGATTGCCATATTACTACATTCTCAGAAGTTTCATTTCTGGACATTCATGACACTACATAGACTTTAAAAATCTAGAATAAAATATTTTAGTTACGTATTAAAATGTTGACCTTTTAACATTCATGTCTTCTCGGACAAACTCAAAAAAGGTTCAATGTCTCAGTATCATCTTCTCTTTATACAGATACATATTTCGAAGTGCTTGCTTCACAAAATTAGCAGCTAACATACTTCAATAACTATACGTAGCTAGAATGGAGGTATGTTTTCATGTTTCCAAAGATGTATTATAACATTTTATTTGGGGACTAACATACTTTTTTTAAAAAAAAAATGTTTTGATACCATTAACAAATTCTTTAACCAATTATCCACCTATCTTCATTGTTGCACTTCTAAATATCCTGTACAAACCAGCATACTAAATATATTCTTGCACAGGCATGTGATTCTAAACTTTAGGATACATTCATCTCAGATTCTTCAAGAACATGTTTGATGGCTTTTTAGATATTACTTTCCCATTCACTAATTTTGGGTAGTTTTAAAAGAAGGAAAATAATTTCTCTCAGTTGAAAATTCTCTATTTCTAAAACTTTATTTTACTTTCTCTAAGAAGATGCTTATATTTTCAAAATCTCCAAGTTTGCAAAAACCATTACTATGGTTATTTTTGTGAAGTGGTTTCAAAATGGTCGAAGTGGTTTCTAAGAAAGCAAATCCTGCAGTTAATTTAAGTCTGCTTCTGGTAATTACATTTTGCCGTCTGGGCCACATTTTATTTGACTTCACACGTTTTCATTTGAATAGCAACTGTTACAAGGCATATGGACATCCATAGCAATCACATATGCTTCAGAATGGCTCACCGCTGCCTGCTTAGGATTCAAACAATCACAAGATGTCATAATGATTGTGAATTAGAACAACTTCAAACCCTTTGCTGAGATTGTGGTTAGATTTGCTTAAAGATGCCATCATCAAGGTATGCAATCATGCTTCTTAGTTAGGTTGTGACTTTATCTTCCTTGTGTACATTCAGAGTTTGAGGAGAAATGTTTATAAAATATTATAAAATACAGACTTCTGTAATTGGAAAAGTCATGTTTGAAACACAAAACTTGAGGTCTAGAAACATTTCTAGTATTAGTGATGATCTTATATCATTTTATGTGGAAAAGGAATTCCAGATGGTATAGACAACTTGACATCACATCAGATAAATATTTATTAATTGCTTAGCGAACACCACATATAATTTTCTCACATATCTAATACAAATACATCTTTTAAAAACTCCCCAAGTGAGTATAATGCATAGTTTTTATGAAAGAATCAAATGAGAGACATTGCATAAAACTATAACAATTTGAGATTTGAAATGAGAATTTTCAGTCACTGCACTCAATATTTAAAATGATTAAAATTTGGTGGCATTGTATAACATTTTTCTATAATAAAATCTATATGAAAATCAATCTTATTCCATTGCTGAAAATACCATTTTTGGAAATACCAGGCAATTGTTTGTCACCTATACTGGAGCATCTGGAGTAATTTCATAAATGATTCAATTCAGGAATGTATAAAATATATTTCTTTTATTCAGAGCTGAAAATATCTTCAAAATTATCTTCTGCAAAACAATTTTAGTTTCAATCACTACAGGTTTCATAAGATGAACTGCCAGAAATATTTTTCCTCCATAGCAAGAGATAGACAGACACAATTGTGGCTTTCTCATCCAAAGCTTCTAAGTTTGGGAAAATATGGAAAATAAAAAGACTAAAATGTAATTAGAATGATTCATAAATTTATGTCAAAATTACAGTAATATCAGTCAAATTCAATATAAATTATAAATGGGAGAAACACTAGAATGATATCTACATTAATGAATAAAATTGTGTCAATGTATATTTCCATAAACCATGGAAAAAAGCATCATTCCTACATTCCTTCCAGTCCCTAGGCTCCACATTAGAAATCATATTTTCTTCCATATTTTACAGAACTCCCTTGAGATTTTTTCAAAATTGTATTCGTAAGTACTGTATTTACGTAATTTCCAACAGTCTCTCTTCCCTTTCCAATACTTTCCTTGTCTTATTTACTTCCGTTCAAATTTTTAACCTTCTCTTTATTATTATTATGTTTACAAAGGTATATGTAAACACTCATACATGTGAGATATATATATATATATACATATATATATGTGTATATATATATATATATATATATATATATAGTATAAATATATTATATATTATACTACATGTAAATGTATTATATAAAGTATTTATCTAAAAATATATAAACATATATCTTATAATAAATGAGTCCATTTTAATGTTCATGCATAGATGTCTTTAAGTCTTAAAACTTGGTTGCATAGGATTAGATTACCTGTCAGGCATCTCACCCCTGAAGAAATCCTATTTCCTCTTTCTCAGCAGGCATAACTTTCTTAAAGCTATTCATTCAGGTGTGTACCTTGCAAAATTTTCCTCAGCCACATTGAGATGCTCTCTGTTGTTGTCATTAAGCAGCTCTTGATGAGGAAACTATACTGCTGATATTTCATTGGTGCAGCTACCCTGTCATGTCACCAAGATGCTATGATGCTGTAGATTATTTCGCTTGTATGATACTATATCCTTTCTTGCCCGCTTTCTACAATTATCCCTGACTTTTAGGTTGCATTGTAAGATGTATCAATTGAAGCTGGATATCCCACTATCACTTATCCTCTGCATTTTGATCTGTCATGTCTCCATCTTTGCAAGAATAAGCTTTTTTGATGATAGTATTTATCTCTGTGTATATTAATAAAGAATTGAATACAGTTAGAAAATTTCTTAGTTGAGAAAGCGCCAGTAGGGAGTTCTCTAGGAACAATACCTCTCCAGGGATGCCTAAATTTAAATCCTTAAATTCATTTAGACCACTCCTGATTACCCCAATAGAGTGCCATCACTATACAATTGTGGTTTCTTGTTTGGTTAATTATTGTTACAGTTCCTAGATTTTGCGAGTTGGGAACAATATATTTTTATATGTGTATGTATGTGTATGTATATGTGTATGAGTATGTATATGTATATTTTTTCTCTCCATTAGCAGTTTGCATATTTACCAATATGAGAGCTACTAAGTAGATAGAAAGCATATAGGTCTGTTTCTAATTTATTCTTCTATTTCTCTGCTTATAATGTGTATGGTCTTTAGCAATAAGTTTTACTTTTAACTCTGGAAAAATTAATAATAATAATAATAATAATAATAAGTCTATACTGTTTGGGGAGTCTCTTGGATGCCGTGAGAAACAACTTAAATAGAGGCTTCCCATAAATGGCAATGGGATTTTTTAAATATGTGGTTTTCAGGAAACATTATTACCCATTACTGTAAACCCATCAGGATTATATATACATATATACACACATGCATATATAATTTTTGTGTATTTTTAAGTAAACATAAAACATCATGTTTCCACACGGCATTTTAAACACCTTTACTTGGTGTTTATCTACCCATGCCCCCATCTCTGCATTTGTATTACCTTTCCTTCATTCCCCTCCATTTAAGCCCCTACCTTGTTTTTCCATTTCTTTCATTCGTTGCATCTGTGTCCAACTATCTGCATACTTAAAGCTCTTACTGCTTTATTCCCCCATCGTCTCCATTGGCTTTCCCAGATTCTGAGGTTATTTTTGGTCATTGACCCACATGTAAAGACTCAAAAGTAGGATTCACAAAAGAGGACAGTGAAGAACAGGTGAAATCTGCCATTCAGGATCTACTTTATGATTCTTTTACTGATATTTTAATCACTTATTTTGTATTTTTTATGCATGTCCTTTATATGCCTTAGTTGGGGTTAATATTACAGGGATGAAACAATAGCAACTTGAGAAGGAAAATGTTTACTTGGCTTTCATATCCAGAGTCACAGTTCACTGAGGAAAGCCAAGGCAGGAATTCAAACTGGACAGAAACTCAAACCAGATAGAAGAAACTTCAAACCTGAAGGCAGAAGCTGAAGCAGAGGCCATAGAGGATCACTGATTATTGGCTTGATCCTCATTGTTTGCTCAGCCTGCTTTATTAAAACATCCAGGGCAACCAGTTCATGAATGATGCATCCACAATGGGCTGTGCCCTTCCCCATCAGTCACTAATTAAGATGTCCTACAGGCTTACCTACAGCCTTAATTTTATGAAAACATGATTTTTATTTGATGCTTCCTCCTCTCCAATGACTCTAACTTAGCTTGTATCAAGTTGACATGAAACTAATCATCACTTATCATTACAATTTTTATTAAAGTGAATTGGAAACATTTTATCTTATTAGCTTTAATTTCCAAGAAAATGCTGCTTTCTGTTAGAATTTATTTTCTTATATGAAATGGAAATACCTTTACTTTTGCAATTATTGGTTTAATAATTATAATAATATAAAATATAGATAAATTTACCTTCTTTTAAATATGCATGACATAAATTATTGAATGAAAGATATTGAGGTCATGATATATTTTCTACCCACTTTTCTAACTATTTGACCTGTACTCTTTAATAACAAAGGAAATGTCTGGAGTTACCCAACACAGGTATCTTGATATTTCCGAGAGATTGGTCTCCTTTTTAATTAATGTAAAATGTTTTTTAATATGTACTTCCATATCAAAACTGATGTCTTAGAAATGCAATATAATCAAAACCATGCATATACTAAATTTAAAAACACTTTCTATCATACATAGCAACACCTTCTTAAGTACTGTAATGCAAAGACATCTGGGGTTCTAATTCTGAGATTTGAAATGTTTGGGACCATACCACATAGAAGTAAAATAATTCAGGGTAGAAAAGCTCATGTAGAAAGTTCAATACATTAAATATGTTTTCTATTCAGAATACTCTTGTGGACCATATATATCTTACTTTGATTCATGAAAGTCTAAAACTTGGCTATTTTGTAGATAAGTGATTAATGTAAACTTTATATAGCTTTAAAATTTCTGCAATAGTATAACATTTTTTAAAAAATAAGTTACACAAATTAAATGTTGTCTTTCTTAGATTTGGTCATTTTGAATATTCAAAAACCCATTCCACAACTAAATTACCATAATCTTCCTCTTTGGGTTGTCAATCAGGTTAAAGAGAAGCCTTTCTCTACAGAATACACAGTCTCTACAAGTGAATCAGCTAAGGAACATTAAAATGTCTGATTCATTAGATTAAATTATTAAAGATAACTGTCATAGTAACTGTCCTATTGCTATGAAGGAACATAATGACCAAGAAAACTTATAAAAGAAAACATTTATTTGAGGATTTTCTTAGAGTTTCAGATTAGTCGATTGTTGCCATTTCAGAGTGTGTGGTAGCTGGCTGGCAGAAGTGGCACTGAAGCATGAGAGCACCACATACTTCATAGAGAAAGAGAAAGTGGGGGGCAGGGGATAGAGAGACTGGGGAAATCAGGAAGGAGAGGGAGCTGGAGAGGAAGAAGGAGGCGGGGAAAGACTAAGCCTGGTGTGAGATTCTGAAAACTCAATTTCCACTGAAAATTGAGTAACAATTAATTATGTTAATTGGTAACATATCTCCTCAATCAAGGCCATGTCTTCCAATTCTTCCCAAATAATTCCACTAACTAAAAACCAATTATTCAAATAGATAAGCCTATAGAGGCCAGTCTATATCAAACCATCACAACATTCTTTAGTAAATCTTTAATTCTAATTAAATATTACAGCACATGAATAAACACTAAATGCCTAATAAAACTAAAATTTTTATAATCTTCCTTCCTTCCTTCCTTCCTTTCTTTCTTTCTTTCTTTCTCTCTTTCTTTCTTTCTTTCTTTCTTTCTTTCTTTCTTTCTTTCTTTCCTTTCTTTCTTTCAAACTCCAGATTTTATTCTCCTCCCAGTTCACCCTCCCAATGTTCCACACCTCATATCTTCACCCCGGCCCCCTTTCTCCATGAGGATGTACCCATCCCCTAGACCCTACCCTACCAGACCTCTAAAGTCCCTCGGGCCTCCAGTCTCTTGAGAATTAGGTGCATCTTCTCTGACTAAACACACATCCAGCAGTTCTCTGCTGTATATGTGTTGGGAACTTCTTATTAGCTGATATATGCTATCTGAGTGATGACCCAGTGTATGAGAGATCTCAGAGATCCAGGTTAACTGAGACTGTTGGTCCTCCTACATGATTGCTCTCCACCTCAGCTACTTCCAGTTTTCCCCTAACTCAACCACAGGGGTTAGAAGCTTCTGTTCACTGGTTGGGTACAAATATCTGCATTTTACTCTTTCAGCTTCTCCTTGGGTCTTTCAGAGGGAAATCATGATAGGTTCCTTTTGTTTGAGACTCAATAGCCTCAGTAATAGTGTCAGGTCTTAGAGCTTCCTCTTGAGCTGGATCCGACTTTGGTCCTGTCACTGGACCTTCTTTTCCTCATGTACTTCTCCAATTTTGTCCCTGCAGTTCATTCAGACAGGAATAATTTTGGGTCAGAGTATTGACTGTGGGATGACAACCTCATTCCTCACTTGATTCCCTGTCTTTCTGCTGGAGATGGTCTCTACAATTTCCCTCTTCCCAATGTAGGGATTTCATCTAAGGTCCTCCATTTGATTCTTAAGAATGTCTCACCTCCCAGGTCTCTGGTACATGCTTAAGTGCCCTCCCCCCCTCAACCTCCTACCTCCTGAGGTTGCCGTTTCCATTCTTTCTGGTGGCCTTTAGGGCTTCAGTCCTTTCCCCACCCAATACCACATCATGTTTCCCTCTCCCTCACATCCCTTTTCCCTTTCAGGTCCCTCCCTCCCCCCTTGTGTTTGCTTTCTTCTCCCTCCCAAGTAGGACTGAGACATCTTCACCTGGGTTTATTTGCTTGTTGAACATTTTGAGTTCTATGGACTGTATCTTGGGTAATATGTACTTTTTTTTTTTTTGGTTAATATTCACTTATTCGTGAGTACACACCATGCATGTACTTTTGTGTCAGAGTCACCTCACTCAAGATGATATTTTCTAGTTCCACCCATTTGCCTGTAAAACTCGGGATTTCCTCATTCTTAATAGGAGAGTAGTCTCCCATTGTGTAAATGAACCACCTTTTCTGTATCCATTCTTCTGTCATGAGACATCTCGGTTGTTTCCTGCTTCTGGCTATCACAAACAAGGCTGATATGAATGTTGTGGAACATGTGCCCCTGTGCTATGATGTGATTGCACACTGATATAACCACTCTGGAAATCTATCTGGAGGTTCCTCAGAAAACTGGAAATAGATCTACCTGAAGACCCAGTAATACCGCTCTTGGGAATAAAGCTAAATTTTAAATCAGATGTTGAGTTTCCAGCTGCAATAGCAAAATATCTTAATTTTCACAATACTTATACATAAGTTTTGAAAGTCTAGAAGAGGAAAACACAAACAAACCAACTTTTAACAGCATAGATTAAGTGCTATTTTAGGTATAAGAGTATTTCCTACTTTAATATAATGATGTATTCATGGAACACTTGGAGTCCAGAAGAGACCATGATAGCTCCTGGAACTTTGGGTTTTTTTTGTTTGTTTGTATTTGTTTTTTGTTTTTTTTTTTTTTTTGACTGTCCACTTGATACTGGGATCCAAACTCTGGTCCTCTATAAGAACTGTAAACAGTGCTATACACTGAGATATCTCTCTATCCCTAGGATTGAACTAATTATTGACCTATAATTAATTTCTTGCCCTACAATTTAATTAATTATAAATCTCATTAAATAAGAGATAACATAAGCTTGGACACGCACTGTGTGCAAGACTGCAAGAGAAACACCTCACAAATAATAAAGAAGACACAGGACTGTCTGCTCAATTGTTAGTTTAGGTGGGACATATAGCCAAATGTGGGCTAATGTGTCTGAAGGGGAAGGTAGGGATGCCAGGCAGCTCATTTAGGGTACTGTACTGAGAGAGATGGGTGTGTGTGTGTCTGGGAACAAACCTAATAGTTATCTTGAAGCATTGGAACAAGACTCTTTGGTTTCCATTTAAAACAATTACAAATCTTTCCTATGGAGGAAAGTATGTAGGAAAGTAAGACAGGAAATGAAGAAGCAAGTAAAAGACGAAGTAAAAGCTTCATTAAACAACTCCAGTAAGATTTTTAGAATAATCACAGGACATGCAAATGTGGAAAGAAACTGTCACATTTTAAATACTTAAATGCTTTGAATATGAATCCAGTGTAATTTGCTGACAGTTATTTGAGGATTATAATTTGATTCAATTAGTAAGTTTGAAGAAGAAAATTCCAGAGAAAATATAATTTACTGATCTCATCTGCTCTTAGTACTGTCTGATGCAGATAAAAGCACATTACTATTATGTCATCTTACTTTAGCATACCTAAAATTGTTACTATGTATTTTTTTTAAATTTCACAGTAATTGTGAATAAAAGCAAATGTGAATGAAAATGGGTAAATTGAAGAACTGGCCAAATGGAACTATAGTAAATGACATAAATTTCCCCTTTTAATAAAGTATTCTGTGTAGCAGCAAAATAGAATTCCCATTTTTTGCATTTTCTGCAGCTCATGCACACTGTTAAAATTTAAAGCATTAGCTGACATAGGTAGAATCTGCATGGTAAAGTGGAAGTACACATAAACAGTGACATAGTTGTATCAGAACATGAACAACTCTAGGAAGTGCTCCATCGTGGAGAGTGCCTGCATTGCTGTAGTACCTGACTTTGTGAATTCTAAATATAATCTCACAGCATTATAAGGAATACAGAGCAAATATCCTTACCCTGATCATTACCTTTGTGGTCTGGTATTGTCAAAACCAGAAGGACCATTCCTTTACATATTTTATTGTTAGTATACAATTCTATAGCCCATATCACTATTTATAACTGTGACCCGCATCACTTTCTCGCCAGCAAGAATGAACTGGGACGTCAGGATCCTTCTGCAGCAAGCTTTATTGAAGCCAAAGAGAGGAAAGACCCCGAGGGGAACAGGAGCTCTCCTTATATACCCATCGGGTCGGCGTGTCCCTACTCTACTGGCTGATGCATCTCGGCAGATATGATGCGTTGGGCTGCGTCAGTTTTTGACAGTTACTGGCTGCTCAGGCATTCACCTTACTGGTGTTTAATGGCGATTTCAGGAGGGAGACTATGCATGCGCAGCAGCGCACCACATCCCCTGTTTTAAATATTAATTGGAGCACCAGATCTCACTTCACTGGGTGCAATGGGCAAAGGCCCTCCAGGTGCAGAAGCTGAGATCTTGTGTAGGTGATTCTCGGGGAGGTTCTGTAGCCCCTTTCATTTGAGGCCTCATGATGGTACTGAGCCTGTAAAGGAGAGCAGTGCTCAAATCCTTACCTGTCACTGGGTCGATCTCCCCACACGAGATCGCCCTGTCTTAGGTGGACCGAGTCTTACTTGACACTCCGTCATTGACATACCAGTCCTTATCATGGAACAGAGACCTCGTGGGCAAGAATAGTATAGGGGCTATCGATGTTAGTCCCTGAGCATTGACATCCAGATGTCGATAGAGTCACCATTTTCTAAGGATGAAAAGGCCTGAGCCACCACCACCCTATCTCTCTGTCATTGAGCTCGCATCCTACACAGTAGAAAAAGGGTACCCGCCAGACCCAGGCACGAAATAGCTCCAAAAAGTCCCACTCCCACCCACTCTTTAAAATAGGAGAAGAGAGAAGACACCCAGGACGAAAGTCCCTCGATCAGGGACACATCCACGAGGGTAGAGTTGATCTCTGTAATGGACCACCGCAGTTGTAGGAGGGTATCTTCAAAACGTTCAGACCAATTTCTTTCAGGTGGTAGACTCGCAAGCATCAAGACCAGTAGTAGCTTCTGCCAATGTGGTATCAGTGGCATCATCTTTGAGAGGCGAGGCAGATGTATTCGCTGGAAGCCAGCGTGTCAATCTCTCAGGCAGCCAGAACAGGTTATTTTCGTCCTGCGGGAAAACACAAACAGCTCCCCGGGATCTCATTAACATAGGATCTGGGCCTTTCCATTGTCCGGTCAGGACATCCTTCCATTTTATTAATTCTTGTTGTTGGCTTGATGGGGCACAGTGGCGGTCAGCCACCGACTTGCCATGATCATCCAAATTCAAAAAATTAAGAGTGAAAAGGGCCAGGTAGACTATTATTCTAGGCCCAGGGGGCAGTGTTTCCTTTATGCCCCCTTTTTGTTTAACAAAATAAGATTTTAAGGTACGATGTGCGCGCTCAACAATGCCTTGACCCTGGGGATTATAAGGAAGCCCTGCCACATGCGTCACTTGCATCTGACAGCAAAATTGTTTGAACTTTTGAGAGGTATATGCCGGGCCATTATCTGTTTTTAGGACATTGGGCTTGCCCCAGGCACTCCAAGCCTCCAGACAATGTTGAATGACATAAGAGGCCTTTTCTCCTGACAAGGGAGTAGCGCAGAGTACAACAAAGGCAGACCTCTCTGTACAGCACCAAACAACTGCATTTGTGCATTGATGGCTCTGAGGTCATGAAGCAATCTCCATTTTCCCGATTTCTTTCTAATCACAAAGATTGGAGTATTCCAGGGAGAGGTGGATGGCTCTAAATGTCCCAATTTTATCTGTTCTTCCACTAGTTGCATAGCTGCACCCAATTTTTCAGAGGACAAAGGCCACTGGGGAACCCACACGGCTTCCTCTGAGAGCCAAGTTATGGGCTTAGACTCTCCAGTGGCCCCTAGAAAAAACCCAGGCCCTTCTTGTCTTGACTGACTGAGATGGGATCAGGTCTGCCTTGTTCCCTCGCCCCTAGTCCTTTACCCTCTCGATAGCCCATATGAGACATCATGTTAACGGCCTGTGGAGAATAGGTGTCAGTCAGCCATAAATTTAGTTGTTGTAACACATCTCGACCCCATAGGTTGACTGGCAGTGGAAGAACATATTGGGTAAAAGTTCCAATCTGGCCCTCAGGGGCTTCCCAACAGAGGGTCTGTGAACTGACTGAGGGGTTAGCTTCGTATCCCAGCCCTTGTAAGGAGCGGGATGATTGAGTGACAGGCCAAGCCTTAGGCCACCAATTAGCAGAGATGATACTCTTATCAGCTCCAGTATCTAGGATGCCAGAAAACTGGACTACCCTGGTTAATTGGCCCTCAGACTCGCCTTTTCTAGAGAGTCCTTTCCAGGCTTGAACCGCTGCAGCGGCAATCTGAGCATATGCCCCCCAGTCATACTCAGTCTGATTATTAGCATATTGCCCTTGGCCAGTCAAAAGGTCATATGTCCAAAGGGCTTGATTTCCAATTAAAAGAACATTAGATTTGGCTTGTGCTTGGAGAGCATCCTGCCACAGGGCCTTCCATTCCATAAATTGTCCTGAGCTATTAAGCATTGCCCTTGCGGTGGTTTGCCAGTCACTTGGCGTTAAGGCCATGTTGGCTAGTCACTCAACCTGCATGATTGTAAAACTGGCATCTACCCCATATTTGCGGACAGATTCTGCAAGTTTCTCTAGAACATTAAATTCAACAGGGGCGTGAATTCGTCCGCCTTCAGCCCCTTCATATACTGGGAAAGCCATTAGAATTTTCTGACTAATCTCGGGTGAAAAGAAGGAGTCTGCATGCCGTCCCACATAAGGCGGGGGCGCACTTGGAAGAGTGGCTGGCAATTTTATAGATTTAGGGCCTGCCACCGCTGGGTCTGTATGTTTTCCCTTTCCATCCTCTGCCCGCGGCCGCTCACCTGGATGATATCTTTCCTCCTCATATCGAGCAGCCTCTTCTTCCAAATTCTCTTCCTCCAAAGGACTAAGGCCCTCAGTCTCAGAGGAGTCTATTTCAAGGGCCTCTAAGTCTTTTAATGGGTACAATGGTCTAGATTTGGCTTCTTTTTTTATCGCCTTGCACTTCTCTCCTAGAGCGTACTTGCTCTTCCCTAACTCCTCAGCAGGTTCCTCACCTTTCGAGGGGCCTAAATTCTTAGCATTCTTTGATTTCCTTTCGCGCTCACCACTTCTCTTTTCTTGATCAGATTCTGACATGCTAGATTGTACTTCCTGCAACACCTCCTGCCTTGCCTTTACCGCTGCACGGCACTGCTCGTCCTTAAGGTCGCCCTCCTCCAAAGCTTGATCTACTACGCAAAACAAAACGAGCAGAAAGAGAAAGAGGGCGAATACCACTAAAACAAAAGCAGCAGCCGCCTCGGTCACCTGTGAGGCAAGAAGAGAGAGCATACCTTTCTGATCCTTACCGTAGGCTGCAGTTCTGGATCCTCCCGCGAACGGGGGTCTCCCTCGGTGCCTGGCGATGGGTCGGCCTGTTCCCGGGTTTCGGCACCAGCTGTGACCCACGTCACTTTCTCGCCAGCAAGAATGGACTCGGACGTCAGGATCCTTCTGCAGCAAGCTTTATTGAAGCCAAAGAGAGGAAAGATCCCGAGGGGAACAGGAGCTCTCCTTATATACCCATCGGGTCGGCGTGTCCCTACTCTACTGGCTGATGTGTCTCGGCAGATATGATGCGTTGGGCTGCGTCAGTTTTTGACAGTTACTGGCTGCTCAGGCATTCGCCTTACTGGTGTTTAATGGCGATTTCAGGAGGAAGACTGCGCATGTGCGGCAGCGGACCACATATAACTAATAGTATAAGATGTCTAAGAACTTAATTTTCTCATTAGCATTTGAAATTTGATACTGAAAGTTTTTGCCTGTGTCATTTCTGGAGACACCAGTGCAAAGATTCGCTGATCTCATTTTATGGCTACTATAGTGATTTTTATTATTTGTGGCTATAAATATCTTCCATATTTATAGTTCTGTAGTCTATATTGAGTGGTTCTGTCAAAATACTATAAAATGCTTGAGGTCAGGGTCCTTGGCATTTATTGTGCTTTCAATAGTGCAATCATGTTAATATTTATATTCATAAGAATGTATATGTGTTTAGAGATGGAGTGCTATAGGAGATCATTGTAATCAGTTAGGGTTGAGGTAATAGAGGAAAGGGAGATCACTGCAATTATGATGGTTTGAATAAAAGTAGGTCTCATAGGTCCATAGGGATTAGGAGGCATGGCCTTGTTGGAGAAAATGTGTCTCACTTACTGCTGCCTGGGGATTAGGATGTAGGTCTCAGCTTCTACACCATCATGTCTGGCTGCAATAGACTAAACTTCTGAAATTGAAGTACAGTCCCAGTGAATTTTTCTTCATTATAAGATTTGCCACAGCCATAATGTCTCTTCTCAGTAATAGGAGCTCTAATAGAGCAAGTGTTCTACTACAAAGCTAGAAATGAGACCTTAGTGTTGAATTTGAAGGAGCAGAAAGAGAGATGACATTCAGTTTAGGATTTTTATGGGACTCCCAACTATTTGAATGAGTGAGTACATTATTCTTGTGCCTTCTCTGGTGCTCATTTCCTTCTGTTGTTTGCCTTGTCAAGATTAAATGTGATAATTGTATTTTCTTATTATATTTTATTTTGTTGTTATCTATTAGAATCCTGTTCTTTTCTAATAAGCGAAAAATAGGGACTAGATCTGGATAGGAGGGGAGAAATAAGAAGTAGAGGCAGTGAAACCTGTAATCAGGTTATATTACATGAAAGAAAAATGAATCTATTTTCAGTTATTGGGAAAAACAGGAAAAAATAAAATGACAATTTTCTCCTTTCCTCCCTCCTTCCTTCCTTCCCTTCCTTCCTTCCTTCCTTCCTTCCTTCCTTCCTTCCTTCCTTCCCTTCCCTCCCTCCCTCCCTCCCTGCCTTCTTTCTTTTTTCTTCCTTCCTTTCTTTCTTTTCTTTTCTTTCTTTCTTTCTTTCTTTCTTTCTTTCTTTCTTTCTTTCTTTGTCTTTCTTTCTATTCTTTTTTTTCTTTTTTTAAACTTTTTTTCTTTATTTTGTTTATTGGATATTTTATTTACATTTCATATGTTATCCCCTTACCCCATCCCCCACCCACCCGGGAACCCCCCATCCCCTTACCCCTCCTCCTTCTTCTCCGTGGATGTAACCCCCTCCTACCCTCCCCACTCCCACTTCCCCACCCTCAAAATTCCCATCCCCTGGGGCATCCAGCCTTCATGAGGTCAAGGATCTCATCTTCCACCTGTGCCCAGCAGGGCCCTCTACTCTTACATATTCAGCTAAAGCCCTGGATCTCTCCATAAGTGCTCCCAAGCTGGTGGTTAGGAACCTGGGAGTTGTGGTTGGTTGGTATTGTTGCTCTCCTCATGGTGCCACAAACCCTTTCAGCTCCTTCAGTCCTCACTCTAACTCCTCCATTGAGAACCTCATGATCAGTTTAATGGCTAGTTGTGAGTATCTGCCTCTGAATATGTCAGACTCTTAAAGGCCTCTGAGGAGACATCCATATCAGGCCCTTATCGGCATGCACTTCCTGACTTCCACATCAGCATCTACCTTTGGTGATTGTACATGGGATAGATACTCAGGTGGAAAGGTCTTCAAATGGCTCCTCCTTCAGTTTCTGTCCCTCATTTTGTCTCCATATTTGCTCCCTTGAGTATTTTGTTGCTCCTTCTAAGAAGAACTGAATCACCCCCCCTTGGTCTTCCTTTTTTATGAGCTTCATGTGTCCTGTGAGTTGCATCTTGGGCATTTCAAGGTACTGGGCTAATATCCGATAATCAGTGAGTGAATACCATGTGTGTTCTTTTGTGATTGGCTTACTTCACTCAGGATGATAATTTCTAGTTCCATCCATTTACCTAGGAACCTCTCGAATTCATTAATTTTTAATAGCTGAGTAATACTCCATTGTGTAAATATACCACATTTTTTGAATCCATTCCTCAGTTGAAGGACATCTGGGTTCTTTCCAGCTCCAACCGTTAGCCAGATTAACCAGAGGGCACAGGGACAGTATCCAAATTAATAAAATCAGAACTGAAATGGGAGACATAACAACAGAAACTGAAGAAATTCAAAAAATCATCAGATCCTACTACAAAGGCCTATACGCAACAAAACTGGAAAGCCTGGATGAAATGGACAATTTCCTAGACAGATACCAGGTCCCAAAGTTAAACCAGGAGCAGATAAACCATCTAAATAGTCCCATAACCCCTAGGAAAATAGCAGCACTCATTAAAAGTCTCCCCACTAAAAAAAGCCCAGGACCAGATGGTTTTAGTGCTGAATTTTATCAGACCTTCAAGGAAGACCTAATACCAATTCTCTTCAAACTATTCCACAAAATAGAAACAGAAGGAACACTATCCAATTCTTTCTATGAAGCTACAATTACACTCATACCCAAACCCCACAAAGACCTGACAAAGAAAGAGAACTTCAGACCAATCTCCCTTATGAACATTGATGCAAAAATACTCAATAAAATTCTAGCAAACCGAATCCAAGAACACATCAAAACAATCATCCATCATGATCAAGTAGGTTTTATCCCAGGAATGCAGGGATGGTTCAATATTCAGAAATCCATCAATGTAATCCACTATATAAACAAACTCAAAGAAAAAAACCACATGATCATCTCACTAGATGCTGAGAAAGCATTTGATAAAATTCAACATCCTTTCTTTCTATTCTTTAATCTTTTTTTTTTACAGTCCGGAGTTCATCACTCACCCAGTCCACCCTCCAACTGTTGAACATCCTATACCTCCTCCCCCATCCCACCCTGTCACCAGGAGGATGTTCCTCTATCTCATGCACCAAACCTTCCCACTCCTGGAGACCCAAGTCTCTCAAGGGTTAGGTGAATTTTTCTCTGTCTGAGTCAAGACCCAGCTGTATATGTGTTTGGGGGCTCATTTCAGCTGATGTATGTTGCCTGGTTTGTGGCTCAGTGTCTGAGAGATCCCAGGAGTCTATGTTAGATGAGAATGCTGGTCTTCCTATCACATTGCCCTACTCCTCAGCATCTTCCAGACTTTTTCTAATTCAACCACAGGGATAACCAGCTTCTGTCCATTGGTTAGGAGTAAATGTCTACATGTGACTCTTTCAGCTGCTTGTTGGGCCTTTCAAAGGGAAGTCATGATAGCCCTCTGTTTGTGAATACACCATAGCATCAGTAGTAGTGTTGGGCCTTTAGATTTCCCCTGAGCTGGATCTCAATTTGTTTCTGCCACTGGACCTTTTTTTCCTCAGGTTCGTCTTCAATTTTGTTCCTGCAGTTCTTTCAGACAGGAACAATTCTGGGTCAGAGATTTTGACTGTGGGACAGCAACCACATCCCTCCACTTGATGTCCTGTCTTATACTGGAGGTAGACACTCCAAGTTCACTCTGCCCTCTGTATGGCATTTCATCTGATGTCCCTCCCTTTGAGTCCTGAGAGTATCTCACCTCCTAGGTCTCTGGCACATTTTAGAGGGTGCCCCTACCTCCTACCTCCTGAGGTTGCCTATTTTAATTGTTTCTGCTGGCCCTCAGGGCTTCAGTCCTGTTCTATACCCCCACCCCCACACAGTACTTGGTCATGTTCCCCTCTTTCCCTCCCTGTCACCTTTCCCACCCAGATTCCTCCTTCTCTTTCCCTTCCTCCAACTGTGATTGCTTTCATCTTCTTCTCAAGTGAGATTGAAGCATCCTCACTTGGGCCCTTTGGCTTGTTAGCCTTCTTCAGTTCTGTGGATTGTATCCTGGGAATTCTGTATCTTTTTGGCTAATAATATCCATAATTTTCAAAAAAATTCCTCTACAATGCTGATTTCTGTGTAAGTAGAGCATGCCAGTTTCCAAAGAACTAAAACACTTTTTCCTCTCACATGATATAACCCCATTGACATTTGTCTGTGTATTGTGTGTATGTGTGTGTATGCGTGTGTATGTGTGTGTATGTTAGTAAACATTTTCTCTATTATGAGATTCATTTCACAAAGACTTTAATGTAAAATCATAATAAATTGTTAGTTACATTCTAAAAGAAATAAACATGATGAAAAGTATATAACTTGTCTCCCAACAAATTTTTAAATGTTTGCTTTAGTTCCTATTTTTCATAGTTTAACTTGTATCTGTCTGGAAGACAATAGTGTCATAAATATAATCTCTTCCATTGTTAAAAAATTGAATAGATGATCTAATCTCAAGAATCC
Source organism: Grammomys surdaster (assembly GCF_004785775.1). NCBI lineage: Eukaryota > Metazoa > Chordata > Mammalia > Rodentia > Muridae > Grammomys > Grammomys surdaster. The sequence continues at coordinate 759,003 of NW_021604702.1, read as the reverse complement.
CTAACATTTCATTATTTAAATGTAACAGTTGGATATGCATCTCTTATTTATCACTTCAAGCAGGGAAATATTGCATTTTTGCCTTTACACACTCCAAATTACACATTTAAAAAACAAAATCCATGATTATATTCTAATGTTTTTCAGTTTTTTAACTCATGCACTGGAAAAAGTTTAATGTAATTTCTGTGAAACAACATAGACTGGAGAGGTAAACTTACTTAGCTTTACTTTTTTATCTATATTTGTTTGGCACGTTGAAATTTATTGCCTACATTCAACTGAAAAGTTGGAAGTCAATTGGAACCAATGAATGTAGACTCTATGATTACTGAACATTTTTCATATAATTATTTTGAGGAAATGGTTAGATACTAATAATTGTTAATAATGTAAAATGATGGCTCTGCTATTTCTAATCATTTCTGTATGTTCTAGTAAATTTTTTTCTTCTTTCAAATATTTCAAGGAAGCATTTTATTTATAGCCCTTATCTTGTTGCTATTACTATAATTAATTTTTCTATTTATATTCATATATAATTGAAAAATTACATATATGCATGTATACACATGTATACAAAGATAGTTAATAGATATATGTGCATTATGTAATGATTACCATACTCAGTTAATTAGCATATTCATCTACTCATAATTATCCCTTTGCATTAAGATGAATGCTGAAAATTTGATGCCATCAAATTTCATGTAAGCAAATGTTGGGAAACCTTGCTATTTACGTAGCAGTCCCCTCTAACTGGATGGCTTTTGAGTACAGCACAAAATGGTGGGCTTCCTTTCTCCCTTCACAGCTGGGGCTTACCTGTCTCTGCCTATCTCTGTCTTGATAGTGGTCCTGAACACATGTGCATGGCCTTATCTGAAAAATGACCTTGTACAGAGTAATCAGCAAGGCCAAGTAAACTCAGCATACAAGTCTCACTTTGGCTTTGCACCCACATGGTAATTTGATGCTGTACCAATCAGCCTTTCTTACTTTCTTGATCTATGACCAAGTGTAATTTTCCACCCATACCTTTAAAATAGCCCTTATATACCCTATCCCTAAAGTAAGAGTCCTCCGGCTGCAGCAGTCTTTGGAGATAATTACAAATTCCAAAAAGTCCATACTCACAGCTGTCCAAACCTCTGCTCTTGGATTCGCTCAAGCTGGTGGCCAACAATCTCCAGGGAGAAATGGGGAAGGCACAAACAATGGTATTGTTATTTATTCTTCATGGTGACCAAGCTATTTGCTAGATCATTGCAATTGTTTATCTCATTATCCATCATCATGATTTTGTTTCTAGTCAGTATATTTAAGAACTTAAGCAAGTTGAGGGTATGTCCTGGATTATAAATAAGTTGTGCTGTGAAGGTTAGAAACTATCTTTCAAATTAATTAAAATACTCCACATCATTCATAGTTACAATTTTCTGTATATACTGGGGACATTTAACATCTCTTTGCTTATAAAATATGATTAAACTATAGTGTTATCTATTAACTATGGAATCATGGTATACTTTGGGATGCTAATATTTACTCTTCATATTATTATGGTAAGTTTACCAGCATCTTTCTTTTTTCCCATTTCCACTCCCATCTCCCAACAACTTCCATTTTTATTAGTTTCTCAGACCTGAGTTGGTACAGACTTGATATGCCAACATCTTTTGCCCTATATCCTTAATTATGCAAGATTTTAATTGATGCCAAATATTTATTCTTTTATATTCACTTTGACAAATATAAAAAAATAGATTTTTCATTTACTTTGACATGTATATCCTCAGGTATATTATTAAATAGATTTTATTTACTTTGATTCATTGGGCTAATAAAATTATATTTTATTAATCATGTTTATTTACTGAAATTATAGTATTATTAAATAAAGTTATATCCTCTAAAAGAATTATCAGTTTTTTCTTTTAGCACAAATAATACATTTTCTTTATAGAATATTCATTAAATTCAGTCACATTCTCTGTCAAAAATCTGCTTATTATGTCCTTGAAAAAATTAATTGTTGACAGTTAGTGTCAGGGAAGCCTAGTTTCATGCAAAGGGATGGAATGTTTTAGAACTTGGTACAGTAAGGAGAAACAGAAGAGTTGCGGGAAACACCTTTCTATAGTCTTGAGCAGCTCCCAGGTATAGTGTGGCATCTTCTTTGTTTCATGCCAGTGAAAAACAGCTTCTCCATCAACATTGCTTATGTTGTTTAAAATAGCTAAAGAATTTACAAAAGCATCTGGAATTTGGAAGGTGGTAAATGGCATACTTCTTGTTCTGCTTTTGTGTTAAGAGCATATGTCTCTTTTGTAGAATAATGAAAGTAAGCTTCACAGCTGATAGATGAAATAAACAATCTCTGCTGAGTGTCTAGAACAAACTACAGTTGTAGTTAAGTAATTATAACTGGGTGATTATAACTCTTTCTTAGCAACCATACTTTCAATTGAAATGGAAAAGTAAAATGAAAGTATGACATTAGAATAACACACAAGGATAACAGCATAGTTGTTTAAAAAGACTGTATTTTAATTCACTATTCTCTTAATAGAACTCATGAGCTTTATCATAACACTCAGATGTCAATGAGGAATTTTAATATGGTTGATTAAATTTCAATTTTATTGTCATCAAAATAATAAAGGTTCTGTGCCACAAAAAAGTCATATAAAGACTTCATATCATTGTGATTTGTAGCTCAAATGTCTTACAAAAACTCATTGTCAAAAGTGTAATACATAACTGTTTGTATTAAGAGGTGATCATGAAGCAGCTATCTCTTCAATAAATGGCTCTGTTGAGAAGATAACTGTAGGGTGGATAATTTTAGGAAAAATTAGGTTACTAAGGATGTGCCATTGAAGTATATTTTCTTTTCCTGGAGATTTTCACATTGCTTTCTCCTTCCTTAGCAGAAGTAAAGTGAGTGGATTCAAAAAGAATTGGCCACTCTGCCTTAATATTCTGAATTAATTCAGAGCTCATGGGCTGGAAGTTCTGATACCATAAAACACAAATAATACCATTTTAATGTTTATAGAGATCAGTGTGCCGATATTAGAAATCTCTCCCTGTTTTTATGGATGTACATTACATAGTAGCTATGTTCCATGACTTATTGAACATTAAAAACTAATTTTAAATGTTATATATAAGGTAACTTGTAAAGTATACATACACTTGGCATTTTTTTATATTACTTCATAAGTATAGGTAACAGATGAAAACACATTATTCATGTTTAAATAACATTTGAAATTGTTTTAAAAATTATTATTTCCAGTTATAATTATGGGAGTCAGATATGGCTACAATATCCAAATCATGTCCTGTTTAATACCCATGTTCATAAGTCCTACCTCAGCTGCAACTTTTATATTTCATTCCAGTTTCTTTTTTTTAATTTATTTACATTTTTCAAATCATAATTTTTACTTATTCATACAGGGGTTATAAACACAAAAAGACAGGACATGGGGAAGGAGATGACACTGGAGCATGGGTGTTCAAGGGGAATACAGGTATCTTTCAGAACAGGGTATTGGCTGAGTAAAGGTTCAGGGGACAGGTGGCTATGACTCTGCCTATGATTCACTTGTCCTTATCTATGTTGGTATTATCTGCCAAGGCTACATATTTACAAGGTCTATGACTACTCAGGCTGGTAAATTTCTACAAAAGCTGGCTGTTTACAATAGCTTATAGCCATCTGTTTCAATGTTTTTCCATGGAGACCCAAGACTTGGTGTTAGTATACATGTATGACAGGCCTATTGCTGATTTTAGGCCTATGACTGATTTTAGGCCTTCAGTGTGTAAGCAGGGCTGCCCCTGACAACTCCTCCCTTCTCTAAGTATAGAAGGGCTGCGACAATTCTAATCTTGCAAAGGCAGGGATAGAGGCCTGACCTCCAGTAAATGAAGGAGACCTTGTAATTGCTCTGGTCCCCTTTTTATTGTCCAGTGAGGCATGAGGACCATACCCTCCCCGATGTCTTTTTACTGGAGAGGGGATAGTATTGACATCAACCCCTATACAGTCAGGCTTGTCCCTCAGGGAACCCAGAGAGATATTTTTATCTTTTATTTGTATTCCCTTGCAGTGCTTAGCCTTGCAGTCTAAGCAAGAATTCAGATCACCAGTCAGAGGGGGTTCTGGGTAGCCCCTCTCTGCTTGGTCTAGGGGCAGAAGTCCCCCCTGTTAGGTTGGGTGGAGAAGGGTTTTGGGAACACCCTGGATAGGGTAACAACTTCATCTTGAGTGTTGTGGTCCTCCATAGCTAACTTATGATAATATATCTGAATAGGTTTTACTACCAAATTATTTATCTGTTGTTTCATAAAGTTAGTCAGCCTATTTAAGGCCCAGGGACCAGAAGAAATAAGCAAAAATAACCCAATTAATGGTCCCAAGATGGGAGGAAGTAGGGTTGACAACCATGGCAAGTTTGAAAACCAATTCTTGTACCAGTTTCTTTTGTAATAGTTTTTTCACATTGAGATATAGTAAAATCCTGAAGCATTATTATGAGAAGAAAATACACATTTAGCTCTACAGGATAAAACTAAGGGTAAAAAAGCTATGACAGGAGAGAACCAGATGAAGGGATGAAGAAAAGAGAGAAGGACTATAGTTGTAGTTGATTAATCTGGTCTAATCTCCTGAGGTCAGCACATGAGTTCCTTGCTACCCATCCCAATGTTGCAGAGTCTCAAATGAAAGACACCCACACACACAAACACACACACACACACACACACACACACACACACACACACAGAGAGAGAGAGAGAGAGAGAGAGAGAGAGAGAGAGAGAGAGAGAGAGAGAGAGAGAGAATCATATGTATTATGCCTTAATCAGGTCAATGGCTGGGCTACTCTCAAACTTGCATGTTCCTAATGGTTCCCCTCCAATACTCCTAAATTATTACTTATTAAAATGTATATTTCATCTTTGTTAACCTAGACCAAACTGGGGGAGGGGGAACTGGGGCCACTCTTCCCCAACTCTTGCATGATTGTATGCTCTCCCTTCTGCAACTTTCAAGCCTGATCCTTTTGCTTCCTGGCAGATGATACTAAATCCTTCTTCCTTGAGTTCCCTTACCTGGGAAATATAAAGTCCTACTTCTGTCTCCCTGCTTAGCCATTCACTGATGAGAACTTCATTTACCAATTAGAACCAACTGGGGACAAGGATCCTCAGTGTCTTACATGTAGAGATGCAAATTCTTATATAATTTCTGGACCCCAATTAACAATGCAAATAATAAACCAAATCTACAACAATGGGATGTAGCTCTTTCTTTGAGTTTTACTTCCGTATTGATTATTTATGTATTTGTTTAGTCAACTTGGCACAAGCTGAGTCACCTAGGAAAGGGGATCTTCAATTTAGAAACTGCTCCACTGACTTTGCATGTGAAGATGTCTGTGAGTCATGTTCTTAATTGTCAATTGGTATAAAGGGGCACAGACCACTGTGATAAATGCCATTCCTGGGCAGGTGGCCCTCCACTATGTAAGAAATATAGTTGATTAAGCAAAAAGCTATAAACCAGGGACCCTATATCTTCATAGATTCTCCTTCAGTATGTCCTCTAGTTCCCTGCTTCTAGTCAAAAAACATCATTCTCTGCTGCCTTGAATCTCCTCTATGAATGACTTTTATCTATAATTCAAGATGGAATAAACAGTTTTCTTCACAAATTGACTTTCCAGTGGTGTTTTATCAGGGGAGCAAGAACAACAGGAATAACAAGAAGCACAACAACAAACTAGTACTGAAAGTTACCAGGGAGAGTTTAATATAATGTTCAAAACAATGCATTTGTTATGGATTGGATTATCTCTATTTTTTTGGATGTTTTATCTTATTACATTTCAGATGTCATCCCCTTTCCCCATTTCCCCTCCCTAGACTGTCTTATCACATCTCCCTCCTCTTTTTTGCTTTTATGCTATTTTAATTACATGCATGTATTAAGGTCAATGAGTCAGGCTTTAAACAGAAGCAAGAGGGTAGTAGGCTTGATTATTGCTGGTATGAACAGCTTTAATTACATTAATTGCTGGCACCACTGTTTTTGTAATTGACGGGATGGATTCTTTTGAGACAAAAAAGTGAAACATAATTGGAGCTTTTAACTAGAAAAACCTATCAGTGCTCAGAGATAAATCGGCTGTTATGGAAACTTAGAAAATATTGCTGGAGAAACACAATGAAACCCTTCTTTGAGAAGTTTCAGTGGGAAGTTTTTATTTAACAAGGTTGTTTTGTGTAGTGCTTTTCATTAAAAATCTGTGGTTTCAGGTCAGTTGAGTCTAAGGAATCTGGCTTTATTAACAAAAAATTAGTGAGTGCCCCTGAAGTAAAACCTTTTCTCTACAGGAACAATTAATTCTAGTCAGCTGGCACTTCAAAATCAGCCATGATTCTAAGATTCAAACACTATTGCCTTAAAATATTCTTTGCTCTTTTGTGCCATAGCAGAAGCTGAGATTCAGGGGAGGGGCAACATTGTATCTCAGACCAATAAACAAATTTTGTAAATGTTGTAATCTTGTAAAAAAACTGTAAAAAACACATGTCATTGGTTTTGAAGACATGTAAAAGTCATAGAGAGCAGCCAGGATGGGGCAACAGGTAGCATGCCTCAAGCCTACGCAGAGAGAACAGGAAGCAAGCTTCTGTTGCAGACTGAATGGGCTGTCCAGAACAGCTGAAGCTTGGCACTATGCAGCCATTGGTGGAGGTGCAGCCTTGTTGCTGTAAAAACTCCAAGAATGAAGGGATTGTGGGAAAAAGATGAATCATGGCATTTTGTCACAGGGGTGGAATCTTTTAAAAATAGGCCAAAAATTTTCATTGGAAAAAGTGAAACTTCCACTGTATAAGAGAAGTAGCTAAGAAACTCATGACAACAAATTAAAAAAGTATCATTCCTCTGTGGTTCTATTTAATTTCCCCAACATTGCTTCTGGTTAGTGTTTTTATAATAGTGACAGAAACCAAATGAAGACACTCCCAGGATAGCCACTGGAGAAAAGAGGGAAAATCTCCTTAGTTTGTCTTAATGTTGCTTTGGTGGGTTTATGCCACTTGTTTCATAGACTGATAGGTGTAATTAGAAAACTGACAAGAAAATAAAGATTTAATGTTCAATCTAATAGTTTTTGGAGTTTGTACTTAGTCATAATGGATGTTTCATTTTCTGTTTCCATTATCTACTTGTAAGTATAGTAACTTTAATCACATTATTCTGACAATGAAAAGTGGATTTTTAGGGTAGAGGTAATCCAGTTCAAAGTTTTACACATTTGTCAATTTATGATTTATTTCATATTTCTTGGCATGTTTTAAACTGGTAAATGAGAAAGTGAAAAATATTTTGAATAAGTTCTTAGTCAACTAAAATATCATAATTAAAGTAGTATAAGTGCTCCCCTAAGAAAAACGTTATATAGGGGATTCTTGAGTTGAATGTAGAAAATATAAGGAAATAGTGTTCAATTGTTGCATTGATTCAACTACAGGAAACAAGGCAACATGAAGATGAATTGTTCACAAAGTCACAGTCAGCACCTGAAACAAATGAAACTGATAGAGATAATTTTGAGTTAGTGAAAAATTGTAAGGTATATATTTTATGGAACAAACTGAGACTTAATTTGATAGACAATAAATCAGTATAATATCATGGTGATGTCTCCTTTTAGCATCAGATAAGCTATGAGCTGGCGAGCATCATGTTGTTAAGGGCACTGGTGACATCTTTGTTATGCAGTTGTCATGGAAAATTTGGCCTTGGCAAAAAACTTATAGCAAACATAATCCTTGATGGATTTCACCTACTGAACAAGAAATCAAAAGCAAAAACCATTTATTTCCAAACTCTGTATATGTGACCAGCATTCCATTTATTAGCATTTCTCTCCAATACATGATGATATGGCCAATGGGACTGTTGGAAGTCCTTTGGTCATTCTGGGATTTTGTCTGAATGTTAGTAACTCTTCCTTTACCTTACAATTAGTGGCCTTATTTTTACTATTTAACATTACATAACACTGACTGCCAGGAACTCATCTCAATATATCTTTATGCTAAATGTAAATACAGACAATCTAACAAGAAAAGTGTCTATACTGCTAAAAAGAATGTCTCCAGAAAGTTGTCAGTGCATCACTATTGTTCAATTGGTACAAGGGAAACATCAAACTCGGTGGAAATTTAGCACTCAATTATGACTTTATACTACAATTCTGGCTAGACCAGACCAGAAAATATTTATCTACAGTCCAAGTTCAGAAAGCCAAGATTACTAATATAGGAAATTAGGTGCTATGAAGCCCTCATAACATTTAAGATAACTAGATTTTACTTTAATTCCTGCTGTTAGCCAAGTTTCTTCCTTTGTAGACTAGGCATTTCATGATGCCTTCAAGGTAGGAAATTCTCCTCAGTGGACAAAATTTCTGGCTTACTATTTGCAATGCTTGTTTCTGTAACTTTCTCCAGATTCCTTGACAAAGCCAAAATACAGAGAAGTTAGTAAAAAATACTGAACAATAGAAATTTTAAAATGAGTATTTATTCTGACAGATTTATTGAGTAAGGTAGTGACATATTAAACGTGTTTGAATAGATCAAGCATCAGTTTCCTGTGACTAAATGATGTATTTCAGTAATACATTTCCTTATACTTATACCCACAACTTTTCTGTTTTCTTCTCATTTTCTTTCTTTTGTAGGCTTTTGAAAATGTGCAGTTACAAATCCAGTTATAATTAGGTTTTTGTCCCTTTCGCATACTCTATAGAGTCAGTGATAAATAAAAAAATAGAAGTAAATGAAAATAACTAAAAACTACTATAATCCAGGCTCACCTGAAATGTGGAAAATGAAAGAAGGTGGATGGAATTTGCCAAGTTGAAGAAATGCAGAACAAAGCTGGATGAGCTGTACATACTTAATATAAGAATGGGACAATGTTAAGTTCTCCAACCACAGCAAGCCCTGCACCCTTAATATGCCTGAAAAGCAAGACTCTGACCAAAAAATCCCATCTCACAAAGATGATAGAGGCATTTAAGGAGGAAATCAATAACCCCCTTAAAGAAATACAGAAAAACACAGACAAATAGGGAGAAGCCATTAAAGAAGAAACAAATAAACCCTTTAAATAAATACAGGAAAATGCAATCAAGCAGATGAATTAATTGGACAAAACAGTTCATGAACTAAAAGTGGAAAAAGAGACAATAAAGAAAACAGAAATAGAGGAAAGCCTAGAGATTGACAACTTACAAAAAAATCAAGAGCTACAGATATAAGCATCACCAACAGAATACAATAGATAGACAAGAGAATCTCAGTCATAGAAGATACCATAGAAGATATTGACACATAGATCAAAGAAAATTCAAAGTGTAAAATCTCTGAAACCAAAATATCCAGGAAATTGAGGAGACAATGAAAAATAAAACTTAAGAATAATAGGAATAGAAGAGGATGAAGAATCTGAGCTCAAAGGGTCAGAAAACATATTCAACAAAATAATAGAAGAAAACTTTCTTAACCTAAAGAAAGAGATGGCCCTAAGTGAGGATGCATCAATACCACATGGGAGGGAGAAGAAAACAATCATAGGATGGGGGAGGGAGGGACAGAAATAGGTGAGAAAGGAGCTAGTGAGGGGAAGAAGCGAACATTATCAGGTATTAGGTGGGGGAACAGGATTGAAGCCCTGAGGGTCACCAGAAAGAATAGAAACAGGTGATAGGAACACTTCAGGAGATAGGAAGTGAGGGAACACTTCAGGAGATAGAAAGTGAGGGAACCCTCTAGAATATACCATGGTCCTGGGAGGTGAGAAACTCTCAGGACTCAAAGGGAGAGACCTTAGATGAAATGCCCAGCATTGGGGAGAGGGAACTTGTAAAGCCTACCTTCAGTAGAAAGACAGGGCATCAAGTGGAGTGATAGGGTTGCAATACCACAGTCAAAAACTCTGACCCAGAATTGTTCTTGTCTGAAAGAACTGCAGGGACAAAAATCTAGAAGAGCCTGAGGAAAAGGAAGTCCAGCGACAGGCCGAACTTGGGATCCAGCTCAAAGGAAGGTCCAAAGGCCTGACAATATTACTGATGCTATGGTATGCTTATAACAAAAGGAGGAGGGGATCTTGTTTGCCCTCTGAAAAGCCCAAAAAGCAGCTGAAAGAGTCAAATGCAAATATTTACTCCTAATCAATGGACAGAAGCAAAGTGGTTACCCCTGTGGTTGAATTAGGGAAAATCTGGAAGAAGCTGCGGAGTTGGATGACCCCATATTAAAACCAGCATTCTCAACTACCCTGGACCGTCTGGATCTTTCAGACACTGAGTCATCAATCAGGCAGCATATACCAACTGAAATGAGGCCCTGGACACATGTACAGCAAAGAGATGACAGGTCTGGACTCAGTGAGGAAAGAAGCACAAAACTCTCAAGTGACTTGAGGCCCCAGGGAGAGAGGAGGCCTGGTGGGGTAGGGATGGTGGGAAGGGGATATTCTCATAAGATGGGGGAGGATGTATGAGATGTAGAACAATCAGAAGGTAGACCAGACCGGGATGAGAATAAAGTCTGGACTATCGAAAAAAATAAATAATAAATAAATAAGAAAAGGAGAAATAAAGAAAAGAGACGGCCATAAATATAAAGAAGCTGACAGAACACCAAATAGATTGCACCAGAAAAGTAAATCCTCTCTTCACATAGTAGTCAAAATACTAAATGTTCAGAAAAATAAAGAACTTTAAAAACTGTAAGGTAAAAAGGCAAAGTAACTTATAAAGGCAGACACATTATAGTTATAAAAGACTTTTCATTAGACTCTAAAGCCAAAAGATCCTGGGCTGACCAAGCCAGTTCAGTCAGTCAACTGGGTCTCAAGGAAGGGAGGGAGAATTGAAAATAAAAAGACAGTTAGACAAAATTATAACACGACTTCAGCCAGTGCTGGGGCTGAAACAGGTTTATTTTCTTTCCAGTCTGCTTTTATACCATTCTAGGTACATGCAAAGAATATGGTCAATTCTAAGGCATAAGTAGTTAAGGAAGAAACAAAGCATAAGCAAAGGTCCTGTGATTAGTGTATTTAAGATCTTAACAAGACCAATTAAACTAAGAAGAATACAAGCCTCAGCTGTATTGATCTTGAGCCCACTTCCTACTTCTAGCCCAATGTCAAATTCCTGCCTGAGCCTACTTCAATGTCCTGGCTCAATGTCAAATTCCTGCCAAATTCTTAGAAGGAGCCCCAAAAGCTCTCCAAATCTCCCCACATTTTTTGTTTCATGAGCAAGACTGTATCTATCTTAGGATGGTCTGACAAGAATGCCTTCCTTACGTATATTGGAAAATACATTAACAGAAGCAATGCACTTCTGTCATAGGTTAGTAAAGTTCTGTGCAGAATCTTACTCTATTTGATTGCTAGCCTGTTAAACTAATGACTCTGCCTGATGATTCATTTTTAGATTCAAGTCATTATTTTGGCCACTAACATGTTGATCTTGTTAAAGGCAAGTTTTCTCACAATGGGCAGGAATAAAAGTATTTCCTAGACAAGATCGGCTAACATAATCAAGCTGTATATTCCATTCTTGAAGCTTGACCAAAATAGATTTACTGAGCTCAAGCAACAAATAATTTTATCAGCAGTATCTGCAGCATTAAAGCTCAGTGCAGCAGCATACTTTAAATTCATTCTCTCATTATCCAAAGTTAAAACACCCAAAGAGTGTTAGAATTATGCCAAATACCCTGTAAGTCTTTGAATTTTCTAACAATTAGAGTGACTGTCACTGTAAAATTTAGAAATGAAACAAATCCATTGGTATTTAGCATGACAATTGAGATAGCTTCTTTCTCTTAAACTCTGAATGTCCTCTGCAGATAATTTGAATTGCTTCATCATGAGAATCAATTACTTGTTCTAAATCCCTAAAATCCTCTTGAGATTTTTATCTTAGCCATTCTAATTGGTTTGAGGTGGAATCTCAGGGTCATATTGGTTTGCATTTCTCTGATGACTAATGATAGCATATGCTGGCAAGGATGTGGAGAAAGAGGAACATTCCTCCATTGCTGGTGGGATTACAAACTAGTAGAACCATTCTGGAAATCAATCTGAGCTTTAAACCAACACCATTTTATGAAAATGCTGTCATTTTTCCACTGGATGGTTTTAGCACCTTTGCCAAAAATCAAGTAACCATAGGTGTGTGTGTTCATTTCTGAGTCTTTAATTATATTGCATTGATCTACCTGATTGTCTCTGGACCAATACCTTGCAACTTTTATCACTATTGTTCTGTAGTACAGCTTGAGGTCAGGGATGGTGATTCCCCAAGAAGTTCTTTTATTATTGAGAATTATTTTAGTTATCCTGTTTTTTTTGTTATTCCAAATGAATTTGAGAATAGCTCTTGCTATCTGTATGAAGACCCCTGGCACAGGTCTGACTGGTCTGGCATCAGTGGGAGAAGATGAATGTAATCCTCAATAGACTTGAGGCCCCAGGGGTAGGGGAAATTTGTGAGGGAAGCACCCTCTTGGAGGCAAGGTAGGGAAGAATGGGATGAGGAATTGTGGGAGGGGTAACTGTGAGGGAGGAAAATGACTGGAATGTAAAAAAATAAAATAATAATGAAGAAGAAGGAGGAGGATGAAGGGAAGGAGAGAATCAATAACAGCCAAGACAATTCCAGTCTCCAGCTATCCTACTATACCAAGCCCTGAATATTCTAACAGAGTTAAAATCAAACAAAACTACCTTAAAATCAACTCAATGAAGATAAGAGAGGTCCTTTAGAAAGGAATGAAGAACAATCAAAGAAAAGACAAACAAAGATTGGATGAAATAAATAAATAGCCCAAAGAAAGCCAACAATATCAAACTTTAAAAAAGAATGAAGAAAACTACTTAATACCTAAAAATGAAAATATAAACAATAAAGGAATAAAGGAATAATATAAATTAAGGAATTGAGCAAACACAAAATCTAACCAAGAAAACAGGATTTACTGATACAAGCCTAACAAATAGAGTACAATAGAGGGAAGAAAGAATCTCAGTGGTTTGCTGGGCTGTAGCTTGCACATGGGCATGGGTCCTATTGGGCTGTGTTTTGGTTCCAGCATGTCTGCCATGGCTCAGGGAAGCAGAAGTGTAGGAATTTGACTGAGTTCCCTCTACATGGCTCCACGGGGCTCCAACTGGGCATGGAAAGATCTCAGCCTAAGTCCTGTGGGGGCAGAGCTCCTGAGTGAGGGTCTCTGGACCAAAGTGGCTGACCAGAAGACCAGTGGTCTCTGTCTTTGGGCTCCCAGACATCACTGGGAGCCTTGGAAGGACTGAGACACAAGGGTATATGGGCTGGATTAGCCTACAGCAGGGAGATGCGAGAGGGAGAAGCTCTGGCAGCACCCCACAGGGTAGACACTCTTGGTTATTAGCAATTACTTTGCTGAGTAGGCTAGCTTGCTTGAATTGGTGGGCTTCCATGGTGGAAATGTAGAGGGATCTTCAGGCAGTAGATTAAACAGAGGCTCTGTAGTCAATGGCTTTCTCCACAGTTCCCCACAATAGGGCTCCAAATTCATGAGGAAGTCCATAGTTTTAATAGGTTTATTATCATGGTGGAAAGTGGATTAGCTGTGCCCTCCCCGACCACACATAATAGACCTGAGTTAAATAGGGAGGGAGGAGGGAGGAGGTTCTGGGAAGAAATGCTTAATAGGCTATGCTCTCTGGACTTTAGATATCTCATTAATATGGAGATCTCTTGAGGTGCTGAGGCCTGTAGTCATGCCCTCTAACTGTCCTAGGTGACACAAACCTCTCTTTGGGAGTGGCTGTAGGGGCATTGGCCTATGTGACTGTGGGACTGCATAAGGGTATCTTGGTTCTTAGCTGAGCAAGGGAGAAACAGCAGGTGTTCTGCCATGTCCCCAGAAACCCAGGGTCCTGACACACAGTCTAGTCTCCATGGACCTTCATTGTTCAGTCATGTAGGATATTACAGCCCCTCCCAAAGTGCACAGGTAGAGGGTGTGACTACAGGCCTCAGACCCTAGAGAGATTTACATAGTAATGAAAGCCAGAGGGCAGAGCCAATTAAGCATTCTTCCCCAGACCCTCCCCCTTTGTCCCTCCCTATTTAACACAGGTCTTCCCTGAGTTTCATGGGTGTTCATCCATATCCATCTACCATCTACCATGAAAATAAACCCTTTTGGAACCAAGGACTTTATCATGTCAATAGGGCCTGCCATCACCAAAACCTCCAGCCTTTAGAACTCTAGACCTTTCTCCTGTTTGTGGGACCTGCTCACATGGAAAGCCTCCAGAACTCTGCAGCTTTTTCCCCACATGTGACTGAAAGACATGGATCAATGGAAGTCTTTGGCTGCATTGGTCAGGAGCCTGGAGTCTGGGAGTGTGGCAAAATGTATGCCATCCCTTGCAGGATCTCTGGCCATCTCTAGCCAGTGTTCCACCAGAAACCAAGCTATCCTTTCATGGTCCCACAGTGTTTGAAGATACATTAGAGTAAATAGAAGTCAGTCAAAAGATTATAAATCTAAAATATTATTGACCCAATACAGTTAGAAATTCTGGGACACCATGAGAAGAACAAGCTTAAGAAAAATAGGAACAAAAGAAGAAGAAGAAGACTAGCTGAAAGGATCAGAAAATATTTTTAACAAATTTACAGAAAAAATCCTAAAGAAAAAAATGTCTGTAAAGAGAAACAAATCTTACAGAACACAAATCAGATTAGACCAGACCAGAAAACAAATCCTCTCACCACACAATAATCAAAATAGTAACATTTGAAATGTAAATAAATAAAGTATCCAGTAAAAAAATAATCAAAATATTAAAAATTTATAACAAGGAATAAATACTAAAGGATCAAGGCAAAAATTCAAAGTAACATGTAAAAACAGATCAATTG
Organism: Grammomys surdaster; assembly: GCF_004785775.1. Taxonomy (NCBI): domain Eukaryota; kingdom Metazoa; phylum Chordata; class Mammalia; order Rodentia; family Muridae; genus Grammomys; species Grammomys surdaster. Next base: position 743,968 of record NW_021604702.1, on the reverse strand, counting down.
GAATTATACCTTAACTCTCAATGGAGATTCTAAAAGAGAGAAGGGCCCAAACCAATGTACTGTGTACTCCAAGCGAACTCAAATGCTAGCCTAAAATATAATACTCAACAAAATTTTAAATTATTGTCATTGGAGATAAAAGAAAATCTATAATATAGTAAAATTTGAAAATTATCTATCCACAAAGTTCAGCCTTATACAAGATATAAAGTAAAATTTGAAAATTATGTACCCACAAAATTAAGCCCTATACAATTCCAACACAAGAAGGTTAACTGCACTCATAAAAGTACAGGACAAAATGATCCCCACAAGCAAAACTTAAAGCAGAAAAGCAAACAACATACTTTACTACCACCCCCACCACCACCACCACCACCATTCACCACTACCACTACTACAACCACCAACAACAAAATTCTATGAAGTAATAATCATTGATCATTGTTTTCTATCAACAACAGTGGACTCAACTCTCTTAATAAAATGCACAGATTGATAGAATGGATGTAAAAAGAGGATCTAACCTGCTGCTCCACACAACGCAAACTTCAGTATCAAAACAGACATTACCTCAGAGGCAAGGTTTAAAAAAAAATTCCAAGCACATTAACAGAAGAAGCAAGATGTCATAGCCATTCTAATATGTAACAAAACAGGCCTTGAATCAAATTAAATCAAAAGAGACAGTGAAGGAGGCCTCATATGCATCACAGGAAAAAATCACCAAGATGATATTTGAATTCTTACCATAAGGGCACCCACATATGTAAAATAAACCTCACTGAAGCTTAAATCATACATTGACCCTCATACATTCGTAGTGGGAAACTTCAATACCCCGTTATCATAAATGGACTGGTCATTGAGACAAAAATTAAGCAGAAAAATACTGGAACTCACAGATACTATAAAACAAATGGCCCTAACAAATATCTATAGAACATTTCACCCAAACCCAAAACAGTATACTTTCTTCTCAGTAAAACTCACAGAACTTTCTTCAAAATTAACCATGTATATGGCCACAAAGCAAATTTCAACAGATACAAGAAAGTTGTCATAACCCCCTCTACACCAAGGGACTTTCAGAGGTTAAGACTGGATTTATGTAACAACAGAAATAACAGAAACCTCATGGAAACTGAGCAATTCTGTACTGAGTGACGACTGACTAACCCAAGGCAGAAATTAAAAGAAAATAAAAAAGATACCCTCGAGTTGAATTACAATCAATATACAACATATCCAAACTAATGGAACACAATGAAAGTGCAAAGAGGAAAGTCCATAGTACTAACTGCCTACATAAAAACAATTGGAGATTTTGTTGGTGGTGTTAATGATTATTTATTTATTTATTTATTTATTTATTTATTTATTTATTTATTCATTTATGTATTTAACTTATTCACTTTACATCCTGCTCTCTGCCTGGTCACCTCCTCCCACAACCCTTGCCTCTACCTTCCTCTACATCTCTGCATGTGTGGGGCCTCCCTGGGTATATCTTCACCCTGGTACATGACATCTTTGTTAGGCTAAGTACATTTTCTCTCACTGAGGTCAGAGGAGGCAGTCCAGCTAGAAGAACATATTCCACAGACAGGCAACAGCTTTTTGGGTGCCTGCTGCTATGATTGTTCAGGACCCACATGAATACCAAGCTGCACATCTGCTACATATGTGTGAGGAAGCCTAGGTCTAGCCTCTGTACCTTCTTTGGTTGGTTGTTCAGTCTCTGAGAGATGCAAGGGTCCAGGTAGCATGATTCTGTGTGTCTTTCTGTAGAGTTCCTACCCCTCTGTAGCCAATAATCCTTCCTCCTATTCTTCCATTAGAGTTTGAAAACCATTGTTTGGCAATTGGGATCTGCATCTTTCTGAGTAGGCTGTTGGGTGGGGCCTCTTAGAGGACAGCCATACTAGACTACTCTCTGTAAGAATAACAGGGTATCACTAATAGTGCAAAGGACCAGTGTTTGCCCATGAAATGGGTCTTAAGTTGGGCTGGTTACTGTAGGTTGGCTATACCTTCAGTCTCTGCTCCATCCACATCTCTGCATTTCATGTAGACAAAATACATTTTTAGAATGAAAGTTTTGTGGGTGGGTTGAAGTTCCTACTACTCCATTGTGATTCCTACCTGGTTATAGGAGGTGGCCTCTTCAGATTCCAATGCTGTGGATACAAAATACTGTGAGTCACAGCTAAGGACACCCCTATTGATTTTTAGGTGTCTCCCTTACCCTAGTTCTCGTCCTAGAGATATTCCCTAACTTTCCACCCCTTTCATTTGCAGATTTCCATTTATTCTCAAATCTATTCACTCTGACTCTCCACAACTTGACCCCAAAGCACATTCCCTTCTTATATCCTCTCCTACTCAGTTCCCTCCCTCCATTTGTGTCTTTTGACTATTTTATTCTTCCTTCTAAGTAAGATCCAAGCATCTTTGATTATGCCTTCCTTTTGGTTTAGCTTCTTTGGGTCTGTGGAGTGTAGCATGGTATCCTGTATTTTATAGCTAATATCCACTTATTAGTGAGTGCATGACATGCATTTCCTTTTTAAATTAGATTACATCACTCAAAATGATATTCTCAAGATCCATCTATTTGCCTGCAGAATTGAAGATGTCTTTGTTTTTAATAGTAGAAAAGTATTCCATTGTACCGATATAGTACCCTTTCATTATGTATTTTTTCAGTTGAGGGTCATCTAGATTGTTTCTAGTATCTGGCTATTACAAATAAGTCTAATAAGAACATAGTTGAATAAGTGTCTTTGAGGGATCGTGAAGAATTTTTTGGATATATGTTCAGGAGTGTCAAAAGCTTTTTCAGCATCTAATGAGATGATTGTTTGATTTTTTTCTTTTAGTTTGTTTATAGTGAATTGCATCGATGGATTTTCATATATTGAACCATCCCTGTATCTCTGGGATGAAAACTACTTGATCATGGTGGATGATGTATTTGATGTGTTCTAGATTCATTTTGTGAGTAATTTTTGAGTATTTTTACATCAATGTTCATAAGAAAAAAATCACTCTGAAGTTCTTTTTCTTTGTGGAAATAATTTCCTTCATGAATATATGTACAAATATACTCAACAAAATACTGACAAACTGAATCCTAGAAGATATTAAAAAGATCATCCACCACAACCCAAATGGTACAACTTGAAAATGTGTCAATGTAATCCATCATATAAACAAACTGAAAAAAAAGAAAAAGGAAAAGAAGAAAAAATATCATTTCACTAGAAACTAAAAAAGCCTTAACCAAGATCAACATACATTCATAATAAAAGCCTTAGAGACAAGGTATAGATCTAAACATAATAAAGGCAATTTACCACAAGTTTATAGTCAACATGAAATTAAATGGAGAGAAACACAAAGCAGTTCCAATAAAATCAGAAATATAAAGGTATAGCTAGTCAACATAGTACTTGAAGTTTTACTATGGACAATAAGGTAGCTAAAAGAGTTCATTGGAATACAAATTGGAAGAGAAGTCAAAATATTGATATTTTCAGATGTTACAACTCTATTCATAATGACCCCAAAATTTCTACTAGGGAATGCCAATAGCTGAGAAATGCTTTCAGCAGTGTGACTGGATAAAACAGTAACTTGCAAAAATCAGTAGTTCTTCTATATACAAGTGACAAACAGACTAAGAAAGAAATCAGGGAAACAGTAGCCACTAACAATATTAAACATCTTAGAGTAATCCTAACCAAGTAAATAAAAGATTTTTTTGTGTGTGTGACAAAATCTTCAAGTCTTTCAAGAACAATTTGAAGAAGCTATAAGAATATGGAAAGAAATTCTATACTCATGGATTGGTTCAATTAAAGAGTAAAAATGGCCATCATATCAAAAGCAATATACAGATTCTATTTGCAATCCCAGTTAAAATTCTAACACAATTTTTATTGACCCAGCAGCCATAGATGAACTATGTTCACATGAAAGGGGGGCTGGGAATGAAAAAGAGATCAAGAGGCAAGAGAAACTTGGATCCAAAACAAAGTTTTCTGATCAATGTTGAAAGTTTAATACTCAGCACTTTGTATATATAGGGGAAGCCCAATGGTTCCATCCTTTGTTTCAGCTGGATTATGTTGTAAAACAAGCTCAGCAGGCAGTCTATTCTTCTAAATTCTTGTAGGAAGCTGTACCTGTTGCCGGGCAGGTAACTCCACCTAGATCCTATTGTAGCAAGGTCTATTGTGGAAAACAAAATCTTTACAGCCTACTCAGGGCTGGGGGAGGGCCCAGTTCCTCTTTTATTTGTTTTGTTCCAGTAGCAGTACCAGTAGCTGGACTGAGGCACAAGATTTACCTGTTTTCTATAATTCCATCTAGGAGTAGAGTGGCCAGGTGACTGTGTCTGCTTAGGTCAGTGTCTATATTGCTTCTTATTATCTGTCAAGGAGGACAAACATAGCAGAATTGATATTTGCCTCTGTGTTAGGTCGGTAGAAGCTCAAGAACACTCTTATCAGTCTTGGACTACCAGCCTTTTGTAACACACTGTTTCCCATACAGACCAAAGCCACATATCAAAATTCAGAGCAAAGGACATATGAGCATGCACTCAGTGCATTTCTTCATAGCAATGGATAACTGCCATGGCAAAAAACTGAGGTTGCTGAAAGCGACCCTATATAAAGGCAACCAATCTGTTTAATATACAAGCTCCAAAAGTTAAAAGCAACAAGATTATAATTAATGGTCCAAGCAATGTAGAAATTAAAGTTGTAAGCCGGAATGCCCTAGGTCTTTAATCCTCCTGCTAATTAGCAAGGATCAAACACAAGGTCTGGCCACCAGGTATATGGGGTAAGGCTTTGAGTATTGATAAAAAAACACTTGCTCTCCAGTAAGAGTAGAGACTACACTCCAAGTTAACTCAGCTGGCTGCTAGGGATTTTGAGCCTTCTTCATCATTAGTATCATGATCATTAGGCTCAGGATCCATGTCCATTTGATGGACCAATCTTTGAGGTAGCCATTGGGCGTCATTTTCTTTCTGTGAATAAACACAGACAGAACCTTTTCCCGAAATTAAAACAGGGTCGGTACTATTCCTTGTATTAGTTAGGGGGTCACTCCATTTAAACATGGCATATCAGCCGGAACTAATTTGATGCTATTGGTGATCTGCTGCAGACTGATCTTTAGCATCAGTTTGCAAAAAAATTAAAACAAATAAGACAAAAGCAAGGTGTGCTTTCAGTGACCTTGGAGGGTTTAACTCCCCTACTTTTTTTTTTAAATGCCAATTTTTCAGAGTTCCTTGGAAACAGAGCAAAAGTGTCAGTAGCTCCTCTTCCCACACTCAGAGAGTTATGAACATATTATTTTAAAGTTTCACAAAACCTGTTTCACAATACCTTGTCCTTGAAGATTATAAGGAATCCCAGTACTATGGGTAATATTACACTGTCAATGAAATGTCTCAAATGCCTGACTGCAATAGCCAGTTCCAGTATCTGTCTTAATCTTAAATGGAACAACAAGCATAGAAAAATAATGTAGACATAACTAATTACACTTTTAGTTGCTTCTCCTGTTAAAGCAGTTGCAACTAGAAAGCTTGAAAAGGTGTCAAGTCACATGTACATATTTTTATTTTCCAAAATCAGAAATGAGTAACATTCATTTGCCATAATTGATTAGGTATAAGTCCTTAAGGATTAACATCATTATGAAGAAACTGAGTAAATTGAGAACAAGTTTTTAAAGTTAATATGCACATTTTTTAAAAATACCAAACTGTCATCTCAAGCTATTACTATTTTGATAATAAAGGAATGAGATTGAATGGCCAATTGTTCCTATAAGGACTATAATCTGCCTGGCATACAAATCTGCTATGACATTGACCTGGGGTCCAGGCAATCCAGTATGAGCTCTTAAATGTCCTATAACATTAGGAAAAGTACATCCTTCTTAAATTAAGTTGTGTTTGGATAAATAACTGTAAAATTTGAGAATTGCCAGTATCTAAAAAAGGAACAATTTCAAGCAATTGTAAACCATAAGCTTTATATTGGCTATCAGTATAGAAATTAATAGCTTGATTTTTCAACATTTCAAAACAAGTGACTATAGATTGTAATTCAATTATTTGTGCTGAAGTAGTGTAGAGAGCCGCAGTGAGCAGTGACAGTATTCACCTTTACAAGATGGTGCTGGCATCCGGTGCTCTCCCAAGTTTACAGGTGAACTGCTCATGTGCAAGTGGTGAATGCGTGCCAAATCACGGCCCATCCCGGGGCGTAAAATGCATTCCTGAGTGAGCAGCCAATCAGAAATGAACACGTTGCTCCAGTGTATATATAAGCAGTGCCTTTTTGGGGCCCAGGGTCTTCCTCTTCACATAGCAATAAATGCTTGCTGCAGAAGGATCCTGGTGTCCGTGTGAGTTCTTGCTGGCAAGATGATTGCATGAGTCATAGCTGGTGCCGAAACCCGGGAACCCACCATCACCAGCGCCGAGGAGACCCCGTTCACGGGGAGGATTCAGAACTGCAGGATGAAGGTAAGCTCTGAGAGGTGTGTTTGGTCTTGATCTATCTCATCTCTCTCCCCAATTACTAGGTGCTGTAGAGGCTCTCGTTGTCGTTGTGGCAGCGCTCTTTCTCTTCCTTTTGGTTTTATTTTGTTTCCACCGATTCTCTTGTTAAATTCTGCCACCGTTGGGCACAGTTAGTCAGACGTAGATAAGCCGCGGTGCCCCTCTCCATGTGTCAGATTCTCTCGTAGATAAGAGAGTAACATGGGAGCTTCACATTCGGTGATGACGGCGCTTCAGTCGCTCTTGCGACAGCATGAATTAAAAGTCTCTACAAAAACGTTAGAGGGGTTTGTGAAGGAGGTCGACCCCGTGGCGCCCTGGTATATATGCTCAGGGTCGCTAACGCTCGCCTCCTGGGACAAATTGGAGGGCGATTTAATTAGGGAACAACAGAATGGAAAATTGAAGCCTGGGACTCGGCCGCTGTGGAGGCTAGTAAGATCGTGCCTACAAGATGAGAAATGCCACCCAACTGTAGTGGCAGGTCAGGGAGTGCTAGAGGAGTACAAGACAGCATGTCAGAAACAGAGCAGGATAAGAGGTTAGGAGCTCAGAAAGAAAAAAGAAAAGGCATGCCTAAGAAAAAAGACCCTTCCAAAGACGCTCAGTCTGCGGAAGCGAAAGATAAGGGAAAGGATGCCCTGGGAGAGAAGCGCAAGAAGGGAGAAGAGGCCTCAGAAAGAAAATCTCTTTATCCAGTAAAGGAACTGGAGGCCTTGGGGCTTGATAGCTCTGAGTCAGAGGAACTAAGTCCCTCTGAGGAAGAGGACTTAAATGAAGAAGCAGCCCGCTGTGAGGAGGAAAGATACCATCCAGATGGGCGGCCGCCACCGCCGAATCGAAAGCAAAAGAAGGCGGGAAATAGGAACCGCGCGGCTCCCCAGCCCACAGTGATCTCCCAGGCAGCAGTTCCGGCCGTAGTCCCCAGTGCTCCTCCGCCCTACGTGGACGGGTGCTGTTCAGACTCCTTCCTTTCAAAGGAAGATAAAAGAAAGATGTTACAAGCCTTCCCGGTGTTTGAGGTTGCAGAGGGAGGTCGCGTCCATGCACCGGTAGAATATACCCCTATTAAAGAACTTGCTGAATCAGTTCAGAAGTATGGATTTGATGCCAATTTCACAGTCATGCAGCTTGAGAGACTTGCCGCTATGGCAATGACTCCGAGTGATTGACAAAATACAGTATAAGCTGCCCTCCCTAACGTGGGACAATATATGGAGTGGAAAGCCTTGTCTCATGATGCTTCTCAGACACAGGCAAAAGCCAATGTTAACGCGGAAGGTAATCAACGGCAATGGACATTTGACCTGCTGACAGCGCAGGGACAGTTTGTTAATGATCAAACAAACTACGATTGGGGAGCATACGGCCAGATCTCCGCTGCCGCTATTAAAGCATGGAAAGCCCTCTCAAAGAAGGAGGAGGCTGGGGGAAATTTAACGAAAATATTGCAAGGCCCCCAAGAGCCATTTTCAGACTTTGTGGCTAGAATGACAGAAGCAGCAGGCAAAATTTTTGGAGACCCAGAGCCAGTTAAACCACTGATAGAACAACTGGTGTATGAAAATGCTTTGGCAGAATGCAAGGCAGTAATTACCCCTAGAAGAAGCAAAGGGTTGACAGATTGGATAAAGGTCTATCAAGGACTTGGAGGCCCACTGACTAATGCTGGCCTCGCAGCAGCTATTTTGCAAAGCCACAACCGCTCAAGTCCTGGCGGCCGTAAAGTATGCTATAACTGTGGCAAACCGGGTCATTTGAAACAAGAGTGTCATGTTTCCACGCAAAAAAGAACCCCAGGGCTTTGTACCAAATACAGGAAAGGTTATCACTGGGCTAATGAGTGTCTCTCAGTCAGAGATATTCAAGGAAAGCTTATTCAACATGATTCCCCACCATTGGGAAGAGATGAAGTTACTCCAAAAAACGGGTTTCTGGGCATCAGTTCCCAGGGCCCCCAAAAATATGGGACACGAGCCTGCAGCCGGGGGACACCTCTAGCTGCATAGCTACAAGAGGCTCCGCAGGATTGGACCTCCGTTCCACCTCCCAATTCTTACTAATTCCACATGTGGGCAAGCAGCTTGTCTCAGTTGATTTCAAAGGTCCCCTGCCTGAGGGAAGTGTCAGCCTTATTCTAGGTTACTCCTCTCTAACATTGAAAGGATTCGTGGTTCACCCTGGAGTGATAGACCAAGATTATACAGGGGAACTTCAGGTTCTCTATTCTTGTCCACAAGGCATATTTTCTATTTCCCCTGGGGACAGGATTGCTCAATTGGTTATTCTCCCAAGTTTGCATGATTGTTTCCCATCAACCGGTGTGCCTAGAGGCACCAATGGGCTTGGTTCTTCAGGAACTGACTTCGCTCACCTGATAGTCCATCTTAAAACTAGACCCACTTTACAATTAATGATAGAGGGGAAGAATTTTGTAGGAATTTTAGATACAGGAGCTGATAAAAGTATTATTTCCTCCAACTGGTGGCCTAAGGCATGACCTGTTACACAATCATCCCACTCCTTACAGGGGTTGGGATATGAGGCCAGCCCTGCAGTCAGTTCACGCTCCTTGACTTGGCAGACACCAGAGGGTCAGACAGGAAGCTTTATACCTTATGTGCTTCCTCTCCCTGTTAACCTCTGGGGAAGAGACATTTTGCAAGACTTGGGACTGACGTTGACTAATGAGTATTCACAACAAGCTATAGAAATTATGAAAAGGATGGGATATAAGGAAGTAAAAAGCCTTGGCAGAAAAGAACAAGGAAGATTAAACCCAATCTCACAAGAAATACAGGAAGACAAGGTCTGGGTTTTCCCTAGTTGCCATTGAGGGCTCTATGCCCATACCCCGGCTTACGGAGGAGGCCGTGTGAGTTCCTCAATGGCCTTTATCCTCTGAGAAATTGGAAGCCGCTACCAAATTAATTGAAGAACAAATTAAAAATGGCCATTTAGAACCTTCTACTTCCCCTTGGAATACGCCTATTTTTGTCATAAAAAAGAAATCAGGAAAATGGAGACTTCTCCATGATTTAAGAGCCATTAATGCGCAGATGCGATTGTTTGGTTCGGTGCAAAGAGGTTTACCCTTACTTTCTACCTTACCCAGACAATGGAGGATAATAATTATAGATATTAAAGACTGCTTTTTCTCCATTCCCCTACACCCACAAGACAGACAGAGATTTGCATTTACATTACCAGCTATTAATCACCTTGAACCTGATAAGAGATATCATTGGAAAGTTTTGCTTCAAGGCATAGCCAATAGTCCTACTATGTGTCAACTGTATGTACAAATGGCCCTTGAACCCGTTAGGAAACAATTTCCTTCCCTGCTCTTGATTCATTATATGGATGATATTCTTATGTGTCATAAAGAGTTGACCATTTTGCAGAACTCGTACCCTTTATTAATTGCTACATTAGGACAGCGGGGTCTGCATATTGCCACAGAGAAGGTTCAAATTTCAGAAATTGGTTCCTTTTATGGACGGTTATTTGCCCTGAGAAAATAGTTCCTCAAAAATTAGAAATTCGCAGAGATCAATTACATACCTTAAATGATTTTCAAAAATTATTAGGTGATATAAATTGGTTAAGACCATTTTTGAAAATTCCCTCTGCTGTATTGAAACCTTTTTTTGACATTTTGGAAGGAGATTCTCACATTTCCTCACCAAGTGCACTAACACCGGCTGGAAGCCTTGCCCTGGGAATGGTAGAGGATGCCTTGCAGGAGGCCCAGCTAAAACGCATTGATGAGACTAAAACTTTTAATTTATGTGTCTTTAAAACCAGACATTTACCAACTGCTGTGTTATGGCAGGACGGGCCCTTATTATGGATCCATCCTAATGCATCCCCTGCAAAGATTATTGAACGGTATCCAGATGCAGTTGCTCAGCTTGACCTTTGGGGATTAAAGGCAGCTATTACCCATTTTGGAAGGGAGCCTAAGGTTCTGATAGTACCTTACACTGCACATTAGGTTCAAATATTAACTGCTACCTCCGATGTTTGGGTGGTGTTAGTCACCTCCTTTAATGGCCAAATAGATAATCATTATCCTAAACATCCTATTTTACAATTTGCCTTGAGTCAGGCTGTTGTTTTCCCACGTATTTTATCTCAAGAACCACTCCCAGATGGGATAGTGATATATACGGATGGGTCAAAAACAGGAGTAGGCGCTTAAGTGGTTGGAATCATTTTTGCCTCCCCTTTATTGGGAGAAAAGGCAGTACATGTTATCCAACATTGCCTTGAGGCCTGGAGTGCCTGGGGAAAGCCTAAAATTCTCAAAACTGATAATGGACCAGGTTATACTTCTCAAAATTTTCCAATATAATGAAGCTTCACCTCAAATTGTGGAATGCTTGGTGGTACTGGAAGTCTTAGAAACCTTTCCAGGCCCCTTAAATATTGTATCTGATTCCCTTTATGTGGTAAATGCAGCTAAAGTCTTGGAAGTTGCTGGATTAATCAGGCCCTCTAGCAGGCTTGTAGAAGTTTTTCAAAAGATTCAATCTACCTTGGTCAATAGAAGATATCCTGTTTTTATTACACATATTAGGGCTCACTCAGGTCTACCAGGTCCAATGTCTCATGGAAATGACCTGGTGGATTGAGCCACAAAGTTGGTTGCTATCACCCTGTCCTCAAAATTGGATTTGGCCAAAGATTTTCATAAAAAATTTCATGTGACAGCAGAGACGTTACGTCGTCGATTTGATATAACTAGAAAAGAAGCTAGAGATATAGTTACTCAATGTCAGAATTGCTGTCAATTTTTACCTGTGCCTCATGTGGGAATTAATCCACGAGGAATTCGGCCGTTTCAGATTTGGCAAATGGATGTTACCCATATTCCATCCTTTGGGAGACTTCAGTATTTACATGTTTCTATTGACACCTGTTCTGGAATCATTTTTGCCTCCCCTTTATCGGGAGAAAAGGCAGTACATGTTATCCAACATTGCCTTGAGGCCTGGAGTGCCTGGGGAAAGCCTAAAATTCTCAAAACTGATAATGGACCAGGTTATACTTCTCAAAAGTTTGGACAATTTTGTCGCCAAATGGAGGTGACCCACCTGACGGGCCTTCCATACAATCCTCAAGGACAAGGCATCATAGAACGGGCTCATCACACTCTAAAATCTTATCTAATAAAACAAAAAGGGGGAGTTGAGGAGGCTCTACCCTTAGTGCCATGAGTAACCGTTCCTATAGCACTGTTTACTCTTAATTTTTTAAATTTGGGCAGTCAGGGCCATTTGGCTGCTGATCGTCATTGCTTAGAGCCTGATAGGCCAAAGGAGATGGTCAAGTGGAAGGATGTCTTGACTGGCCAATGGAAAGGCCCGGATCTTATTTTAATAAGATCCAGGGGAGCTGTTTGTGTTTTTCCGCAGGAAGAAGACAATCCATTTTGGCTACCAGAGCGACTGATGCAACGACTCGTGGCAACTGAAGATGATCCCCCTAAGGATTCATCTGCAGACGTTTTCAGTCCTTATTTGGATCCTCCAGCATTGGGTTCCTAGTATATGGGGGGAACAACGATGGGCTATATTATCTGCCTATCCAAAGCCTATGCCAATTAGACATAATTCAGTTGTGTTCCCTAAGTTTTTTATAACTAATAAAACTGTGGATTTGCCATATCTCTCATATGACCCTATATGGGCACCCTTAGGAGAGAATCGCTCCCTGGTAGAGAGAGGCTCTCTCTGTTTCCAATTTGAGAACAATGGAGATTGTATCAGGTTAGCAAGCCAGGCCTTGGGACTGTTTGATGATGAACAAGGAGGCTGGTTGCACATCACTCAGAATACCAGCAACACAGATATAACCATTACAAGCAAAACCTTTTGGCAAAAGGCAATTTGGATCAATGGTACCTTTATATTGCCTAAAGCCACTTATAAGGAACATCCTCCTCAACCTAGGATAGCTCCCCATTGTAGTTTAGATAATGAAGAAAACATTCCTCCTTTGTCTGATTGTCAATTCCCTCTTACTAGTTGGGCAAATCAGGATAAGACCTTTTCCTTCTCCCCTAATATGAGGCTCGACCCGGGGGGAGAAGAGGATATGAAACAGGGGATGTTCATTCAAGATTTCAGGATACATCCTTTCCATAAATGGTTACTCTGTGGAGTTAATGGTAGTTGCACAGATCTCAGTCCTTTGGTCTTTATTCAGGGTGGAACCACACGGAAGGACATCTTTAATGGCACTTCCAAATTTTATCAGTTTCATAAGATAGCAACCCAGGGAACTGATAGGACCTCAAGAATACACAATAATTCTACTATAGAAATTACTGGGGTTGATAAAATTCAAAAACAAATTGACTTTTCACCTACCCTGGTGTGTGTTTTTCCCCCTTCCTGTTTATTCTTTCAAATTCTTCATTTGGAAATTGCACTAATGATTCCTTCATAAAGTCTCAGTGTTGGGCTGCAGAACAAGCAAGTCGTGCCATGATTGCTAGAGTGCCAAGATGGGTCCCCGTTCCTGTGAAAACCCCATCTACTCTGTCATTATTCAGACAAAAAAGAGATTTTGGGATAACTGCAGCTATTATAACGGCGATCTCCATTAGCGCGGTTGCAGCTACTGCCGCTGGGAACGCCATGTCAACCACAGTCCAAACAGGTGCAGTTTTAAATCAACTATCCACAACAGTGGCAGATGCAGTTGACCTTCATACTTCTGCTAGTGCCCAGTTAAAAGGCGGGTTGATGGTGGTCAATCAGTGCATTGATTTAGTAGAAGAAAGATTGGATATTCTCTTCTTATTAGCCCAATTGGGGTGCGAAAGAAGGTTAGGCGCCCTGTGCATTACCAGTGTGCAATATGATAATTACACACGAGCAGCTAATTTGTCTAGAAAATTATCTTTATATCTTGCAGGAAATTGGTCGGAAGAATTTGATGAGACCCTGGAATTATTGCGAGTGGCAGTGGTAGCTATCAACTCGACACAAATGGATCTATCAATGACTGAAGGACTCTCCTCCTGGATTTCTTCGGGCTTCTCCTCCTTTAAAGAGTGGGTGGTAGTAGGCATGCTTGTTGCAGCCCTATGTTGTGGATTAGTGTTCATGCTTTGGTTGGTTTGCAAGCTCAGAGCTCAACAAAAACGTGACAAGGTCATTGTTGCCCAAGCACTTGTGGCCCTAGAACAAGGTTCATCTCCTTAAATCTGGTTGTCCATGTTAAGGAAATAGCCAGCAGACAGATCCCTCAGCCATTGCACCCCAAGGTATTAGCCCATTGCACTGGGTCGGTGAGGGGTCTTGGCCTGGCTGGTCCTTGTCTGTGTAGCTGTGGTACCTGAATATTGAGGAAAACAGCCCTTGCACCCCTGGGAGATGGCTCCATTGCACAGGAATGGGTGTTTGCATCTCTTTCTGTTTCCCCTAGCCCTTGCACCCAGAGGACTTGTTTCCATTGCACCTGGTAGGGTAGGGGAGACTGTATTAAACTATCAGTCCTTGATCGCTTACTCTCCCAAGATGGAGTTTGCTTGATCGGGCTTGAGTTTGAGTCATGATTGGTACCGCGCCAGACAGGCCAAGGGTAGCTCCGTCTTAATAAAACAAAAAGGGGGAGATGTAGAGAGCCACAGTGAGTGGTGACAGTATTCACCATTACAAGATGGCGCTGGCATCTGGTGCTCTCCCAAGTTTACAGGTGAACTGCGCATGTGCAAGTGGTGAACATGCGCCAAATCACGGCCCATCCCGGGGCGTAATATGTGTGCCTGAGCGAGCAGCCAATCAGAAATGAACACACCGCTCCAGGGTATATATAAGCAGTGCCTTTTTGGGGCCCTGGGTCTTCCTCTTCATATCGCAATAAACGCTTGCTGCAGAAGGATCCTGGTGTCCGCGTGCGTTCTTGCTGGCGAGACGATTGCGCGGGTCACAAAGTAGGGGGGAAACTTGAGAAAATGAACTTGTGATCCAATTACATATGCTGCCTTCCCATTAGATGAGCCATCTGTAAATACAGTAAACATATTTTCTATGGGCTACGTGTGTAAATTTTATAGATAATACAACAGCATTCATAGAGGGAAAACTGTAACAACTTGTCTTTTGGATAATGTTAATCAAATTTTCCTAAAAAGTTTGTCATGCAATAAGCCAAATATCAATATTCTGAAATAAACAATTTAGTTGCTGTTTGAAATAAGGAGTAGTACACCCAAAATACTTCCATGATTCTATCCTACAATTCCATGTTAGCATAGCAAGAGTTTCATAATAGAATGTTTAAACTTTACTTGGAGATGAAGGATGAATCCACATTAACGGTATCTTTTGCTAAAGAACTGCTGTGGGCACATGAGTAGCAATAATGCAACAGCCAGAAGTTGATTAGCCTGTATAATGTATCTGTTGTTGACTAATAGCTTCCTCTACTTTCTGCAAAGCTATTTGTCCCTCATCAGTTAATTGTCCAGAGGAATATGGATTTGGTTTCCCCTTGCAAAATATTAAACAAAATTTTAAGTTCTCCTGTTAAGCTTAAGATTAGGTCTTAGTCAATTAATATCTCCTAACAACTTTTGAAAATCATTAACAGTAAACTATGATTTTTGCATTTACACCTGTAAGGTGGAAGAAGGCACTACATCACACTACATATGGTTGCACACCACCAAATGGTAGCTGGGAACTGAACTCAGGACATTTGGAAGAACAGACAGTGCTCTTAACCACTGAGCCATCTCACTAGCCTCAACTATCTCTTCTTATTGGAATTTTCTGTGCCATAATCTGCTTAGTATATAACTGAGGTCCCAAATATTGAAAAAGATATTGCCTTTAAATCTTTTTCTGGAGCAACAAGCACTCTCTAAAATTTTAAAGTTTGCTGTATGAGGGCAAAGTCTTGTAGTAAAACTCCTTCAGAGAGACCAGCTAATAAAATATCCATATAATGAATAATGTACACTGAAGGATTCAAAGTTTTAAACTCTTATCTTGAAGCAGAAACAAATTTGGTATATAATGAAGGGCTATTTTTCATTTACTGTGACAAAAGTTTTCCAATGTATAGGAACAAAGGCCACCTTGTCCTCTCTTACTCTTTGAGCAATTCTATTGTTAGCTGGCAAAGTTATAAAGTCATGGGGGAAGCAGCCGTAATTTTAATTCCTCCCACATAATCATTATCTATAACACCGAGATAGATCTGTAATCCTTTTATAATACTGCTGCTTTGACCTAGATGTAATCCCCAAGTCTCTGGAGGTAGGGGCCCAAAAACTCCTGTAGGCAGTGTCTGAACTCCCATTTCTGAGGTCAGTATTGTGTAAGTGGTGGAATTAAGGTCCTGTCCTGTACTTCCTGGAGTTGCTCTGCTAAGTTCAGAAATGGATTTTCCTGGCTTGGTAACAGGTTCATGGCAGCATAAGCTGCTGCCTGTGGATTTCTGGGGCCTAAGGCTGGCCCCTATGCTCATTTCCCAACATTATCTGTTTTAGAGTTACATTTCCTGGGCCAATGATTACCCTTCTTGCTTCAAGTACAAATTCCTGGGGCGTGACCTGATTGTCTGCTCATGTCTCTGTGAAAGCATTGCTTGCACAGTGGTCACTTGTAAGACAGCAGATATGGCCAGATTCTGATTGTATGAGAGTCCATATTAAGTACTAAGATGAATGTATCCAGGTAAGTCCTTGCTTTGTAGAGCTGAATGGCAGCACAGCATGTTACATGTACATTCTCATGAAACAATTGTATAACAAAAGGAAGTCATGCCGGAGGTCTCCAAAAAATTTACCAGCTGTGTTTAGCAGCCTATCCACCAATTCCTGAAATGTCTCATCAGGCCCTTGTTTGATCCCAGATAAAACTCCCACTAAGATCTCCTTTCCATTCTTGGGGACTAAATTTTCTTTTACCATAGTATCCAATAAAGCTTGTATAATAGGAGCCCAAAGTGCATCACAACTGTTTTTAATTCTTTTATTACTCTTGTAATCATCTTTACCTGCTTGATCCTTTTCTTAACTACAAACATGGGTGAATCAAAAATTCTGAGCTCACAATTGAATTGCAAATTGCAGCCAATTGAACACTGGTAATTCAACCATATCTTTAAGTGTCTTTTGCAATATTAGAGCATACTCACAACCTTGGCAAACAAAATCTAGTTTTAAACAATCCATTTTCTTTAAAATCAATACCAGAAGCATTACTTTCACATTACAGAATTTGGCTGTCACTTCCTGCACAAGAATGTACAACTGTGCAGCCTCCAATACCTCATCAAAGAGACACTTCCCTAATCCTTATCTTTTATAATTCTAGTTTCTAGGATTTTTGAAGACCTGATTTTCCGGGTTGATTCATGCCATGTGCTGTTGTATGAATAACTCCTAACCCTTTGTTACTAGTTTTAAGCCAGCCTTCTGTTACCAAAGTTACAAATTTTTAATCCTACCCAATAACTTATAAGCCAACAATCTATGGCCAAAACATGCAGAACAATATTTCTACTTTCAAACCAGTCAGAAACAAAAATGAAGTGGCTACACATTTATATATTTAAGCTAGGTAGAATTCTTAGTTTCTCTAACTGTAATTTCCAGAGAAAAACACCTTGTCACTTGCTGAACCCAATAAACTCTGTCACAGTGATTTTTCTAAAAAAAAAAACCAAAAAATAAAAAAACAAAAAAACAAAAAAACAAAAACAACAACAACCAAAACCAGCTATCAGCTTCCTTAATACAGAAGCCAAAATGCTGCTAGCCCCTTTAGCTTATGCAAACAATCAGCTCCTGGAAAGGCTTCTCCAGCTAAGCTTGACTCCTAGCTACAGGTGCAAGGCTCCAAAGGCCAGTTGAAAAGGCTTTTTAAACAAGTTAATCTAAATCAAGGGGTGCATAGCCAGCAGATAAAGTTTTAACCATTTTTTCATTTGCACATGAAACACAGAACAACAATCATTCAAACAATGAAATAAAAAACAGACTTAACATGAAAGAGTCTGTTTTGACAGATATGGACAGGTTGGCGTGCCAAAGACAGACAATAACCAGAACTAAGGATTTATCAAGTAGGAAACAGAGAGGAAACAGGATGTCTTCTGATTTTCTCCTGTTCCTAGGAGAGCTCTGAAATAGCTCATATCCACTTTCTTTCTCTTTGGCTAATGCATCCCAGAGAGAGGGCAACTGTGTTTCTGAAACCTTTTCTCTCTCTCATTTTCAAGATCTATCTCTTGATCTCTTTCTTTATGAGGTTCTGTGGCATCTACCAGTAGTTACTCCTCTGCCCACAACATTTTTAACTTCCTCACTTCCTTCTAAACCTGCTCCTCTTTCATGAGGGAGCTCTTAGACTATGGACAAAGGCCTATCTGTGATTCCCTTGCTCAAAGTTTCACTGTCACCTCTAGGTGAAGTTAGCATCTGGTCAATGCCTATTCAGCCTAGATGTATCTACTTAATGCACCACAACAACAGCCTTCAAAAAATAAACTAGCACTAGCATCAATGCTTTTTGTTTCTAACTCTGTGCAGGATACTTTTGCTTCTTTTATTTTCTTTGGAGCTCCACCCAAGACAGCTTTTCTTAGTCGTGTCACCCATTTTCAGAACCTTAAATTGGCCTCTACTTGTAGCCACCCAGAGGCCATAGGTGAACTGGGTTCACCTGAAAGAGAGGCTGGAAATTAAAAAGAGACTAAGGAGCAAGAGAAACATGGAGCCAAGACAATGTTTTCTGATCAAGCTCCACGTTAATATTTAGCATTTTGTGTGCATATATAGGGGAAGTCCACTTAACTCATTCTTTATTTCAGCTGGATTAAGATACAAGGCTAGCTCAGCAGGCAGTCTATTCTTCTGTTTCTGTAGGAAGTTGAACATGCAACCAAGGTGGATAATTCCACCTAGGTCCTATTGTAGCAATGTCTATTGTAGTAAACAAGGTCTTTCCAGCCTGCTCAAGGCTTTGAAGGACATAACCTTGAAAAGACTATATTCAATTTCAAGTAGAATACAAAAAAATTCAGGCTAGCTAAAACAGTCATGAAAAACAACAACAACAAAAACAACAAAAACATCCAAAGGTATCACTATCACTGATTTCAGGTTGAAACACAGAGCATTAATAACTTCATGGTATTGGCATAAAATATACTCATTTATCAATGTGAACAAGTTAAGACTTGGACATTAATCCATACACTATAGACATCTAATTTTGGATAAAGAAGCCAGAAATATACATATACAAAACATCTTCAACAAATGATCTAGTATTAATGAATGTCTGAATGTATGAGAGTGCAATTAGACTCATAATTATTTCCATGAAAGAAAGCCAATTCAAAGTGGATCAAAGACCTCAACATTAAATCAGGCACACAGAACCTGATATAAAAATAAGTAGTAAATATATTTGAAAACATAGGCACAGTAGACAACTTTCTAAATAATATGTGTACGACAGGCACTAAGAGCAATAATTAATAATTGGAGCCTCATAAAACTGAAAAGTTTGTGTAAGACAAAGTATAGTGTCAATAGGATAAAAGAAAAAAAAAGCAGTCCACCAAATGGAAGAATATTTTTACCAATGTATCTGATAGAGGGCTAGTTTCAAAAATATATAAAGAACTTCGGAAACTAGGCATTAACAAACCAAGAAATCCAATTTAAAATGAGGAACAGAGTTAAACAAAACATTCTCAATAGAAAAATCTCAAATGGCTGAGTAATTCTTAAAGATATGTTGAATATTCTTATCCATTAGGGAAATAAAAATCAAAACTATTTTGAGAATCCATCTTATACATGTCAGAATGACTAAGATTAGTAACACAAGTGACAGGTCATGCAGGCAAGGATGTAGAACAAGGGGGAACACTCCTACACTGCCAGTGGGAGTGCAAGATTGTACAACCACTATGGAAATAAGCATGGCTGCTCCTCAAAAAAAAAAATGAAAATCAATCTACTTCAATACCCTGCTATACCAGTCTTGAGCATATCCTCAAAGAACACTCTATCCTACTTCAATGACAATTGATCAACTATGTTCAGAACAGTTTTCATCATAATAGGCAGAAACTGGAATTAACCTTGTACATAAAACAAAGAATGAATAAAGAAAGTGTGGTACAGACACAGTGAACTCTAATCAGTTGTAAAAAAAGAAAGACAGAAAAAAGAATAAAGAATGTTATCCTGAAAGTTGTAGGCAAATTAATGGGACTGAAAAACATAAAATCTATCTTTGAGAAAGCAACCGAGATCCACAAAGACAAATATGATATCTACCTAAGCTACAACACAGACACAGAAAATATGAAAAACAAGAAGGGACTTCCTGAAAAGAGAATTGATTGTGTAAGTGGACTGGGAACAGGTGCAGTGGGAACAAGAGGGTTAATGGGGGGTTGAGGAAAGAATGATGGGAGAGGATACAAAGACAGATGACTAGGATGGAGTGGGGACATTTAGGGATTGATTTGGGAATCTAATGTAATAGGTAGTTTCTGTATCCTATGATGTTTCTGTATCCTATGATGGTAAACATAGAAAAATCTCCTAGCAATTAGGGTATAGCCTGAGCCAGCTAGCTCTGGTAACCTGGGAAATGTCTCCACGGTATGATAAGAACATCAACCCAACTACAAAACCTTTAACACATACCTGTCCTGCCTACAAGATATGCTGGGTCAATGGTGAGTCAGAGATCTTAAGAGTGGACAACCAATGACAGTTTGAGGACCAAGCCATGAAAAGGAGGACATGTTTGACACTAGCAGTATGGCCAGAATTTGGAAGTTGGATGGTTGAGAGACTGTAGAACCACCAAAAACTGATCTGTCAAAAGTCAAATAAATTATTTTTGTAGATGTTCTGCTCTACTTGTAGATCAGTGCCTAGCCTAATGGTCATTGAAGAAGTTTTCTCTGGTAGCTGATGGAGGTAAATTCAAAGACCACACCTAAACATTAGAAAATGCATCCTGTATAAGGAGGTAGAGTAGAGATTGTTGTAGCCAGAGTGATCAAAGTCACCAGCAGAAGAAGGTTAAAAAAAACAACTATTCAGGACTCATAGGACTCACAGAGACATGAAAATCACAAAGCCTGCATGGGTCTGAACTAAGTCCTATGCATACATCCTGTGGTTGGTTAGCTTGAGGTGCTTGTGGGCCTCCTAACAGTGGGAGAAGGGATGTCTGCAACTCTTTTACCTGCTCTTGGGACCCTTTTCCTTTTACTGGAATGCCTAGCCCAGGCTTAGTCTAAGGGTGGAGCCTAGTCTTATTGCATCTTGTTATGCCATGTTTGCTTTATATCCCTGGGATAGCTGCTTTTTCTGAATGGAATTAAAGGAGCACTGTACCTGGAAAAAATGGTGACAGGGAAGACTTACAAGTAGAGAGCAGGAAAGTTTTGGTCAGGATTGATTGTACAAAAATATAATAAAAAATATAAAATGTTCAAGGAGGACTCAATCAGGGTAAGAGATATGATGTGGGTAAATTTGAACACAGACAATTGGCACTAGAGGCTGAGCACTCTAGTTAGTCAGTAGAAAATGGATAAGACAATAAAACACAACTCCTACACTATTTCCAGAAAGAAACAGCATAGGTGTTGGTTTTACTTAGGCCTGGGAAACCATTCTAGCCAACACAATTAAGTGGTGATACATTGATGTTGTTTGAATATATAAGTCGTTGTAACTTCCTTACTATAATAATAGTGTAGTACCTTTAAAGTTCAATTATATTCCGGTCTGGGCTCAAGCATAGAGCAGGTTCCAGGTGGCAGCTCTGTATTCAACCTCAGAAAACCGAGAGAAAGAGGGCCTCCCAGGAGCTTTAACTCAGGCAGCATCGCAGGTAAGGAATAAGCAACACTTGCCCCAAACAGGGAGCAACCGGGACCCACTGGGATCCAGGAATTCACTCCTGGCCAAGAGCATGGGCTCCATCTGGTCTGGGCCTGAGCACTCTGCAGATCCTAGGAGTCAGCTCTACACCCAATCTCACAGAACCCAGAGGAAGTGGGCCTCTCAGGAGTTCTAACCCAAGCCGGCTCCAGTCAGAGACAGCACAGATAGCAGAAAGGAGATCCAGATGGTGAAAAGGCAAGTGCAGGAACATAAACATCAGCAACCCAAGGTACTTGCCATCATCAGAACCTAGTTCTCCCATATTAGAAAGTCCTGAACTCCCCATATCACCAGGAAAGCAAGAACCAGATCTAAAATCACTTCTAATGATGATGATAGAGGACTTTAAGAAGGACATAAATAACACTACCAAAAAACTTGAGGAGAACACAGGTAAACAAGATGAAGTCCTTAAAGAAACACAGAAAATTAAAGAATTACAAGAAAACACAAACAAACAGATGAAGGAATTGAATAAAACCATCCAGGACATAAAAATGGAAGTAGAAACAGTAAAAATCACAGTAGAAATCACAAAGGGAGATTACCATGGAGATAGAAAACCTAAGAAAGAAATCAGGAGTCATAGACACAAGCATCACCAACAGAATACAAGAGATAGAAGAAAGAATCTCAGGTGCAGAAGATACCTTAGAAAATATTGAAACAACTGTCAAAGAAAACGCAAAATGCAAAAAGTCCTTAACACAAAACATCCAGGAAATCTAGGACGCAGTGAGAAGACCAAACCTAAGGATAATAGGTATAGAAGAGAGTGAAGATTCCCAACTTAAAGGGTCAATAAATATCTTCAACAAAATTATAGAAGAAAACTTCACTAACCTAAGAAATGAGATGCCCGTAATCACACAAGAAGCCTATAGAACACCAAACTGACTAGATCAAAAAAGAAATACCTCCCATCACATAATAAGCAAGACACGAAATACACAAAACAAAGAAAGAATTTTAAAAGCAGTAAGGGTAAAAGACCAAGTAACATATAAAGACAAACCTATCAGAATTACACCTGACTTCTCACCAGATACTATAAAAGCCAGAAGATCCTGGACAAATATCATACAGACCCTAAGAGAACATAAATGCAAGCCAAGGCTACTTTACCCAGCAAAACTCTCAATTACCATAGACCGAGAAACCAAGATATTCCATGACAAAACACAATTTACACAGTATCTTTCCACAAACCCAGCACTACAAAGGATAATAGCAGTAAAGCCCCAATACAAGGAGGACAATGATACCCTAGAAAGAGCAAGAAAATAATCCTCTTCCATAAAATCCAAAAGAAGATAACCACACAAATGGTGTCTCCACTATTAACAAAAATGACATGAAGCAACAAAACCCTCTCCTTAATATCTCTTAATATCAATGGACTCAATTACCCAATAAAAAGGTATAGGCTAACGGACTGGATATGCAAACAAGACCCAGCTTTTTGCTGCTAACAGGAAACCCACCTCAGTGACAAAGACAGACACTACCTTAAAGTAAAAGTTTGGAAAACAATTTTTCAAGCAAATGGCCCTAAGAAACAAGCTGGAGTAGCCATTCTAATATCGAATAAAATCGACTTTCAACTTAAAGCTATCAAAAAAGATAAGGAAAGATATTTCATGCTTGTCAAAGGAAAAGTCAACCAATATGAACTCTCAATTCTGAATATCTATGCATCAAATGCAAGAGCACCCACCTTCATAAAAGAAACCTTACTAAAGCTCAAAGCACAGATTGCACCTCACACAATAATAGTGGGAGACTTCAACACCCCACTCTCAGCAATGGATAGATCATGGAAACAGAAACTAAATAGAGATACAGTGAAACTAACAGAAGTTATAAACCAAATGGACTTAACAGATATCTATAGAACATTTCACCCTAAATCAAAAGAATGTACCTTTTTCCCAGCACCTCATGGTACCTTCTACAAATAGACCATATAGTTGGGCACAAGACAGGCCTCAACAGATACAAAAATTGAAATAATCCCCTGCATCCTATCAGATCACCATGGTCTATGTCTGGTCTTCAAGAATGACAAAGACAATGGAAAGCCTAAATTCACTTGGAAACTGAACAACACACTACTCCTTGATAATATGGTAAGGGAAGAAATAAAGAAAGAAATTAAAAACTTTTTAGAATTTAATGAAAATGATGACACATCATACCAAAACTGATGGGATACAATGAAAGCAGTGCTAAGAGGAAAATTAATAGCTCTAAGTGCCTACAAAAAGAAACTGGAGAGAGCATACACTAGCAGCTTGACAATGAAAGACCTAGAACAAAAAGAAGCTAATACACCCAAGAGGAGTAGACAGCAGGAAATAATCAAACTCAAGGCTGAAATCATCCAAATAGAAACAAAAAGAACTATCCAAAGATCCACCAAAACCAGGAGCTGGTTCTTTGAGAAAATCAACAAGATAGATAAACTCTTAGCTAGACTAATCAGAGGGCAGAGAGACAGTATCCAAATTAATAACATCGGAACTGAAAAGGGTGACATAACAACAGAAACCGATGAAATTAAAAAAATCATTAAAACCTACTACAAAAACCTACACTCAACAAAATTGGAAAATTTGGATGAAATGGAGAATTTTCTAGACAAATACCAGTTACCAATGTTAAATCAGGACCAGATAAACCATCTAAACAGTCCCATAACCCTCAAAGAAATAGATGCAGTCATTAAAAGTCTCCCCACAAAGAAAAGTCCAGGACCAGATGGTTTTAGTGCAGAATTCTATCAGACCTTCAAGGAAGACCTAATTCCAATTCTCTTCAAACTATTCCACAAAATAGAAACAGAAGGTACAGTACCCAATTGGTTCTATGAAGCCACAATTATGCTCATACCTAAACCATACAAAAACCCCACAAAGAAAGAGAACTTCAGACCAATCTCCCTTATGAACACTGATGCAAAATTACTCAATAAAATTCTAGCAAACCGAATCCAAGAACACATCAAAACAATTATCCGTCACGATGAAGTAGGCTTTATCCTGGGAATGCAGGGTTGGTTCAACATATGGAAACCCATCAATGTAATTCACTATATAAACAAACTAAACTAAAAAAAAAATATGATCATATCACTAGATGCTGAGAAAGCGTTTGACAAAATTCAACACCCCATAGTGATAAAAATCTTGGAAAGATCAGGAATTCAAGGTCCATACCTAAACATAGTAAAAGCAATATACAGCAAATCAGTAGCCAGCATCAAACTAAATGGAGAGAAACTTGAAGCAATCCCACTAAAATCAGGGACTAGGCAAGGCTGCCCACTCTCCCCCTACTTATTTAACATAGTATTGGAAGACCTAGCCAGAGCAATTAGGCAACACAAGGAGGTCAAAGGGATATAAATTGGAAAGGAAGAAGTAAAAATCTTACTCTTTGCAGATGATATGATAGTATGCTTAAGTGAACCCAAAACTTCCACCAGAGAATGCCTAAACCTGATAAACAACTTTAGCAAAGTGGCTGGATATAAAATTAACTCAAGCAAATCAGTAGCCTTCCTCTACTCAAAAGATAAACTGGCTGAGAAAGAAATTATGGAAATGACAACTTTCACAGTAGTCACAGATAATATAAAATAACTGGGTGTGAACCTAAGCAAGCAAGTAAAAGACCTGTATGATAAGAACTTCATGCCCCTGAAGAAAGAAATCGAAGCAGATCTCAGAAGATGGAAAGATCTCCCATGCTCATGGATTGGAAGGATTAATATAGTAAAAATGGCTATTTTGACAAAAACCATCTACAGATTTAATGCAATCCCCATCAAAATTCCCACTCAATTCTTCACAGAGATAGAAAGAGCAATCTTAAAATTCATTTAGAATAACAAAAAACACAGGATAGCAAAAACTACTCTCAGCAATAAAAGAACTTCTGGGGGAATCACCATCCTTGACTTCAAGCTGTACTACAAAGCAATAGTGATAAAAACTGTGTGGTATTGGAACAGAGACAAGCGGGAGGATCAATGGAATAGAATAGAAGACCCGGAAATGAACCCCCATACCTATGGTCACTTGATCTTTGACAAAGGAGCTAAAACTGTCTAGTGGAAAAAAGACAGCATTTTCAACAAATGGTGCTGGTCCAACTGGAAGTAAGTATGTAGAAGAATGCAAATTGATCCATACATATCTCTTTGTACAAAGCTCAATTCCAAGTGGATCAAGGACCTCCACATAAAATCATCTACACTGAAACTAATAGAAGAGAAACTGGGGAAAAGCCTGGAGATCATGGGCACAGGAGAAAATTCCTGAACAGAACGCCAGTGGCCTGTGCTCTAAGACCAAGAATTGACAAGTGCGACCTCATAAAGCTGCAAAGCTTCTGTAAAGCAAAGGACACAGTGAATAAGACAAAGCGGGGGGCTAATCTCGAAGGTATACAAAGAACTGAAGAAATTAGACTCTAGAAAATCAAAGAACCCTATTAAAAAGTGGAGCACAGAGCTGAATAAAGAATTCTCAACTGAGGAAGCTTGAATGGTTGAGAAGCATCTAAAGAAGTGTTCAGCATCTCTAGTCATCAGGGAAATGCAAATGCAAATGAAAACAACACTGAGATTCCATCTCACACCAGTGAGAATGGCTAAGATCAAAAAAACAGGTGACGGCAGATGTTGTCGAGGATGTGGATAAAGAAGAACACTCCTCCACTTTTGGTGGGATTGTAAACTGGTACAACCACTATGGAAAACAGTCTGGTGGTATCTCAGAAAATTGGACATAGTTACCTGAGGACCCAACTATACTACTCCACCATGTTCACAGCAGCCTTATTTATAATAGCCAGAAATTGGAAAGAACCCTGATGCCCTTCAACAGAAGAATGGATGTAGAAAATGTGGTACAATGGAATACTATTCAGCTATTAAAAACAATAAGGTCATGAAAGTCCTAGGCAAATGGATGGAGCTGGAAAATATCATTTTGAGTGAGGTGACCCAATCTCAAAAGAACATACATGGTATGTACTTACTGATAAGTGGATATTAGCCCCAAAGCTCACAACCTCTAAGAAACAATGTATAGACCACATAAAACTCACAAAGAAGGAAGACCAAAGTGTGGGTGCTTTGGTACTTTCTAGATGGAGTATCAAAAATTTCAACCAGAGCTCCCAAAGTCTAAACCACCAGCCAGATAGCACACAGGGAGGGATTCATATCTCCACCTGTATAGGTAATTGAGGGTGACCTTTTCAGACTTCAGTGGAAGTGTAGGGTCTTGGTCCCCGAAAGGTTGGATCCCCTATTGTTTGGGAATTCAATAGCAGGGAGATGGGACAGGGAGGATGTTTGGAGCACATCCTCATAAAAATAGGAGGAGGGGGTATGGGATAAGGGGTTTTGGGGGAGAAAGGGAAAGGAGATAACATTGAAAGGTAAATACGTATAATATCCATTAAAACAAAAACACAGATAAAGGGTCAAAAAAAAAAGAGAGGGTGAGAGTTTACTTATTTTAAATTATTTTCAAAAGTTTCTAGGAGTTGCTAATTGGCTAAGATCCTATTTTAAGCTCTCCACAAAAGTATTTAAGTCTCTGTTCAATATTCTCAAGAGAGATGTAAATCCTAATTTTCCTCAACAATTAATGGACAAAAGAGAGGTAATCTCACAAAAAGTAGAAGAAGCTATTACTAATCGATATATT
>NW_021604702.1:667236-716297 GCF_004785775.1 Grammomys surdaster | reverse complement strand
ACTTTTATCTCTCTAAAGCTGAAAGCTCATGGCAAATCTGCTGCTGACTGCCTCTGGCACCACCGATACCAACAAAACATTACCACAGATATGGGGAAGGACCCTCATACCCTTCAAGGGAATGGCCCAGACACAATTCCCTTATGGGGTCGAGGATTGATATGCCTGTCTGATACCACAGGAGGCACAGCTAACCGGCTACGAAAAAGATTAATGAAATAAATAGATACTCCCACAAAGCCAGGCCCAACCACAAATAAGATGAATAACAGTTTACATCCAGGGAAGAGGAATCTCCTTGTGAATTCTCTTCTTTTTCTTTTCTAGGTAAAAATGAATCACCCGTGATGTCTGCTGTTGCAAGTTCTAATCCAGATGCTGGCCTATGAACTTATAATACTCAGACCTTTGAAGGGCCACTGACAAGAGCATCAAACAGCTAGAGATTGACATCAATAATCTGAATAAATCCCTCGTTTCGCTGTCTGAAGAGACCTCCTAAAATCGCAAAGATCCTTATTGGACTTGATTTACTCTATAACAATAGAAAAGTCTGTTTACAGCTCTTGACTGTGTACAGACCTTAAAGAAGAAGGTTGCCTTTACATAGACAAGACAACGAGGGTTAAAGAGAGCATGAAATAGGCCAGTGAAGACCCTGAGAAATATCAGAGAGAGAAAGAGACAGATGAATGCTGGTACAAGAATTAGTTTTTAGCCTCTCTAAGTTGTCAACCCTATTTCCTCCCATCTTGGGACCAATATTTGGGTTCTTATTGCTTATTTCTGCTGGTCCCTGGGCCTCAAATAGGCAGACTAACTCTGTGATACAACAGATAAATAATTTGGTAGCAAAACCTATTCAGATACATTATCATAAGTTAGCTATGGAGGACCACAAGACTCAAGTTGAGATTGTTACTTTATACAGGGTGTTTCCAAAACCCATCTCCACCCAACCTAAAAGGGGGGGACTTCTGCCCCTAGACCAAGCAGTGAGCAGCCATCCAGAACCCCCTCTGACAGGCTATCTGAATTCTTGCTTAGGCTGTGAGGCTAAGCACTGCAAGGGAATATAAATGAAAGATAAAAATATCTCTCTGGGTTCCCTGAGGGACAAGCCTGACTGCATAGGGGTTGATGTCAAAAGTATCCCATCTCCAGGAAAAAAAGACATCGGAATGGGTATGTCCCTCATGCCTCACTGGACAATGACAGGGGTTTCGGAGCCATTATAAGGTCCCCTTCAAGTACTGGAGGTCAGGCCTCTATCCCTGCCTTCGCAAGATTAGAATTGCCATAGCCCTTCTATACTTAAAGAAGGGAGGAGATGTCAGGGGAAGCCCTGCTTACACACTGAAGGCTAAAGTCATTCATAGGCCTAAAATCAGCAATAGGCCTGTCATACATGTATATTAACACCAAGTCTTGGGTTTCAGTGGAAAGACATTGAAACAGATGGCTATAAGCTAATGTAAACAGGCAGCTTTTGTGGAAATTTACAAGCCTGGGTAGTCATAGAACTTGTAAATAGGTAGCCTTGGCAGAGAATACCAACTTAGATAAGGACAAGCAAGTCATATGCAGAGTCACAGTGACTTGTCCCCTGAACCTTCACCCAGCCGATACCCGGTTCTGAAAGTTATCTGTATTACCCCTGAACACCTACACTCCAGTGTCATTCCCTTCCCCATATCCTGCCTTACGGTGTTTATAACCCCTGTGTGAATGAATTCCAATTTGAGAAAAAATAAATTATTAAAAAAGAAAAGAAAAAAAGAAAAAAAGGACACAAATGCACATTGGAAAAAAAGAGTCCACTTTTAAACAATGGGGCTGGTCAAACTAGATGGCAACACATAAAATAATCCAAATAGATCTACATTTATCTCTGTTTAAGGTTCAACTCCAAATGGATCAAAGACCTCAACATTAAGCCAAATATGCTGAAGCTGATGGAAAAGAAAGCTTTGGAACTGCCTTGAACTCATTCTCACAGGAATAGACCTTTTTATTAAATTATAATGTAGTATAAAAAAAGAAAGTCCAATTATAGTGGCATAGAAATATACAGCTAAATGAAACCTGTAATTTACACAGGTGACAGATATATTAACCTATTAGTCAGTGTTAAAGAAATTTGAAAATTTGAGTTTATACAGGTTAATTTAATCAACATGTACAATATCTGTAGGTAAACACTGGAAAATACATTATTCTTCCAGACCTTCAAAGAAGACCTGATACCAGTATTCCTCAAACTATTTCATAAAATAGAAACAGAAGGAACACTACCTAACTCATTCTATGAAGACACAGTTACTGTGATACCAGAACCACACAAGGACCCAACCAAGGAAGAAAGCTTCAGATCAATCTAGCTTATGAATATCTATGCAAAAATAAGCAATAAAATTCTTGCAAATCAAATCCAAGAACACATCAAAACCATCATTCATCACGATCAAGTAGGCTTCATTCCAGGGATGCAATATTGGTTCAATATTTTTAAAATCTCTTGAAAAATAATGTTATATATTTCCACACAAAAGTACTTAAATAAATAGATTTATGTGATTAGAAAGTATTCCATATAGTAATAAAGTCCTAGATTTAATTTAACCTACAATGGAGCAGGGTATACATATAAACCAATAAAAAATGTTTTAACACATAGTTGAATCAACAGAACAATATACATGAAATACATTACTCACTAAATAGAAAAAGTTAAACAATTTTAGTGAGGAATTGATGTAATGCAAAATATAGTTGAATAGCTTAAAGGTCCAGGATGTCAGAAAATATATGTTAAGATGCCAAGTGTTGTAACTTGAAAAGGAAAAGTATGAACATTTATTTGTTTGTTTGTTTATTATAACTGAAAATAGTTTCTTCTCTCATATAATATATCGCTGACACAGTTCTCCCACCCTATACCCCTTTCATCATCACATTCAACTCTTCCCTCCTACAGATCCCCTCTAACTCTGTTTCTTCTTCAGAAAATAGCAAAGTAACAGGCTTTCAAAAAGGATAGGCAAACAAGACAATGCAAGATATGATATGGCAAGGCAACATCTCTTATATCGAGGCTGAACAAGGCAAACTAATGGAAGGATAAGAACCCCAAGAACAGACAAAAGAGTCAGAAATACATATACAGGCATTAGTGATTGTTTTATGACAATACTTTTCCTTTGAAGATATAACAGCCATGTTTATTTACGCCAGATATGGAGCCCAAGAAGATCAAAGTACTGATACCACTAAAGGCCAACATGGTTAACCCAACAAGTTTTACTGCAGTCACATATAGAAATATAGATGTCAGGTTATTTACAAAAGCAGAAATAACTCAAAGATAGCAACATCATCAATGTCTACACAGCATAGGTGACAATTTACAACATCTGGGAACCTGGAGCACAGTACACAGCCTCTGGCCAACTCACCTGATGAAAAGTATCTTTTCAAATTGACTCAAATCATCTATTGTAAGATGACATCTGGAAAGTTTATGGTTAGCAAGTGAATTTTCTGGAGATGGCCCAGTGTTTTGCAAAGCTGCAATGGGTGAGCTCTAAAAATGCAGATGTTAGAGACTTCATCCCAGGATTGCTTCTTGTTGCTGATATACCTTTTCTGTCACTATTACATACCCTAATGATTTCTGGACATTAGCCTACCCTTTTGAGCAAATATCTTGTAATCAACTTGAAGATGAATTTTCATGAATTAATGATGTTTAGATATACTAATGACTTTATGGACTCTTGATTCAAATAAATATAAAGAAAGTTTAAGAGGATGGTTTTAGTTGTTTTGCTAAAAAGATATAATAAAGTTACAATCAAGAATAGAATATGCACCCTCCTCATAAAATAGTAAGTAGATGTTGTATAATAATGAATACAATGAGCTTTCATAAACTACAGTAAGAAGAGAAATAGGTTTGGACAAATTTGTGATAGAGTGAAAATACTCAGTTTAGGTCAGGTCCAAGAATAAAGTCACATGTGTGTACTATGATAAAGCAAGACAATGTGAATGTGTTTGTTTGATCTTTAAATGAGCATATGGAATGAAACATGGCTTTGAACTTACTATCAACATCCTTCAGTTACTCTCCTTTTGTGTAACATTTCATATATGAAATAATCTTATAAAAAATTTTATCTAAGAAGGCATAAGAAGACCATAGAGAAGAAATAAACTGTGGCACTGTGGCTGAGCCACATTTACCAAATGTGCATGCACGTGTGTGTGTGTGTGTGTGTGTGTGTGTGTGTGTGTATGTTTGTGTGTGTGTGTATATGAATGTCTATATGTATATACATACATATGTGGATAGGTATATGTGTATGTATGTAAGTATGCATGAACATTTGAAGAATTGTTGAGACAGGTGTCTGTGTGTGTTTATATGTGTGCTTGAATTCTCTCTTCCTCTTCTTTGTTCTCAGGCTCATGAAGTGTTAATGAACTCCAAGCTTCTTACCTGTCCAGAAAGGGTCCTTTGAATCAAAAAAAATAATAAGCCTTTTTTTTGTTAATTCTCTCCTGCTATCAGCAGGTTTTAGCCACAAAATATCAAAAGACAGTAAAATTACCAGAGGTGATCAATGTCTGGCTTCCAGAAAAGTAAGAGAGAGTCAATTACAAGGCCAAAGGTTATCATCATCTGCTTCTGACTCTCAGAACAGTAAGAGACAGAAGCTCACAGGTGATCATCAGCCTTGGGCTTCTGATACTCTGTTCCTCCTCAGTACCTGACCCTGCTTGGCATTGTTCCTTGCAGTCTATATGTCATATGGGAAGATGAACTACATTTGCTTCTTCCAGGCAGCTCCCCTGGTCTCAGGGTCTTTTTTGCAGATTTTCTTGTCTAGTCTTGGGAGGACAAAACCTAGAGAATCTGGTCACTTTTAAAGAGTTCCTGAAGCTGTTTCCAGGTGTTTATCTTTCTCCTTAAGCTTCACTGAAGAATGATATGTTTTTATCTTAGAGAAAAGATTTCACAGCAATGATACACAAAGTAACCATTATAAATATTTGTAAAAATAATAGACTTGGGAAGATGGATGCGGAAGAGATAGACAAGTAATATTACAATTTAACTCGTGAACATAAAACTAACAAATTTTAAGATTATCATGAAATTTGTACATCAGTGTATCTCAAAATAAATGGGATTAATTAAACTTTATATAAATTATGTACATCAAAATTTACAGAGAATTTAGTGTGTTTTAGAAAACAGATTTTCCTAAGTGACTTGTGTTTATGTAAATTTTGTAAAAATAATAAAAATTATCTTCTTAAATTGTTGATTCAAGAATATTTGTTGAAGAAAATGCAATGTAAAACAGGAAGAGTACTTTTTTTTTCTCCAAATAGGCAAAGAACATGTAAGAATGAGAGAGGAAGTGTGATTTCATTCTATTGCTAGTTTATGTCAAGTCTGCCAAGTGCTTTCTTCATTCACCCTTGTAAAATGTGTTCCTTTGTCACCTTTGCTGGAACTGATCAGGTGTGGATTTAATTCTGTAGTTTCTTTTTTTTATTGCCTATGTTTCTGTTTTATACCTCTTAATAGGATAAGAGTACTCAACAACAATTCATTTCATGTTTCACATTACTTAGAAGAAAAGAAAGAACTTAAAATGTTTGTAACATATATAAATGATAAAGTTTTAGATGATGAATGTGGCAATTATCATGTTTCCATGGCTATACAATATACCTATGTCAATTCTTCAACTTATATCCAATAAATATGTGTATAATTATATCTCATTCAAAATCAAATGAAGCATTATTAGAGATGTGCCAACAATACATAAAATATAGATATGATCTTCTGAATAAAAGGGA
The DNA here is from genome assembly GCF_004785775.1 of Grammomys surdaster. Taxonomy (NCBI): domain Eukaryota; kingdom Metazoa; phylum Chordata; class Mammalia; order Rodentia; family Muridae; genus Grammomys; species Grammomys surdaster. Next base: position 710,420 of record NW_021604702.1, on the reverse strand, counting down.
AATATGACTGACTGACGTGAAATATGCAGCTTTCTTCATCCTGTGTCTACTCTACTCCAGTACAATCAATAGTCATATTTATACCTTTATTTCTCACTATGTCTTGGCTATGTAAAGGCTTCTGTTGGCTTATTTTGCATCAAGGGCTCATGTTTTATGTCAGCATCTAAGATATTGGATTGCTCACTTTATGTTTATGTTAATGACTGCAGTCAACATCTCAGATCATTGAATTATTCTTGGTGTTGTTTGTTTGTGTGTTCTTTGGCTGTACTAGGGACCAAAGGACACTGTGGGAGTCAAAAACTCTGCCACTGAGCTATTGTTCACTTCTTCTCCATAACCCCAGTTATTACTAACCCTGAAGAGTTTATAATATGCAGATTCCCCAAGTCAGTATTATAAGGATAATAAAATTTGGCATAGTTGTGAATATTCATGAATTTTGGTAACTATTAAAAACCACAAATATTTTATTTTCTAAAAGTCATTAATAGAATGTTATAGGTCAATACAAGATTTAAAATAGGACCCTGAGGTACATTGTTCTCAGGACCATGGCTGCAGCAGCCTCCCGGAGCAGCAGTGGAAGTGGGCCTGTGGACCTCAGTGGCGGCACGCCTGTCCCGGAGGCTTTTCCCGTGGCAGAAATTCCGACATACGCAAGAAAGTCCCAGACCCAGAAGACACGTGGAGTCCAAGATGAACGTTTATTTTCCATGTTAGTAGTTGAATCTGGATGTGAAAGTGTGCCCCCGGCCTTTAGGTAACTCATTAATATGTAAATCTCGAGGCAGAGGCCTGTTAGTCACACCCTCAACCTGTGTCTTACATGACTGACCATACAAGTTAAATGGAGATAAGACCATTTGTCAGGGCCCTAGATTCTGGGGGCATGGCCAAACAACTGCACTCTCAGGTTCCAGGCCTGTGTCAACCCTAGATGTCCTTCTACAGCTTGACAGTATTCCTATGTATCCAAGACTTCTCTTCATTCCACAGTGTCCTTGCTTCTATTTCAGATTGCTGTGATTACAAGCATATACTAACACAGTGGACAACATTAATTTCTACAAAATATTTAGTATAAAAAGTACTCAACATGATAAATAATCACAGAAATACATACTTAATTTACACTGATTAAATCAGAGCTATTTCACCATCTTACATGATTGGAGCAGCCTTTGTACTGGAACAACTAAGAAAAGTCTGAATCAAATGTGAAAATGAAGTGTTGCTACATTGACTATCACTGTTAAAGTGAAACAAGCTCTAACTGATCAAGAGAATGAGAACTGTTTAGATAAATAGGATTAACATAGTGAAAATGGTCATCTTATCAAAAGCAATTTACAGATTGAATGCAATTCCTATCAAAATTCTAACACAAATGTTCACAGATGTGGAAATAGCAATTCTCTGCATCATATGGAAAAAAAAAAACCGAGAATAGAAAAAAAATTCTGAATAATCAGAGACCTGTGAGAATCATCATCTCTGACCTCATGTAATAGTGATAAATATTGACTATAGAGCAATAGTAATAAAAGGTAAAAACCTTATGGTATTGGTATAGTGACAGCCATTTCCTTCAGTGAACTAGAATTGAAGACCCAAATAAACCCACATACCTAAAGACACTTGATCTTTGAAAAAAAAAAAGTCAAAACCATGCAGTAGAACATACAAAGCATCTTCAACAAATGGTGCTGAACTGCCTGGTGGTCTACATGTAGAAGACTGCAAGTTGATCTTATTTATCACCCTACACAAAGCTCAAGTCCAAGTGGATAAATGACCTCCAAATAAAAGCAGAGACACTACATGTAATAGAAGAGAAAGTGGGAAATAGCTTCAAACTCATTGGCACAGGTAGAAATTTCCTGAACAAATATCCAATGTCTGAGAAACTAAGATCAGCAGTTGAATAGTGGGGCTTTTTGAAACTGAAAACATCTGTAAGTCAAAGGATACTATCAATAGGATAAAACACTAACCTATAACTAAACTATAGAATTGGTAAAGATCTTCACTAACTCTGCATCTGACAGAGAGCCAATATACAAAATATACGAAGAACTCAAGAAGGAAGACTCACACAAAACAAAACAAAATTAATAACCTAAGTTTTAAAAATGGGGTACAAAGTTAAACAGAATTCTCAACAGAGGATTCTCAAATGGCTCAGAAGGATTTAAGAAAATTTTCAAAGTTTTTAGTCATCAGGGAAATGCAAATCTAAATGACCCTGAGATTCCACCTTATACCAATCAAAATGGCTAAGATAAAAAACTCAAGAGATAGCACATGCTTGAAAGAACGTGGAGAATGGTTTCCACTCCTCCATAGCTGTGAAGATTGTAAACTTGTACAGTCACTCTGGAAATCAACCCAGAGTTTCCTCAGAGATTTGGAAATAATTTTACCTGAAGATCCAGCTATACCAATTCTTCACATATACCAAAAAGATGCTCCACAGTATTACAAGGACATATGTTCTACTATGTTTGTAGCAACTTGTGTGGGAAATAATAAAAAAAGAACGGCAAGTTCCTGAGCTACATCCAGAAACTTTCTGCCCTGGCAGACTGTCTGGCTATGCACTGGCGGCAATGGCTGGTCTTTTCTTATCTTGTGGAGACTCTGACTCAGAGCTCCAAAATCTCTCACTCAGCTCCCTAATTTCCCACTGGCAGGTCACCACCATGCCAGCCTCATACTTTAAAACACCCACAGCCTTTGTGGTGCACATCTGGCAAACCCACACTTTGCCTCTGTACCGTTCTCTCTGGAACCCAGTAGAACTGCTACAGGAAGAAAAACACCACAAAATTTAGTTCAGAAACAATGATAAGTCAATCTCTGGGTGCAACAATTAGAATCTTAATCTTGTAAGCCATATTAAATCTAAATCCTCTGATGGTGAATCATGGAAGATCCGCCATGGAAACTGGGGAACACTAGTACCTACATCTTGTCCTCATGCTGTCCTCATGCAAAATGTGCCCTTTCTCTCTCCTGTTTACTTTGTTTTCCTATCAAACCAAGAATTCCCACTTACTCACCCAGTGATTCATCCCTTTATTCATTCTGGAGAAGGTGCACAAGAAGTCAGCTGAGTATATGACTCACTCCCCTTTCCAGATAGCCTCTCATGGGAAAGTGGAATTAACATCAAAATACAAACATCACCAGGGCCATCCTGAGCAGCAACCTTATTCCTAGTTGCCAGACACTAGACACAAACCAGATGTCCCTCAAAACTAAATAATGGATATAGGAAATGTATTTCACTTACACAACCTAATACTGTAGAGCTATTAAAAATGAGGACAACATCAATTTTGCAGGTAAATGGATGGAACCTGAAAGTATCCTCTTGAATGAGGTAACCCAGACCTCAAAGGACATGCACAGTACATACTCAAGTAGATTTATATTGGTACATTATGTACATATTTTACATAATGTATAGAAATAGTACAACAAAATATACAGAAGACCCATGATACACCCCACAGACCGCAAGAAGTTAAACAAGAAGGAAGTCTCAAGTGCAGATGCTTCAATCCTGCTTAGTAAGGGGAATAAAATAATTATGGGAGACAGAGAGACACTGCACATTTCTCTGCCATAATCTCCATCCCTAGAGTCACAGCATCCTAGATCTTGGTCATGCATCTTCATTAATCTACTTACTGATTGAAATAGTAAAAATAAATAATAGTAACGATAGTATAGCTTTTTCATCTTTCTACTCCTTTGCTAAGCAACATTTTTTAATACTTTGTATGTGTTCAACATTTGAGCTTTCTTACTCTTTCTAAAGCCTCAGTACCTCTCATAAGGCTTGATATGTATGATGTGTCTGACTTTCATGCCAGCTTAAATATCTCTAGCTCTATTCCTCTTTCTTCTCCAGGAAATTTATGAAATTATTAGATTGCCTACCCTATCTATTTTTTAAAATTATAATAAAGTTGCCTTTGAGCTCCTGTTTGAGTCTATTCTTCAATTATTTTATTAATAACATAGAGCCCCAAGAGGAATCCTAATTTCCTCTATACCAATAGGCAGTCTGAGTCAGAAATATTAATGTTTGACAGATGTTAATCAAAGGAAGTAAGTTCAATTTTTGCACTCTTTTCTATCCAGGGGAGTTTATCAACAGAAAGAGGAGGAACATTTGATTAGTCATGATTTCTCTTGGAGCTGAGAAGTTACAACATAGAACTCAAAGGCCACATTTGTTTTCTTTCCAAGACAGATATTAAGGGATGAACTCCATAGAGAATGGGCTTCAGTCATCCACAGAAGAAACTCAGGGATTTTCTAGGACTCTGAATAAAATCTTAGCTGCACTAAGATGCTGGAATTTCATTAAATTTAGAAGAATAAAGTAGAATATCTCATACACTCCTCATGAAAATATGCAAGCATGATTTTTTGAAAATACTATTTGTGATTCTAGAACTTGATGTGACCACACATATAGTTTATAAAACACATGTTTTCCTCTTGTAAATTAATGTATATTATGGGCAATAGCCAACAATCAAACAATTTTCATTAATGTTGACTTGGACTGGACATGCAGCTTAATTGAATTCTGCCCCTAGGCCTGTTTATAGCAACAAGCTAGCATGTTCTAGTTTTATTTTTCTATTACTATGATAAAAAACAAAATTATTATTGTTGAGAGTCAGACAGAAACTTAGGAGAGGAATGCAGAGACAATCATTGAAACAGGAAGTTTTGTTTTATCTTTGTTCATACAGATTGCTCAACTTCTTGTCTTAAAGGATACAAAACCACATACCAAGGAGAAGCAATGGCCAGAGTATCCTCAGCACTACCTTATCAATCTTATATAAAGAAAGTATCACAGCAGACATGCTCATAGGACAATTTGATGGAGATAAGTCTTCAACTGAAGCTTCCTCTGCCCAAGTGACTTTAAATTGTGTCAAGGTGACGACAACAACAAAGCAAAATAATTGTAATGCTAGATACTTAACAAACTGTAGTAAAGCATCACAAGAACAATAGCAAACATCTCAGCTAGGATTTGTTATGCTGAAGATCAAACAAACAAAATTATTATATAATTCCTTTTTTGTTTGTTTGTTTGTTTGTTTGGATTTGTGGCTACTGCCAGGTTGTGCCTGCTGATACTTTAGAGAATGGCCCCACACTCATAAGAATTCAAATGGCACTCAAGATTTTATAACAAAGTGGATTGTTTGTAGAGAGAAAGAGGAACTGAGGTTGAAAAAGGAACATACTGGAGAGATACTAGAGGAGTTGGAGAGGGAAAATAGGGAATAATAGAACCGACATGATCATTGTACTCATGGATGAAAATCTGAAAGAAAAAATTAAAAACATATTTTAAAAGAAAAAATAGACATCATCTGTTCATTACTGATTAAAAATAATTAATTACAGAGGTTTCTCACAGTATGTCAATGAGCATTAGCTATATACTTCCAAATAAGATAGTCATTTGCATGAAAATACTCAGAAAGAATGTAGGCAGGACTGGTCCCTTGAGGTAAATATGTACCTGACCTCAGATTGGCTTGCAGCACTGTGATTCAACATCAGTTTTTCTTTCTGAGTATTTTTATTTTGATTGTTGTTGTTTTGCTTTGCTTTATTATCTTCTACTTTATTCTTCATAAGGATATATTTATTGGTTCTGATTTTTCTACACTCTATGTATTTGTTGCACTTTCCAATTCAAAATAAAATTATGTTACAATTCAAATTAGCAACCTATAAGGGAAAAACTCAGCATCTCTCAAAAAAATAAAAAATTAAAAAAATGAATTCTGCCCTTTTCTTTGTGCAGGCTACAAAAAAAATTTTAAAAAAGTATTCATTTAAAAAAAATTTTTATTGGATATTTTACTTACAGGTGTTATTCCCTTGCCCCATTTTCCCCCACCCAGAAACCCCCTATCCCATCCCCTTTTCTTCAGCTTCTATCAGGATGTGCCCCACCCTCTCCTACTTCCACTTCCCCACCCTCGAATTCTCCCACACTAGGCATCTAGCCTTCATGGCACAAAGGACTTCCTTTCCCACCTATGCATGACAAGGCCATTCTCCCCTACATATATAGCTGGAGCCATGGGTATCTCCCTATGTGCTCTCAGGCTGGTGGTTTAGACCCTGAGAGCTCTGGTTGGTTGGCATTGCTGCTCTGCTCATGGGGCCACAAACCCTTTCAGCTCCTTCAGCTCCTTCTCTCTAACTCCTCCATTGGGAATCCCTTGATCAATTCAATGGTTTCCTGTGAGCATCCGCCTCTGTATATGTCAGACTCTGGCCGACCTCTAAGAAGATAGCTATATCCTGTCAGCATGCACTTCCTGACATCCATATCAGTGTCTACCTTTGGTGACTGCACATGGGATGGATACCCAGGTGTACTACAGAGCAATAGTGATAAAAAAAACCTGCATGGTATTGGTTCAACTGGAGGACAACATGTAGACGAATGCAAATTGATCCATTCTTATCTCCTTGTACAAAGCTCAAGTCCCAGTGGATAAAGGACCTTCACATAAAACCAGATACACTGAAACTAATAGAAAAGAAGGTGAGGAAGAACCTTGAATATTTGGGCACAGGGAAAAAGTTCCTGAACAGAACACCAACGGGTTATGCTCTAAGATCAAGGATTGACAAATGGGACCTCATAAAATTGCAAAGTTTCTGTAAGGCAAAGAACACTGTTAATAGGACAATACAGCAACCAACAGACTGAGAAAATATCTTCATCAATCCTACATTCATAACAGGGTACTCTCCAATATTTACAAAGAACTCAAGAAATTAGACTCCAGACAAACAAATAACCCTAATAAAAAATAGGGTAGAGAGCTAAACAAAGAATTCTCAACTGAGGAAACTCTAATGACCAAGAAGCACCTAAAAAAATGTTCAGCATCCTTAGTCATCAGGGAAATGCAAATCAAAACAAACCTGAGATTCCACCTCACATCAGTCAGAATGGCTAAGATCAAGAACTCAGGTGATAGTGGATGATGGCGAGGATGTGGAGAAAGAGGAACATTTCTCCATTGTTGGTGGGACTGCAAGATGATGTAACCACTTTGGGAATCAGTCTGGCAGTTCTTCAGAAAATTGGGCATAGAGTTACCTGAGGACCCAGCTATACCACTCCTGGGCATATACTCAGAAGATGCTCCAACATATAACAAATGACACATGCTCCACTATTTTCATAGCAGCCTTATTTATAATAGCCAGAAGATGGAAAGAATACAGATGTCCTTCAACAGAGGAATGGATACAAAAAATGTGGTACATTTACACAATAGATTATTACTCATCTATTAAAAACAATGAATTTGAGAAATTCTTAGGTAAATGGATGGAACTAGAAAATATACTGAGTGTGGTAACCCATTCACCAAAGAACACACATGGTATACACACACTGATAATTGGATATTAGCCCAAAAGCTTGCAGTATCCAAGATTCAACTCACTGACCACATGAAAATCTTGAAGAAGGAAGACCAAGTGTGGATGCTTTGGTCTTTCTTAGAAGGAGTAACAAAATACTCAAGGGAGCAAATATGGAGACAAAGTAAGTGACAGAAACTGAAGGAGGGGATGTCTAGAGGCCATTCCAAAAAAATATTCATTAAGAACACAGTAAATAAAAATATATGTTCTATAAGACACCCATGGCAATGGAAATAAGACAATTCAATGGAATGTGTATATACTGCAATATATGCATTTTATGTATATATTATGTTTTAAAACATTAGAAACATCAAAATTTGTGTTCGTTATTAAATAAAATTTTGACGTTATTATTACAGAGTTTGTTTTATAAGAATCCTCATGTCCAACTTTTCGAGTATCTATTGAAACTTCTCTACTGTTGAAGGCCTCCTTAAAGACTTATTGGCAAATTTAAATGATGTATTTTAAAGATAAAATTTTATAGGAGAGATACTCATTTTAGCAAAAAGTAAAGCTACACATAATTCACTGAAAATTAGGTATTGAAATTCTGTGCATTTTTAAATACACAGTTTGCTCATCAGTCCAGACAATAAGGGAAGATCATGCTTTATACTGTGCTAATAGATTTTCTCTGGTAACAAGACCAATGTTTACAGAAGTACAAATGTGTTACATATTCCTCTTTCCAATATTTTCATATCTAGTTTTTCTGCTACTGAATCTTTAAATGCAGAGTTTAACCACTTTCCTACCTGCATTATTTATGCTTTTTGTTTACTGTTATGCTGTAGAATTAAAGAACTCACTGGCCTACAAATTTTTGTATCTATCTTTCATTAATTTTTTTTTTGTCACAAGAAAACTGTAAAGCTACAATGCACTTTCCAGGAAAGTAAACTTAAGATAAGTAGCTTTCACATGTACAAGTGTTGTTTTGACCATATAGGACAAGAATCTTAAAAAATTAGTGAAGCAATATGATAACAAATCACTAGATAGGACTATTTAATATTTATTTTATTTTAATTACTTTAACGTCCCTGAAGAATATAAGTGATATGAAAGTGGAAAGAAAAGAGTTAAAGAGTAGTCAGAGGTTTTAATTGAGGACAGGACAGGGTGTCAATAGAGAAGTATAGAGGAGAGGGAGAAAGGAAAAAATGATGCTAAAGAAGTTTGAAAAGGTCATAAGTCATACCAACTTTTACTTATATAAAATTACATTATATATATTGAGACAGAAATACTGATAGAGATAGAAAGGTAGAAAAACTTATACATGATTGTGTCTTCTGGATATTACAGTGAAACTTCAGCTAAGAACTAGGATGGCTGCTTTATATCTATATCTATCTCTCAATCTCTCTCTCTATCTCCCTATCTCCCTATCTCTTATATCTATCTATCTATCTATCTATCTATCTATCTATCTATGTATCTATCTATCTATCTATCTATCTATCTATCTATCATCTATCTATCTGCATATATAAAATATATTATATATTATATAAATAAAATATATTATATTTAATATCATATATAATATAATTAATATAATATATAAATACAATACTAATATAATGTAATATAATATTATGTAAAATATATATTATATATAATATATACTATATAATGTAGGAATATATATATATATATATATATATATATATATGTATATATACACATACATAGTTTAAATGAAGTGATGCCATTTAGGATGACAAGTTTCCTCACAGAGAGTAAGAAAACCTCTAAAGTACAAGGTATAAGAAACATACCTTCCAGTTGGTGGTCGGTGGAATCAAAGAGGGTTCTAAATCAACACAAACTGTTTCTGTTGCCCTTGGTTTCTTCTTAGAGGTTTAAGGTAAATATTACTGGTTATAATTCACTTCAGACACAAGACTCAGAGAATTTAACTGGGAAATTAGCTGAAAGCCTTTATGTTGATGTCTATTTTTCTAATTACCAAGAGGCAGAATGCCAGCTTCAAAGGAAGGAACATAAACAATAGTCTCAACATAAAGCTCTCTAATAAAACAAGATATCGCTGAGGATACAATATTAACACTCATATCTTGGCCCATAAAGAACAGTTGTCTAATTGGATTAAAGCTCAACAGGAGGAAAAGTATGCCTAGTAGTGGAAACCTAAATAGATACTCAGGGCTTGTGAGGCCATGAATTTTAGAGGAGTACCACCTACTCCTATTATTACTAAACCACAATAATTCCTAAATATTCATGCATTTATACGTACTGTTAAGTGTAGCTCTCAACCTTTATTGAAGAAGGTTCTCTTTGTACAAGAAAACAACTATTATAGAAAAATGTAATTGGTACAAATACAGAATTCAATTGATCATGGGTGCCCAGTTGCAGTTGATACATTTAAAATACAGCTCCTGAGCCTAAGGCTCAGGGAATGTGGTAGAAGAGGAGACAGAAATATTATTATAGCTAGAAAGGTAGAAAAACTTGCACATGATTGTGTCTTCTGGAGATTACAGTGAAAATTCACCTAAGAAATAGGATGACTGCTTGAACAATACCCGAACAAATATAATAACAAAAGACATGCTGCCATTAAAGTGATAAATCTCATGAGGACCAACCAACTGTCAAAGAATTGCAAGGAAATAAGAAATGCTGAAGAAGGGGAAAATAGTCTTCTAGGGAATGAACTTCCTAATTAATTGACCAATACCAAGTAGTTAGCCCTGAGACTACATTAAATGTTTCCACCAGGATGTATTTATATGTTTGTACATATAACTATATATGTAACAATAACAATTAAAGAAAAGGAGGTCATGAATATAAGGGAGGGTACATTAGAAATATTGGAGGAAGAAAAGAAAGAGATAATTCCATTTTAATTTAATTCTTATTTTATAATCATTGTTTTAAACAAATTTAAAAATTCAAAAGTTATTCCATAGAAATAAAACAATTTTATCAGAGATTATTTAATATGCAATTGAAAAAGTAAGTACAATTTAATTTTTAAAAGAAATTCTTCTTTTAATGTTTATTAATGGACTAATAATATTCCTTCTTTGTTATCTTCAAGAACTATGAACCCTGTGAACACAGAAATTATTTTTTATTCTATTTTTACTACCAATGTGGTACTCATCATTCAGGGATTATGATTATTACTCTAATATTGACAAGATGTTTATACAAATATGCAAAGTGAGTGAATGCACTGAGAAAGACTTCAAGTTAGACTTTTCAGAAGCACAAAGCATTTGCCTTTATTCCCATGTTCTTTCTTAATACTCAGAGTATAAATTGTCTGATGCTCTGAATAAAGTTGACTATTACAAGAGACTTTAATCCACCTCATTTGTAGGCTCCATTCTCCCATGTTCCTCTGCTTTAGAGATATGATAGACAAGCTAACATGGGAGTATAAAATACTCTGAGTATTTGACAAATAATTTTATGCAACTAATGATTGCTGGGAGAAGAAGTAATCATTTCCAAGGTTGGTGTTCCTTATTAGCTGTAAAAATGAAAAGTGGTCAGAAAAAATTGACTAAGTCAGTTCTAGTTATGTATTTGTAAATACATAGATGCACACATATAGATTAATGTATAACAATAATTTTAAAAGTAAAGGAGTCTGTCAACTTGACAGAGAGCAGGAAGATGAGAGGAGTTGGAGGGAAGAAAGGATGGAAAATAGGTCAATTGCAATGAACAGATATTAATAACATTTTATCACAATGTAAATATTCATGATACAATTATTTTTATTAAATTCCTGCCTTGATATCTCTTCATCATAGACTATAAAGTGTAAGATGCTTTGTTATCCAGTTACTTTCAGTTAAGTCATTTATTAAAGGAATAGAAAGCAAATTTGGGCACCATTTTCCTTCATTTTATCTTTGAAAAACAGCAATAAAAAATGAGTTCAATTAGTGCTGCTGTAAATGCATACATTGTATGTGGCCAGCTCTTGTAGAATGGTCAACCTACAAGTGTCAACTTACAATGAAAAAATAACGATTCCTATCTTAGCAGCCATCAACTGCCAGTTGTTCCTCAGCTAGGATATACCTAGTGCTTCCCTCCAATATGCAAACTGGTAGTTTTCTGACTTGATCGTGTACACATCTCCAGAGATTATATAAGTTTTTATACGCAACATCAATGTTATATACAAAAGACAGCATTTTACAGCACTCGCTACCATATAATGAGTCTTACATTTCTTTTACCTTTTCATTGGAACCTTAGGGTAGAGAAGGGAGGTTAATAATAATGTCCCACCTATGCTTAAGTATTCTGTCACTTTTTTCAGCACTTTAACCAGTTTGTATCTGCCAAATGTTTAAGTTTCTTTTACCATGATTACAGTCAACTTGCAATTGATTATTCCATATCCTTTTTCAATGAAAGTGAAGTTTTCTTCAATAGAATTCTCCCAACTAGTTAAATTAGGGAACCAAAAACAATGACATCTGAAAGTGTCCTGTGTTGTTTTCAAGCCTCTGTGGCCTCACTGACCAATAATTTGTAGAGAAGTAATCCATGCCTGCCAATGAAAATTTTTCTTAATATTCTAGCTTTGAAGTTATAATTTTACCATTTTTAATGGTTGAAGCTTTCTTCATCTTGTAAACATACTGGGAAGTCCACCTGTGCCTTTTCAAATACTTCTAAGGATTTTCATTTCTTAACCAGTTTTGATTATATACACTCAGATGACTCTGATTTGTCATTTCTCATATTTTTAGTAAATATCTTTAAAGTATTCTCAAATATCCACAAACATCCTATGGCAATACTTGTGTATATATTAATTACCTAGTGTGAGTCTTTCTATGATGTATATATTCTTCAAAATATCACATTCAATAGTATAAGTAACTATATTTCTATGAGTTAACATAAATGCAGTAAGTTATACACATAACTACACTCTATGAGTGTTAACACAATTATGTTACGTCCCAAAGTATCTTCTAAATCACATACTCTGATTCAATGTGATATAAGGATAATAATAAGGAACTTTAAGTTTTATATTGTTTTATTGTAAACAGAAAGTAAGTGGATGGGATTGGAGGTGGGGAGGAACTGGGAGTCATAGTGGGAGAGGAAACTACAATCAGGATATATTGTATGAGAAAGTAATCAATTTTCATTAAAAAATATCCTAAAGCATTGTTTCCTTAAATGATTAACAGTGAAAACTGGGTGTACGAATTGTTTGGCATTATTAACTCAGCACATGTTTAGTTGGAGTGTCTATTCCACATATGGACTTAAGCAAGGGTCTATTTTAGCAGAAGTAGTTTTGAGAACTTCATGTATATTCCTCATACTGTTGCTCTCACATTTGTAGTCTCAAGTTCTGCTCAAAGAGAAGAAAGACTCATCCTCTCATATCATGAGCTACTCATTGTTACCTGTGACAGGAAGTCAGATTTATTGCTGACATTAGCAGCCTCTTTCTCTCAGTGGCATTGACAAAGTTAGAATAAGGTTATCATTCTTGATAAGAAGTGGATCAATCTGAAGTTGTCCTCCTTCTAGTACTTCATTCACAGAGCCATGAGGATGAAGAATAGAAAGATGATCTGGGGTGTTATATAAGATCCTGTCACAAAAGAAACATAGGAGATGATACAATTTCTCAGTGGATAAGTCCTGAAAGCCTGCATTCAACCACCAGAACCCATGTACAGACAGAAAGAGAAAGCTTTCTCAATGAGGTTGCTATCTGATCCTCACTGTCCCTTGCCCACTACCCACATTAATAAAAAAAAAAAATAGAACAGCAATTCAAACATACAGATAGAAAATTATTGACTTAGTGTAACTGATTTGTTTTCAAAAGTAGACAAGGAACAAGAAAGACACCACCAAGAGGACAGTGAAAACTGCTTTATTTCTACTTATGTTCAACTTGCAGCATAGAATCTCTTCTTCAGATCAATGATAACAAAAGAAAATTATTTAAAATATTCTAATATGCTGACAATGAATGTTGCACATAAAGATGAGTAAAACCAGGGTACATAGATCATAAACATTAAAGTCTGAAAGAAAAAGAGAAAAGACCTACTAACTCTTCAGATACATGCCAGTATCTGAATAGCAGTAAAAGAACTAAATCACATGACATATACTATGTATGTGAAGAAAACTATGGGGAATGATAGACATATTTTATTCTGAGGTATTGAACAAAAATAGTCTGTTAATACCAATTTTCAAAATATTCTGAGAAAGTACTCATTCAGCTATACCATTAGCACTTGATTATGAAAATATTTTAACATATTGAAAGGATTTTGAACAATTAATACCCAATATTTTGGTAAAATATGCACAATATCTACCTATTTTATTTTGTATTTCATGACATATACATTATATTAAAATGTAGAATTCAAATATATTTTAACATTTTAGAGAAAATTATCATACATATAAAACTGAACAAGAAAGGAATATTAGTTTTTCTATGAGAGGTCAGTAAGTATACAGCTATATGTTTCCAGTTTCTCTCAAATAATGACTGTCAGAAAGTGGTAAAAAAAATTATACTACTTATATAATTCTTACCTATATGTCTACTTTAGATAAGGATAGTTTCAATTTGTTATATGAATGCAAACCCACTTGTTTTATCAAAAAAATAGTTTGCCCCAGACTTCTCCTTTTACTAGATGATGAAAATAAGCACCTAATGCTTACTGAATAGGATTTATGAAGCCGTCAGTAAAATGACACATGGCAATACAGTTTGTTGTGACTGGAGACTCAATTACCTGCCACAGAATGAATTACACTAATTTGGGGCTTGCATATTTATGCTATGGAAATACTTGCAACAGATTTCTCCATTGTCTGCAAGTGCCACAGCATGATTAGAAGTAGATTTAATTGCACTCTAGGACTTACGGGATTTCACAAGTCTATAGAATTGGTGTTCTTTCTGAAACACCAATTTCTTCATAGAAGAAATTCTTCATAATTTCTTCAAAGAAGCCAAAATATGCTTAATTAAATTGTCACAACTGCAAACACTTAACTTTTGAAATGATTCTGGAAATATAGTCATTTATTTAGTAGGAAATTTTATCTCTAAATACCTTCCAGTCAGCATACACATTTACATTTCAAGATTAATGTACTTGATAAAATGCAAGTGCTTGTAACATCATTGTACTCCGACTATATGTGGAGTTCTTTAACACGATGAGATTATATAGTTCTCTAAATTTAATTAGAAGTGTTGTGATTTCTCATGGGGCATATTGTAAGCAAAATGTTTTATTTACTTTAATAGAAGGGGACATAGTGATCTCTGAATGAAGTGAAATTAATCATAAATACATGCCTATGTAAAATTCATTTGGAAACATTAAACAGTTCTCTAGATTTTTCTTTGGATGATGATTCAGTGGTATTTAATTTAAATAAAGGTTCTTAAGTGTTTCAAATTTTAATTTAAAGCTTAGACATTATTTTTTTAACCCCTCCTGCTTGTAACTATTGATCTTATTTACGTTCTTCTAGAAGACTTGGGCTTTTATTCTTTAATTCAGTAGCAATATTTTTTAACAATGCCTTACTGGCATTGTGATTATAACTCTCAACCTTTCAATACTATTTCTAACCCCTCCTGCAAACTCCAGTTGACCCTGTATTCAAGTATGTCCCCTGTACTTCTGTGTTTCCTTTAGAGCAGGTCTTCTGCAGATTGTCACTGTAATTTTGTATTCATGCTTCAATGTCCAATAAATATATAATCAGAAGACATCATTTTATAACATACCTTCCACCCTCCAGATCTTGCATTCTGTCTAGACTGTTTTCTGATATGATCTGTGGCACTCAAACTGAATGGTACAACCTATTTGCTTTCTAAAGAAGCACTCATCAGTACTTTATTCTTCGCATATTCGTAAGGTATGTCTCTACTTTCTTAGCCACTTACTGCTAAGTGAGTAAGTATGAATTAAATATTCAGATGATAATTTAGATACATATTTGTCAGCTAAACATTTTAATAGTCCCTGAAGGTTCAGTTCTGGAAATATGGATCCTGTGGTTGGCCTCATTTATACTTAAGAAGGTGCTTGTTATGAGTAGAACAATCATGTCACTGTTGAACATATGGGAATATACTGACAGGCAGGTTAGCTTTATTGCATACAGGGTTCACACTTGAACCACATGTCTTATTGATGATGTGTCTTCTTTAATAGCTTGCATATTTTGAGATAGCATATCATAGCAAATATTAGGGAAACAATCAGAACACAAGATTTAGTGTAATTAATGAAAATGAATGTAGAAAGGTTTGGAACAACTATGTATAAACATTTATAGGCAAATAAAAAAAGTCAATGTCCTATGGAATACTGAGATGTAAAATGTTTTTAGGTACATGATCACAGGGAGAAAAACGTGACATAATTAAGTAATTAAGTAAAGGAAACCTTACCTTATCTTATGGTAGTAATATGGTTAATGATAGGAATGTAAGGTGATAAATTATACAAAAGAATTTACTCACCTGATACAGTTAAGGGGTGTAATTGAAGGTTTAAGGCAGAAGATTGAATATATATATATATATATATATATATATATATATATGTCAATACTATAAAATATTATTAACTATACATACCAAGAGTGGGATGCAAGTGGCTCCTTTGTGTACTTTCCTAATAAGCCTTTGTCACAACTTGAGTGCAGTCACATAAAGGACCAATATTTCTATTTACTCTTCAGCTATTTATTTGGTATTTTATTTCATATATATATATATATATATATATATATATATAATAAAATTTACTTGACATATATGTATCTCCATATATTTATGGTATGTGTATATGTATATATCTATGTGCATATATATATATGTGTGTGTGTGTATGCATATATATATGTATATATAGGATACATATGTACTTACAAATCTAAATTTAGATATATTACTCAATTTTCTATTGAAATTTCAATATCAAAAATAATAGGTACAGCAGGTGATAAAAACACAGTATGAAACATTAAATTTCACCTAGCAATTGATTTTTTTTTTTTTGGCAATTGTGGTGCTGTTAAAAACATTGTTTTCTATGCTGTTACATTCACATTTAACTGACATCAAAACATACAATTATCTTTTATATATATATATGTGTGTGTGTGTTATATATATGTATACATATACATATATATCTTTTATACATATATATAAAATCATAAGAGATAAGAGCATAACACATCTTTATGTATGCAAAAATATGTCAAATTTCATGTATTATATGTAATTTATTATATTGTGGATGTGATTGTTCATATTAGCAGTTGTTAGATACAAACAGAGTATATTATGGTGTTTTGAATGAGAAATCTCTCTGTAGTTTGGGGGATATGAATATTCCTCAGGTAGTGATACTTTTGGGACAAGTTCAGGAGGAAGTGTGTTGCTGGCATGGACTTAGAGAGCCTAATGAGGTCACTGTACTTGCAATATGCTCTCTCTGGCTTATGTTTGAGGTTCAAGATATGAGCTTTCAGCTTCTTTTACTGTCACCAGGTCTGATGTTTATTCCCATGCCTCTGCTCCACCACAGTCACTCTGTAATTGTAAGCCAAAACAAGCTCTCTCTTCATTAAATTATCTTTGGTCCATCAAAGACAAGTTTTTATCTTTTATGTCAGAAACAGAAAGATAACTAATGCATATATAAAAGAGTTTCAAACTGTACTTAACCACAAATATAGGGTGCTTTTTTAAAATGACTAGTAGACTTGAAGTATAGAAGTAAAGAGATTTTTGAGTTTATTCTCAACAAGTCACATTCTCTTTAGATTTGTTTTGTGTTCTATGTGGCATAAGCAAAGATATCTATGACATGGTTCTGTAAATAGTGTCTGATGACTATCAAGACTAAACACTTTAAGAGTAAACTATTAATGTAAATCCTTTAAACTGAGGGAACAAAGGAACAATACATTTACATAATTTTTACTTCCCATATGCTGACTACTGTCAAAGATTACTGATTCTGTGTTCAGAAAAAATCAAACATATAGTTTGTTCCTATGAAAATAATATTTATAGACTTTGAATTTCAAATCAGTATTAGGAAGTTCAAGCATGTCTTCACTAATCTATATTAGAACCATTAAGGTAAACACATATTTTTGTGTGTTTGTTTTGCTAAATGGAAACAAGTTTATTTTTGTTATATAGCATATAAGTCACTACTACCGGAGTTAATGAAATCTTGAAAAACATTTGTTGCATACTGCTCATTGTAGATTACTTTTCTCATGTGGGAGAAAACATATTGAAACATTTATGAATACTATAGCTGGTTGGTAAGAAATGAGGTGAATACAGCAGATAAGCAAAAATTTTACTATAAGATTTATGTTTGAAGCAGCTTTTTGTGCAACATGGCATTGTTCCAAAGATGACTTTGGGTTTTCTGTATTGCCTATACACTAATGGAAGCATGGTCACATTCTCAGTAATCAAACCTTTAATAGAAAACTGAGTCCTTCCCCACTTGAATCCCCATTTGAAGCCCTCAACTGTGTAGCTCTACCTTTAGCATCCTCATCTTCAATTTTAAGAGTTCTCTTCAATGTTTTTCTGCATAGATTGTTACTTATTGGGAGCGAGGGGTGTCACTGAATCCTTCTATCTCCTCACTGTGAGTCTCCAGTCATCAATACCACTACAAAATTAGCTTTCTTGCTCTTTACCTTCAGCAGGAGCCTGAACTATGAACAAACACATGGTCTCTGGCATCAGCTCATGCCACACACCTCAGAATGGCCCCAGATTGCAGTACACAACACAGATATCATTTATTATCCTCTGCCACAGTATAGGTCACAAACACCATATGATTAATCTTTAATTACTTTATTAGCATTTTGTTCAAATTTTATCTTATTTTATCATCAGCTCATTTGATTTGCTAATCAGTATATCATAACAACTCAAAACCTTTTCAGTAAAAATGAGTTTACTCCTGTGTAACGTGTCTAAATCTAATGGAGGGAAAATGCACTAAATAATGAACTAATATTGTCAATTTATTAAGTGGGCGTGATGTTAAATTGTCTTCTAAATATCTTTGTTTATATCCAATAAAATATGACTTCATCAGAAAATTTTTTTATGATGTGTTTGGTGGTTAATATAGAGATCCAAACTGGTCAGAATACAGGAAGTAAATAACCATGGTGGGCTTGAGATTAAAAAGGGCATGCTTATCACCCCTTCAAAGCATAGAGAACATTGAGGAACAGAGGAGAAAAAACGAAATAAAATTTTAGAGGATGGAAAATAGTTAGTGGTTGAAGAATGCTGAGGACCATTACACTAATGAAGAAACGTTTCATCAGGAGACACGGGACATGATGGTGTGTAAGAGTGCTAAATAATTTAAAAACATTCTAAAACACACGTATAAAATTGTAGAAAATAAAAATAAAGATACATTCAGGAAATAACCAAAAGCTTGCAAGTTTTCAGAATAATACTGAAAGGTATTCATTGTCATATATACGAATCATTAGCCATTATTACCGTATAGGTTTATTTATTTTTCACTCTTGGGAATTTTTAAACAATAATTTTCTAATTCTACATATATTTTGTTCAAATACCACTGTCTCACACAAGAATCTCTTATAGTCCTTGGGACTCATTACTGATTAACTAAGAAAAATCATCATGACTTTGAAGATTTTTATATGAAATTTGCACAATTCTTTTATTTATTTTCATATTAGAGTCTGGGATTGCTTATTGTAATTTATAGAAACTCTTAGATACTCATTGCTAATTTTGTACTTGCAATACTTTATTTGTCTTTAAAGGCCTCTGTATTTTGAAAGTATGATAATACTATTAACAAAATCAAGTTTTCTTTGAAACTACAAAGCCATATATCTCTTCTGGACATTTTCTAATTTAATACAGACACTTTAATTTTATCACATTATTTTTGTAATTAACTTTTATTGAGTTCAGTTTTATCATGTTACTTAAGGTTTTTTAATTAAAATATTGGTTTGACTCATTAAAACAAATTAGATATAGGCAATTAAAATGCTCAATTTATTCTGTCATAAATGTACTATACTCAGTGGCTCTGTTATAATTTGATCAATCTGTTGTTAGACAAGTTCTGCAGAGATATTTCTTACATTATTTTTTGGAAAGTCAAACCAAATACACAAGTTATTTTATTCTTAATTACTAAAAACCTAAAGTATCTTTTTCATTAGGAAGTTGATTTTTAGTTCAATCCACCTGTCTCTTCTACCAAATCAATCTGTACAATTAAATCTAAATTTTAAGCTTAAAAACTAATGTCACACTGTAATTTCATTATAAAAATGATTATGTTAAGAAAAATAATATATTTCCAGTTATTTTGAACCTTTTAATGATATTTTACATGACATATTTCTATATGTGTAATATATTTCTGTGTTATATATGACATCTCTATTTCGTCACGTTTGAGTGTTCCTGACCTAGGAATATAAACTACTGATCAGCTGTTACTTCTAGAACCCAGCAGTGAAATTTTACATTACCTAATCCTTCTAGAGAGTTCTCCTGGTTTCCGATAGGAAGGTCTGTGTTCCTTTACCTGGGATCTACATTTCAAAGAATAGTTGGCCCCCACATGGTGGTTGTTTCTGCAGAATAAATGCTCTTTGTTTTTCGCATACTATCTGAGTCTGGGATCTCCCTTCAGCTATTTTCAGACACTTACATTAGTTTTTTCTGAAATCATTTTGCTAGACTTTAAAAATATGTGTGATTCCCACACTCCCTCCCTGTAAGACCTGGCAGTATTACTGAGGCTACGGACCTCTCACAAAAAGGGACCTATCATAAATGCCCTCCAAAAGACCCAACAAGCAGCTGACAGAGTCAGATGCAGATATTTGCACCCAACCAATGGACAGAATCTGCTGAACCCTGTGGTTGAATTAGGGAAAAGCTGGAAGAAACTGAGGAGAGGGCAACCCTATAGGAGGCCTACCAGTCTCAGTTTACCTGGACCCCGAGATCTCTCAAACACTGGACCATCAACCAGGCAGCATACAGCAGCTGATATGGGGTCCCCAACACTTATACAGCAGATGACTATTGGGTATTCATTCAGTCAGAGAAAATGTAAATAACCCTCAAGAGACTGGAGGACCCAAGAGGTCTGGAGGGGCCTGATGGTGGGTGGTGTGAGGGACGTCCTCATGGAGACAGGGGGTAGGGAAGAGGTGTGGGACATGGAACACCAGGAGAGTGGAAGGGGGCGAATAAAATCTGGAATGTAAATAAATGAATAAATAAAAGACTAAATAAAAATATCTGTGCATATATATATATATATATATATATATATATATATATGCATATAAAATACATCTAAATGAGTTTTGAATAATATTACTGTTCCAGTTAATTTAAAAAGCTACATAAAATCTTATTTCAACATTTGATATTTGACTTCAAACTACTCTTTTAATTCTAGCCTGAGGTATTCAACTGTTTCTTATATTTGGTGTTAAATAAATTCAAACCATATGACTCAAATTTATTTGGTGTAGGACCAAGTTTAAAGATATTCTTACCTGCCAAGGACCTGTCTAGGCTTAGAGAAGGGCTCCGAGAGAAAGGGTGTCTGGAGCAGAAAAGAACAACTAGAAGTTCAATTGTGGATTCAAGCTGACTACCTGTGTTCTGATTAATATAGCCTTTCCAGTCTGCTTCTCTCTTAGCTCTGCCTTCTCTCTGAAGAACTCTGTCTATATTCTGCTTCCATGCTACCCTAAGGAATCTCTCTGTCTATGTCCAGCTTGCTTCATGGAAGAAATAAAGAAAGAAATCAAAGACTTGATAAAATTCAATGAGAATTAAGACACATCATACCCAAACTTATGGGACACAATGAAATCAGTGTTAGGAGGAAAATTCATACCACTAACTGCCTTCATAAGGAAATTGGGGAGATCTCACACAAGCAGTTTAACAGCATACCTGAAAGCTCTAGAACTGAAAGAAGCAAACATACCCAAGAGAAGTAGATGGTAGGAAATAGTCCCTAAATATCTTTAGCTGTTTCCTTAATAACTGTCTAATAAGTTGGCTCACAGCACAGCTTCTTTTGTTCCTTTAGAATTTGTGAAGTCCCTCATAATTCATATTATATCCTTATTTTTTTGCATAGGTGAGAAATTATACATTTTGGAACTCATCTATTTAGAGTTCTTTATCATAGCCTTAAGGATTGTCTTGAAGATCTTAATGTTTAGCCTCTTTGCCAGGCATACCTATACCCTCGACTCTTGAACTCATACTGTTTCTAATTATCATGGAGTAATTAACATTAGCAGGGACATTCCTCTGAAGGAAAGAGTCCTCCACTGCTAGTGAGTCCAGAAAATATGTACATTATTACACAAACAAGCCATTGATACTTGTGGAGGCTCACACAAGCTTTGTCCCAGGGCAGGAACCAAGTTACTCTATCCCCATCAGGGCAGTACAAGGCTCTGCATTCACATTCTACATTTGCTTAAGGTTCCCAATGTCACTAGCAAAATACAATCTGCACAGTGTTTAGGACATTTTAATATAAATTTGTGTCACTGAACAGTTTATTGGAACACACTAAATGGAAAAGTTGCTGCAAATGATTCACTGCCATATAGCACATGCATTTCAAGTCTACCCATGGTAGTTAATACAGTAACTACTCAGATGTATTGCATGATATATATTCTTATCTGTCATAGTATCCTTCTAAATGAGCATACTGAACTCACTCTAGATTCTCTAATGTGGATTTTCCATAAAAGAGCTAGAAGCAATTGTTCAAAAATAGTTTTAATCATATGACTTTATTGAAGGCATATTCTATTTATAGAAGATTTCTAAATAAAATACAAATTTGTATTTTTGGTTTCTATAGGCTCTACATGAACTAGTTTCTGGAAATATCTAATTGCTCACTGACTGGCATGTGCATTGATCCTAAAAGGGACTTTATTACCTATATCAATAATTTCCCCATACCAAGAACATTGAACTTCATTTCATCTTTCAATTACAGTTTTTTAATGCTTTATTTAAACATTGTGTGCCACACATGCTTGTATATTAAAATATTTTTGATATTGCCATCTATTTCTCTGTTTTGTTTTATAACAGTTCACTAACTAAAGGTATATACACATATTTCACTGCCTATTACACATCTATTACATTATTTTGTATTCTAAAAATTATACAGTGTCAAAATTCTTGCTTCTCTAATAGCTACAATAACTTTGTTCCTTCCTAACCTATAGAGTATACCATAGAAAATCATATTTATAATGTGGAAATATAAAAAAATAACAAAAACTAAACTGTACAACAAACACCTATAATTAAAATATTCATTTTTCTCTTATTCATTTCTACATTATAGTTGTATTATATTATATTATAGTTGTACTATATTAATTTTTTTTAATCTCTGAGATTTAAGTTATGTGTCTTTGCTACATATTTATAGTTTAGAGTTCTTCAAACATTTAGTTTTTATTTTGTGTATGAACATTTTATATTTATCTATGTACATTCTATGTATGTGAATAGAATTCACAAATGCTAGAAGAGGTTAACATATCCCCTAGAAATGGAATTACAGAGACTTATGAATGGCCATTTGAGTACTGGAAACTGAACCTTGATCCTCTGTAAGAACTAAAAGTGCTATTAACTTCTGAGACATCTCTCCTGCCTCTATATTTTATAGTTTTCAACTGAGTATTAAATGTGTCTAAAAATGGTTATTTTTCATTCCTATGTTTTCTTTTCTTTTATTTCAATTTTGATTACTCTGACTCTCAAGGTATGGTGCCAATAATTACTACCTTTAAATCCTAAATGGAAACTATTTATATTTGATTTTATAAGTGATCATGAGATTAATTTCCAAACTTATTTTATGTCTAAGGTAATTTTATAATTGGCATTTCCATGAAAGTTTCACATACAGTCATATTGTAGTTATGTAATAATCAGAGAAATAATGAAGGGAAATATTGACATAGTTAAGATGGATTATCTTTCTTACATTTACATAGGAAATTTTAAAATATCAAGTTGATTAAAAGTGAATTGGTGGTAGAATTGGTCAGCTAGCCATTCTAGGAGGGAGAAGCTACCCATTCTCAAAGGAAAATGCAGTCCTGGACTGAAGGAGAGCCCATTTCACTGTTCCCTGTATCCCCTTTTGGCAAACCCAGAATCAGCAAGTTCTGCCCTGGCTCCTTTTTCCGCAGGGTATAGCTCTACCTGCATCCCTGGAAGCCTGCTGCCATCTTGGACAACCAAGTGAGATTTCCACATTCCAATTTTCTGCCCGTTGGGTCCCTCAACTAGCCCAGCAGCCCTAGTGTCTGTCCAGTCACCTCTGAGCTTCATCATCCTGAGGCCTACCCCTTTAAATGTAATCCTCCAGGCCTAAATCCATCAGAGACTACCAGCTCTGCCTAAATCCAGAAGAGCCTGTTGCTACCCTGGATAACCAGCTGTAACTGTAATCCCTGTGGCCTTCTACAATGAAGCACTAACAGCTCTGCCTGTATCCCCAGAGGCCTGTTGCCATCAGAAACTAGCAGGCATGCCAATACTAGGAACAAATAAATGGCTAAAGTTCAATGTAAGAACGCAACAAAAGCCAGGGCAATTTAGAAGCCAGCTATCCTACAGTAGCAAGCCATAGATATACTAAAATAACTGTAGCCAAAATAAAAAGACCTTAAATCTAAACTTAGAAAAGTGGTAGAGGCCTTTAAAGAGGAAATAAATAAATTCCTTATAGAAACATAGGAAAGTACAATCAAACAGGTAGAGGCTTTTAAAGAGGAAATGAAAAAGTGTAAAGAGATACAGAAAAATACAACTTTAAAAGGTGAAGAAAATGAATAAAACTGTTCAAGACATGAAAATGGAAAGACAAAGAAAACACAAACTGAGGGAATCCTGGAATTGGACAAACTAGGAAAAAGAATAAGAACTACAGACACAAGTGCCACCAATAGAATAAATGATATAGATGATAAGAGAATCTCTTATCTAGATGATAAAATTGAAAAATTTTATTATTTTATTTTATGTCTCCACTACCAATTCTTTGTTCCAAATGCACATTTAAAAAACTGAAATTCTGAAATACAAAATAAGAAATTATATACAATCATATTAATGGAGAGTTAATGATGGTTGGGGATATTTGAGAGTAATTCTTCCTCAGATACTTTTCTTTTTTCCTTCCTTCCTTCCTTCCTTCCTTCCTTCCTTCCTTCCTTCCTTCCTTCCTTCCTTCCTTCCTGTCTTTCTTTCTTTCTTTCTTTCTTTCTTTCTTTCTTTCTTTCTTTCTTTCTTTCTTTCTTTCCTTCCTCTTTCTTTCTTTCTTTCTTTCTTTCTTTCTTTCTTTCTTTCTTTCTGTCTAATAAGCTTCTAGAAAACTTAAAAGACACAAATACAGAATGAGGAAAAGAAAAATTGACACTACTTATGAGAAATCATCTGAACATAGTAGACTTCTACATCTGAATTGCCAAAGTAGATGACACATGTACCTATAGTTGAAGATCCTGCATATTTGGACTTACATTTTAGTCTAAAGGAAAAATGAACATCATGGTTTTCTTAATAATCTTTAATAATTCCATATATATAAAATTTAAGACCCTTTACTATATATGAGTAATTCACCTTCTACTGCCTGTCTACAGAGATGAACTCTCCAAAACATAGTATACAACATGTATGCACATATAGGTACTAACACACACGCACACACACACACACACACACACACACACACTGACTCTGTGATTATCCTGGAAAGATATTTTTGTGTATGAAAAGGGACTTGAATTTCAAGAAGTAATATAGCATGCTGGTAAATACAAACAGTATTACTAAGCAGAAATATAAGGAGTATACTAGGAAAGTACAGACAATTTTAAAGATTTCTGTTACTTATGTAAATATATTTAAGCCAAGGAGTTGAATGATAATTAATTTTATAACTATGAAACAAAATTATAGGTTAAAACAGAGGCAGATTAATATGTAGCTGGTAGTATTTTATTCATCTTTAAAGAAGGTGAAGACAGGCTAAGAATTCTTAGTAACTAGAGAGTTGATTGGAACAGCATGGCATTTATCAGCTCAGTTGTTTTCTGACATAACTCACTGGCTGTCATTTCTAAAAACAGAAAGCTGTGAGTCAAGAATCCTTCTTTCCTGGATACTTTGACTTCTGTTTGTTCTTGATGTCTACCTGGTATCTTCCAGCATTCCCTCCTTCTTCCCTGGCTTCTAGACTATCTCTTCCTTACTTCTTATCTTCCTCTTTTGTTTCTTCCTTCACTTTTCTTTTTGCTTATTTGTTATCTTACTTAAAAGTAGAGATGAGTGAATAAACAGCCTGCCTCCAGCTTAGGATTCAAAATCATATTATAGTAAAGACAAACTTTGTTCATTCCTATTTATGATTAAATGTCCATTTCTCAAGAACTGTGTTATGCCTCATATTAACCTTATGGTTCTGTGCTGTCTGTACCAGGAATGGCAAATGTATCTCAGTTTCAAAAGGGTTGTTTTGGCTACTTTGCAATAACTATTTGTTATTAGTACCATCTTGCAATCATGTCTTCACTTAAGAAAGTCCTTATGACTAACTTGTTATACATACATTCTGAATACTGTATTTTTCCTGTCAAATGTCTCATTTGGAAGCCACCTACCATGAGCTATAAAAACTTTGTTTTCGAATGTGAACCTTTCAAATCTTACCTTAGAGGGAAGTAGTTCATGTATATGAATAAAAAATGTTGTTTTAATTAATTTGGTCACGATATTTCAGGTCAATGGTCTTTCTCTTTGAGCCTAACAGTTAGGGCTAGATCATGTGTCACTCAAGAAATAACCAAAATAGGAGATGATAGAAGAGAGCATAGACAGTGATATACAACTGTGGAAATAGATGTAAGATAAACAGCAGATCATGATATTTAAAACTGTGGTCTTTGCCATTAAATTAAGAAAATCACGATCTGGAAGAAAAAAGTTTTCAAATATTTTAGTGCACATGAATCCTAAGCTTGGATAAATGAAAAAAAATTAAATGTGAACGTGTGATACTGTGGTAATCTGCTGGTTTAAGTATGAAGTAATCTAATGAATTACTAACTGTTCTAATTAAAGATGGAGATATCATATAATACAACTGTTATGATTGGACAATTGATGGTAGATTTTTTTTTTACATAATGTAAAAGAAACGATGTTTAAAAATTTAGGAATGTCAATGTGTATCGGTCCATGAATCAATGAAGAATGATATCTTGGACTCAAATAATGTGTTAAGGCAAGAAGTGTTTTATTCTGCAGAAGTCCATCATACTGGGGTCTCCTAGTACCAAGATAGAAAGACAACCAAGTGAGCTCACAGGAGTTTATCTTACTCCATCTCTAGGGAAATTCCATTACTGGACCATGGGGAATGGAAACTGTTGCTGAGGAAGTAACTGAGGAAATCTGGAAACTGCTACTGACCCCTTGTTTTTGCTTCTGGCTAAGGGGCAGGGTAGCTTCTGAGGCCTCAATTTGCATGGACTCCTCTAGTCCTAAACTGCCAATTTGAAGGCTGTTACTGAGTCAGCCTAGCCTTTTCAAATGTAGAGTAGGATGGTTGAATCAGAGCAGAATGTTAAGCCAAGAAATTAAGAGACATATCAAAATTTTCATAAAGTTAAAAAAGAAGTTTTCTAAGGAAAAAATAAAGATATGATGACATCCCTAGGGAATGTGTTGTAGATTGGTGAAAGTCTTGCCATTAAGCATTCTACTTTTAGTGGCTTTTTTTTTTTTTTAAGGAGAAACACTAGTGGGTACTCATATGCTGATAATGAGAAAAGATTTCTTATTATAGCTTGTAAAAATAAGCTGAAAGTAGTCATTCAGTTTAAAGGGTCTAGTTAATGTCTCTGCAAAAAGATAGGCTCTGAATAAACAAACTAGGGTTAATAGCAACAACTTCAATTTAAGCAAATAAGAATAATAGCTCAATAGAGATTTTGGCTTTGGTATGTTTGCCTAGATAAGGACACATAGCAATTAGAGGAGTCTGGTTTCTCAATGTGATTTGAAATTAGGCTAGCAGAAGTATAATTCAAATATTTAGATGACACAGAGTAAGCTCTATATAATTACTATTAACAAAAGTAAAATGAGTATGCCAAACATAAAATGGGGAAAATGGTAGAATGTACAGAACCAAAGAAGAATTCATTATTATTATTGTAAAAATGTTCAAAACTATAATATTGTAGTGTTTACCCCAGCATATACTAGTATGAATAAAGAAAAGAGGCGAGGGGACAGGAAATGCTAGGTAGGAGACTAGAGCGAGGTAAGAAAGAGAAAATAGAGATCAAGACACAGCAAGGGAAGGAAGGGAAGAACAAGACAGGAGAGAAGAAGAAGAGAAGGAATGGAAAGGAGGAGGAGAGTAGAAAAGAAGTAGGCAATTTGAAAATAGATCCAGTGCTAGTACTTTTCCAGATGGGTTTATTTGATCTTTAATAAATAGAGTTAATGGCTCACTTCATTACAGATAAGTAAAAGGATAAAGGTGAAATTATTGTCAAGATTTTTAGTGAGATTCTAAAAAAAAAAATTAAGTTCTAAACTATCTAACATAAACATCAATACTTTAATCATCAACATTATTCTGTTCTATAATGTCATTAATGTGCATTAGGTATTTGGAAAAAAATTGTTTCTTTGGCATGAAACAATGGCTTTTGTGAATGGCTGATATGGTTTAATAAATAAGAAAACAAAGATGTAGATTTGGATGTTGACTTGTTTGTTTGTTTACTATGCTTGCCTGGTATCCTACTATGCATCTAAGCACTATATAAATTGGACAGAGTAGCACTCAAATGTAATTGAGCCATTCAGTAGATGGAAATATGGGAGTCAGAAGTTTAAGGTCACATTCAACTATTGCAATAATATATATATATATATATATGTATTTATATATATATTATATAAATGAAACAGAAAATTAAGTTTAAAAAGTTAGTGTCTCTAAAATCTCCTGAATTACCACAGAATTTAACACATAATAAATATAAATATATTTATGGAACTCAAAATTTAGCTAAAAAGGAAACTAATTATGGCAATTTAGTGTCATATTCATAATGCTTTACTAAAATAACCAGAAAAATATCCAATAAAAATATGAGACATGCGATGATATTCTAGTAGTCAAAATATAAATGTTGAGATGTTTTTGGTCTACCTTGAAAATTAACATTTTATCTTCACGAACTAATCTGATATCAAATCCATCACCAGCATCATCTTCTCATATTTTAGTCTACAGAGGACTTTGCTAGCCAGACTCAGTATGCTTATAGGAAATTAGAAATCAAGAACAATATGTAGAAAGTGATGCAAATATGTTACATAGAACAAGTTGAATATATACATATGTTAACGAATTTAAGATACTAGAAACATACAAGGTTAAAGAACATTCCATGTTTTATGAGTAAATATGAATATAAACATATAAACAACTATTATGCATGTCCAAATGTAATCTCTGATATGAGTTAAATGTATATTTAGTATAGATTCACTACTGTTATAGGTAGATAATAAATGAGTTCTAATTTTCGTTTTTGGTGAACTTTTGTTCTTATTTCTAACATGAATATACTAAATTAAAGTCACATCAGAAGTATAGAAGTTTCCTCTCTATAATATCCGCACCAACTCTTGCTATATGATTTATTTTTTCATTAATCATTCCATTTGTTTACATTTAAAATCATATCCCACTTCCCAGTTTCCCTTCCACAACCCCCCATTTCACATCTGACATCTTCTCCCTCCCCTCTGCCTATATAAGTGTAATCCCCCCACCCATCCTCTCGTACCCCACCATTCCAGCATTCCCTTACTTTGGGGCATCAAACCTCTACAGATCCAAAGGGTCTTCTCTCCCATTGATGTCAGTCAAGGCTATCCTCTGCTACATATGTATCTGGAGCCAAGGATCCCTCCCTATACAATCCTTGGTTGGGGTTCTAGTCCCTGGGAGTACAAGGTGGTTTAGCCAGCTGATTTTGTTTTTCCTATGGGGTTGCAATCCACCCCAGCTTCTTCAGTCCTTCTGCCAGTTCCCCTACTGGGGTCACTGAGCTCAGTCTGATGCTTGCCTCCAAGCATCCATATCTGCATTGGTCCTTGATTGGTCAAACCTCCCAAGGAACAGTCACACCAGGTTAATGTCAGCAAACAACTCTTGGCAACAACAACAGTGTCAGGTTTGGTGTCTGTAGACAGGATGGATCCCCAGGTGGGGCAGTCCCCGGATAGCCCTTCCTTCAGTCTCAGATCCATTTTTCTCCCTGTTCTTCCTTTGGACAGGAAAATTTTTGGATTAAAAATTTTAAGATGGATGGGTGGCCACATCACTCAACCAGGGACCATGTGTATCTACTGGAGATAGTCTCTATAGGTTCTATCTCCACTTCTCTGTGCATTTTGACAAAAGTCATCCCTGTTGAGTCCTGTGAGCCTCTCATTTTCCTGGAGTCTGGGATCCTTCAGTGGCTACACCACTTCTTCATCCCCTACAGTTGCAGATTTTAATTTAATTTCCTGACCCTCAATACCACTCTCCCATTCCCTCAAGTACCTGATACTACCCCATTGTTTCCTCCTTTTCCTCTCTCCTTCTCAGATGTCCCCTCCTTTCACACCCTTCGATCATTCTGTTTCCACCTCAATTCAGGATGGTAGAAACTACATCCAGGTCTTCCTTCCTCTTAAGTTCCATATAGTCTGTGGGTTGTGTCATGGGCATTGTTAGCTTTTGGTCTAATATTCACTTATCAGTGAGCACATAACATGAGTGTTCTTTTATGTCTGGGTTATGTCACTCAGGATGATATTCTCAAGTTCCATCCATTTGCCTGTGAATTTCATGTAATTATTGTTTTTAGTAGCAGAGTAGTTCTCCATTTTGTAAATGTACCACATATTCTGTATCTAGTCTTCTGTTGAGAGACATCTGGGTTGTTTCCAGCTTCTGGCTATTGTAAATAAGGCTTCTATAAACATAGTGGAGCATGTGTCATTGTTATATCTTTGATCATCCTTTGGGTGTATGCCAAGGACTGGTATAACTGGGTCTACAGGTAGAACTCTTTTCAATTTTCTCAGGAACCACAAGATTGATTTTCAACATGGTTTTAGCAGCTTGTAATCACACCACCAATGGGGAGGAATGTTCCTTTCTCCACATCCTTGCCAACATGTGCTATCACCTCTGTCTTTGCTCTAAACCATTCTGATTAGTGTGAGGTGGAATCTCAGTGTCATTTTGATTTGGATTTCCCTGATGACTAAGGTTGTTGAACATTTATTTAAGTGTTACACAGTTATTCAAGATTCCTCAGTTGAGAATTCTGTTTAGTTCTGTGTTCCATTGTTTTTCTCTTTATTGGATATTTTCTTTATTTACATTTCAAATGTTATCCCCATTCTAGGTTGCTCCTCCAGAAACCCACTATCCCATCCCCCTTCCCCCTGCCTCGATGAGGGTGCTCCCCCACCTACCCACTCAAGCCTCTCTGCCCTGGCATTCCCCTACACTGGATCATTGAACACTCAGAAGACCAAGTGCTGTTCCTCTCACTGATGTCCAACAAGGCCATCCTCTACCACATATGCAGCCAGTGCCATGGGTCACTCCATCTGTACTCTTTGGTTGGTGGTCCAGTTCCCTGGAGCTCTGGGGGATTTGGCCAGTTGACACTGTTGCTCCCTCCATGAAGCTGCAAACCCCCTAAGCTCCATCAGTACCTTCTCCTGCTCCTCCCTCAGGGACCCCAATGTGAGTCCAATGGTTTCCAGCAATCATCTGAGCATCTGCCTCTGTATTTGTCAGTCTCTGAGGGAGCCTCTCAGGAGACAGTGATATCAGGCTAAGCAAGCACTTCCTGGCATCTGAAATAGCATCCAGGTTTGATGACCATATATAGGACAGATCCCCAGGAGGGGTAGTCTCTGGATGGCCTTTAATTTAGTCTCTGCTCCACACTTTGTCTCACTATTTCCTCTGGTGAGTATTTTGTTCCCCCTTCTAAGAAACACTGAAGCATCCACACTTTGGTTTTCCTTTTTCTTGAGCTTCATATGGCATGTGAATTGTATTTGGATATTCCAAGCTATTGGGTTAATATTCACTTATAAGTAAGTGCATACCATGTGTGTTCTTCTGTGATTGGATTACCTCACTCAGGATGATATTTCCAAGGTCCATCCATTGCCTGTGAATTTCAGGAAGTCATTGTTTTTAACAGTGGAATAGTATTACAAGTGTAAATATACCACATTTCCTGTATCCATTTCTCTGTTGAGGGACATCTGGGTTGTTTCCAACTTCTGGTTATTATAAATACAGCTGCTATGCATGTAAGGGACCTAGTATTCTTATTATATGTTGGAGCATCTTCTAGGTATATGCCCAGGAGTGGTGTAACTGGGTCTCAGATAGTACTATGTACAATTTTCTGAGGAAGCATGAGATTGATTTCCAGAGTGGTTTTACCAGCTTGTAATCCCAACAGCAATGGAGAAATGTTTATCTTTCTCCACCTCCTGTCAGCATCTACTGTCACCTGAGTTTTTTAAATTATTTATTCTGACTGTTGTGAGGTAGATTCTCAGAGTTCTTTTCATTTACATTTCTCTGATGACTAAGGATATTGAACATTTTTGTAGGTGCTTATCAGTCTTTCAAGTTTCCTTAGGTGAAAATTCCCTGTTTAACTCTTTCCTCCATTTTTTAATAAGGTTATTTGGTTCTCTGGAGTCTAAGTTCTTGAGTTCTTTGTATATATTGGATATTAGCCATCTATTAGGTGTAGGATTGCTAAAGATGCATTCTCAATGTGTTGGTTGCTGTTTTGTCTTATTGACAGTGCCCTTTGCCTTATAGAAGCTTTACAGTTTTATGAGGTCCCATTTGTTGATTCATGATATTAGAGCATAAGCCATTCATGTTCTGCTTAAAAAATTTTCCCTCTGCTAATGTGCTCCAAGTTTTATCCCACTTCTTTTCTATTAGATCCAGTATATCTGGTTTTATGTGGAGGTCCTTGATCCACTTGGACTTGATCTTTGTACAAGGAGATAAGAATGGACCAATTTACATCCTTCTACATGATGACTGCTAGTTGAACCAGCATCATTTTTTGGAAATGCTGCTTCCCCCCCAACACACACATACACACTGGATGATTTTTAGCTTCTTTGTCAAAGATCAAGTGACCATAAGTGTGTAGGTTCATTCCTGAGTCTTCAGTTCTATTCTACTGATCTACTTGCCTGTCATTGTACCAAGTCCAGTTTGTAATCATCATTGCTCTGTAGTACAGTCAGGGATGGTGATTCCCTCAGAAGGCCTTTTTTTTTTTTTTTTTTTTTTTTTTTTTTTTAGTGTTGTGAATAGTTTTTGCTATCTTGTGGTGTTTTTGTTTGTTAGTTTGTTTGTTTCTTATAAATGATTTTGAGGATTGTTCTTTCTAACAGTATGAAGAATTGAGATGGAATTGGATGGGGATTGCATTGAATCTGTAAATTGCTTTTGTTATTATGGCCATTTTTACTATATTAATCTTGCCAATCCATGAGCATGGGAGATCTTTTCATATTTCGAAGTCTTTTTTTATTTCTTTCTTCAGAGACTTGAAGTTCTTGTCATATAGATATTTCAGTTGTGTGGTTAGAGTCATACCAAGATATTTTATATATTTTTTTTTTGAGTATTGTGAATGGTGTCATTTCCCTAGCTTCTTTCTCAGCCAACTAATTATTTGAGTATAGGAAGGCTACTGATTTGTTTGAGTTAATTTTATATCCAGTCACTTTGATGCAGTTGTTTATCATTTATAGGAGCTCTCTGGTAGATTTTTGGGGGTTGCTAATGTATACTACCTTATTACTTGCAAATACTGATCTCTTGACTTCCTCCTCCCCAGATGTATCCCTTCCACCTCCTTTTGTAGTCTAATTGCTCCTGGTAGAACTTCAAGTACTATGTTGAATAGGTAGGGAGAGAGTCTTGTCCCTGCTGTTAATGGGCTTGCTTATTCTATCAGACCTTCAAAGAAGACCTAATATCAATACTTCTGAAACTATCCCACAAAAGAGAAACAAAAGAAACACCACCCATTTTTTGTGTGTGAAGCCACAATTATACTGACACCTAATCCACTAAAAGACCCAACAAAGAAAGTGACCTTCAGATCAATTTCCTTTATGGATATCCATGCAAAATTACTCAATAAAATTCTTGCAAACAAAATCCAAGAACACATCAAAATGATCATTCACCACAATCAAGTAGGTTTTATCCGAGGAAAGCAAGGATGGTTAACTATAAGGAAAAACATCAATGTAATCCAATATATAAACAAACTCAAAGAGAAAAACCACAAGATCATCTTATTAGATGATAAAAAATCCTTTGATAAAATACAACACCCATTCATATTAAAAGTACTAGAGAGACCAGGAATTCAAAGTCCATATATAAATAAAATAAAAATGATATACAGCAAACCAATAGTCAATACCAAACTAAACAGAAGAAACCTCAAAGCTGTATGATTTCTTATTGGCAGGCATTTTGTCTGAGTTGAGATAGGATCTAAATACAGTTTTAGCTTGCCTTTGTCTAATAGCTGTATATTTTGAACAATTAAGGAAGTAAAGAGACACCCTAAGAATGTTTTAAATCCTGAAAGGTATTTCTCTAAGAAAAGTTAGTATTCAGAATGTATAACTAGAAAAAAATAAAACACCATACAGACATTGAATCACTATTCTTCTCATTAGGATAATTAGACAAGGTATCAGGATGACTGAATTTATAAGGATGTAGACTTAACCTTTTTCTTTTTTTTTCCTGAGCCAAAGGTCTCCAAATAGAGGGATGGGTTGGAATCCCAATTCTGATATATCCTGATCATGTCCTGTTACATACTTTTTAGTGGTGTGATTTAACTTTTGAGCATGGTAAGATTTTTCCAGTTAAGTAAAGGCTCTGTTTTTGTACTAGATTCTAAAATTATGACTAAAACAAAAGATTTGTTTAAGAATTCATCTGTACTGAAGCTTTTACCAGTGCAAAGAATCATTCAAAGACTGTATGTCAAATAAGTTAGGCACACTCTCAAATCAATAAAGAATAAAACACATTTTACTCTTTAAAATCTATTCTGAAAGGGGTGTTTAAAATTCTGACACTTAGTCTACTTCAAAACACCCCAGGTCATAAAATACTAATGTTATAAAGTAAGTGAAGCTCATCATTAATGAATAGATGTCAGTCGATTAACATTTTAAGTATGGGATGACAACATGATTGCAATAAACATCTGTAAAATTATTGCTTTCCATCTACATTAATTTGCTAAATGATTGCTATGCAAATAGCCCCAAACCATAAATAAAAAATTCAGAAATCATTAGTAAATTAGATCTTGGTTACCTGATGTAAAAAATGAAGGAAAAATAAATTAAGTGTGTTGATGCATAACCTACAGTACTAGAATATAATGAGCAGGTACAGGTTAGTGGGAATTGAGGTACTTTTTTGTGTCCAAGGAGAATTTCAGAGAATGAGTGCATGCTGGTTTTAGTGCTATTGTTGGCTATTTAAAAAGAGATTGATGTGTATCACTGTGTTGTAAAAGAATACTTCCCATGCTGTGACACAGTAGTTACCTTAGAGTTTCTGCCTATGGATATGAGTTTATATATCAAGATCGCTGCACTGTACTGAGTTTATACAGGCACCCCAGCTACTATTACTACCTTGCTGAGAAGTTGATATCAAAAAGGGGAAAATGAAAACTGTCAGAGACTGAGTAAACAAATAAATGTATACTCTGTTTCTATGAAGCAGTAGTACCTAGAAAACATTTAAAACAAAAATAGGCATACAAATAAAATTTGAAAACAAACAAACAAACAAACAAAAAGCCCTGCTTGCTTTTAAAGGGTGATTTTATTAAAATTTTGTTGCAATTTTACTTTCTATTTAAAGGAAATTTAATTAAAAAAATGTTACTAATTTCATTTCCTATTTAATTAAGGCCCTGAATTGGGAGTTTCTTAAAAAAAAAACAACTAATGATTAAAAGTTAGTTTTAATTAAGAACATAGTCAAAATATTGAGTGCACATTTTTAGCATTTCTATTGTGTTTTGCAATGATCAGAAGACCAAGAAGTGACAGAAATATCACACACTACTCAGTAAACCTCATGCAAGAAATTTTTTGTAAGGTAAGGGCATGAACAGGTGCTTCTGAGCAGGAAAAAGAGGAGGGTCAAGAAGAGGGAACGAGAGAGTAGTTGGGGAGGGAGGGAGGGAGGGAAGAAGAGAGAGAGAGAGAGAGAGAGAGAGAGAGAGAGAGAGAGAGAGAGCGAGCAGACTTTGATGATGCCACAGACTTGAAGGATAGTTGAGGCAATGGAGCATGCACATAGTGGTGATATGGAAATATTTTGCATTTACTTTTAGTAATGACACGTCATATAGGCCTTTATTGATAATATGACATTGGCTCTGATTCATTGGTGGTGAGAGGGATCTGGTTCTGGAATATAGATGGTTCCTAACATCCATTTCTCTTGTTTATAAAAGGCAAAGAAGGTAAGGGTATCTGGTAAGTTAGGAGTTAGAGAACAGTATACATTAGACTACTTCCTGCTTTCTGGAGGCATCAGAATCTGTAGGAACCTAAGATAGTTGGAATACAAGGAAGACCAGGCTCTGTTCTTGCTGTCTGGGCTTTACAGGACTACCTGGGAACTAAGAAAGTTCATCCTGAATTGGAATAGTTTTCAGTCTTCAACAGGTTGGAAATCTGTTGGAAAACATATATATGAGTACAGAAGTTAAAATTAATGAGTTTCGGGGAAGCATTTGTCTTAGGTGTAAAATTGAAACTTTTAGACTCAAGGTTCTCAGAATTGGGAGATGGACTCTCAAGACTAGGCAAATGTCTGGAGATCCCACTCTCAGGAAGAGCAGTGTAGGAAGGTCTGTAAAGAGGTGGGGATTGAGAGTACTTATTGAGAAATCTATTTGACTTGTGAGAGGTGGATTCTAGTAATTTTCCTGAAGTTTTACAAGGATATTTTTAAGTTTACAAGAAGAAAAAGGTTTTAGATATGTTAGCCTTACCAGTTCAAAATCTATTCTGAAACCTACATTATGGAAAATGAATAGAATCATGCCTTTGAGTCACAAAATATATTTTGTGTCCTTTTGAAAACAAAAATAATTGTCGGTTAAAAGAATTAAGAATCTTTTTAGAAGGGCAGATAAGAGATTGGACAAACTTGTTTTTAGCACAATAAGAAGAACTTTCAAGTGTATTCATCCAAAATATCCAAAAGAAATGTAAACCTTGATCTTGTGACTATTGTAATAGTTGTCAATGCTTACCAGAGCTAGATTAATATTTTTCAGAATTCTATTGATTAATGTTACAACTCCGAAATTTTGAAGTCTTAATATAACACTAGCATAGCAAGTGAAGAATATATGAACCACTTTGCATTTTTAGATATACCTTAAATCATTTTTTATAACTTTACAAATTGCCTTTCCATAACCTAAAACACCTTCTTAGACCTTTTGCCTTTCATTACATATATTATAACACATTTTGGACCCCTAAAATTTACTTAAGCTTTCATATCCTCAGATCATACATAAACTTTATACTTTCTTCTATCCAGTCCCTTATGAGACACAGCTGGTTGTTTACTAAGAGTAGTAATTGCAAAGAAAGTTCGTTTAAATAAGCAATAACAAAAAAGTTACGTCAAAATCTGTTTTTTGACTTTATGCCTTTTCAGAGTCTGGTAGCATGGTAAACTTTGTCTAGACCAAGTAGCTGCTCTAGGAAAGTGAGGACTGATACCTGATTTTTACATAGGAAGAGAACTGAGAAGGCATCTGTAGCCTCAGTTGTTGCTGTTAATCTGACAAATCTATCATTTACCTAGTTGTCAAGCCCTCAGAGATCTGAGTAAAGAGAAAGTATAGCCAAAGCACCTTCTGAATCTAACAAAAATAGCAAAGAGTTACCAATTATGTGGACAACTACCCTAGGACTCACCTTAGAAATCTTGATTTTGTGATGGGCAGAGGTTTGAGGATGATGTTTGTTTATGCCAGAGTTGGGACAGTCCACACCAGACCAAGTGGTTCCACGTGAGGTTTATTCAGGAGATAGGGCAAAGGTGGGGACAAGAAGATGGGAGAAGTGTGAGAAAATAGGCTGCAGTGGAGGAGTCCTGGAGGCTTTCCATGTGGCAAGTCCCACAAACAGGAGAAAGTTCTAAGGTTCCAGAGGCTGGAGACTTTGGTGGTGGCAGACCCCAATGACATGAGAAAGTCCTTGGTTCCAAAAGGGTTTATTTTCATGGTGGATGGTGGATGGATCTGAATGTACCCCTCGGAAACTCAGGGCAGACCTGAGTTAAATAGGGAGGGAGAAAGGGGGAGGGTCTAGGGAAGAATGCTTAATGTGCTCTGCCCTCTGGCCTTCATTAGTATGTAAATCACTCTAAAGCCTGAGGTCTGTAGTCATGCCCTCTACCTGCGCACTTTGGGAAGGGCTGTAATGGCCTACCTGACTGAACAATGTAGGTCCATGGAGTCTACACTGCGTTTCAGGACCCTGGGTTCTGGGGACATGGCCAAACACCTGCCATTTCTCCCTTGGAGTCTCAGGGTTCCAGGCCCATGCTCAACTAAGAACCAAGATATCTTTAAGAAGTCCCACAAAGAAGAAGAGGAGGAAGAGAGAGAGGTCAGGGATTTCTGCCTACTTATATGGGGGGTGACATAGCAGTAAGGGTGGTAGGAAGCCAGGTGAATTCTTGGAATGTTTGGTGGTTGCCTTGGCAAAGATGTGAGGGTCGCCTAGATGGATTTTGAGCCTGATACCAACATAGCTTCATTTTTCTTATTGTAAAGGGAAGAAAAATGGGGGTAAGCCCATGGTAAGAGTTTTATACAGTCAAGGTGAAGTTCCTATGACAGCTTAACAAGAGTGGTTTTAAAAGAGCTGTTAGTTCTTTCTACCTTACCTGAAGATTGAGGATGGTAGGGAATGTGAAAATGCTAGGGGATGTTTAAGGCCTTAGACAGAATTTGAAAAGCCTGGGAAGTAAATTCGGGACCATTGTCTGACTGGAGGGAGTCTGGGACACCAAATCGGGTGATGATCTCTCAGAGGAGGAGATCAGATATTGTCTGAGCCCTTTTGTTAGTTGTGGGAAAAGCCTCCACCTAGCCTGAGAAGGTATCCACCAAGACCAGGAGGTACTTGGCATGTTAGGAGGGCATGTGGGTAAAGTCAAATTGCCAGTCAGTTCCAATAAGGGACCTTTAGCCTGATGGGTAGGAAAGGGGGTGCTACGATACCTGAAGTTGGGATCTGACATCTGATAGATTTTGTAAGAAACAGTGATAGACTTTATGAAACTTAAGTCCTCAGGAGTAGACTGTAGGTGGGTCTTAACAAAATATGAAAATGCTTGGCTGTTAGGATGAAAGAGTTGGTGAATATAGGAAAGAGTTTGATAAGAGTCAGGAGTTATAGGTGGAGATGTGGGTTGCAGTGTAAGAATGTTCTGGGGAGGGTGAGGTGAGTCTAGGCCCCTAAGGGTAGCACCTCTATCTGCCTCATCAGTTCAGTTGTTTCCCTTGCATAAAATAGAGTCATCTGTCTGGTTCGATGTGCAGTGGACAATCCCAATAGCTGTGGGAAGATGGGAAGCCTTTATCATGGCCATAATTTAGTTTACATTAGTTACTGATCCTCCTTTTGTGGTAAGTAACCCATGCTCCTTCCAGATAGCAGTGTGGAAAAGGAGGATATGGAATGCATATTTGAAATCTGTAGTTGTTGAGAGATTATCCCTGTGCCAACTGGAAGACACAGGTAAGGGCTATTAGTTCAGCCTTTTGGTTGGTGGTATGAACAGGAAGGGCCTGTGCCTCCACCACCTCGATGTCTGATACTATGGCATACCCAGCTTTCCTGGCCCCTTCATGAAGAAAGAAGCTTCCATCTGTATACAAGGTATAGATGGCTTGAGGCAATGTGGTCTCCTGCATGTGTGTAGGTTGAGGTAATAGGTCCTCTAAAGTTTCAGTGCAGGAGTGAGATAGTGAATGGTTACTATGTGGTCGAGGAAGAAGATTCAAAATATTAAGAGGTGGGCATGATTGGAAGGTGAGTGTGGAGTCTTCTATTAGTGCTACATGAAGAGAAAACTCTGGAGGAAGGTAGAGTTTGTAAGCCTTTATAAGTTAGGAGCTGTGACAGCTTGTGAGAAGAGAGGACAGTTATAGGTGATTCCAAGGTTATATATTAAAGGATAAAGAGATACAAAATATGTTCTATAGGTGTGTGGAGAGGTATGGGTGAAGAGAATGTTTCAGGATGCCCATGCTGAGGCATCTCTTCTCCCTGAGGGCCCAGCTACACACTTATATAATATAGAATAGAGTTTATTCAGGGCATGGGGAGGGGTGATAAGAGGGTAGTAGAGGCAGAGAAAGGCAGAGAGAGAGAAAGTAGAGAAGTAAAGACCAGAGGAGTAGAGGTCAGCCATGAACACATGGAGAAAGGGGAAATGGAAAGGAGAAGAGGTGATGAGAGAGAGGGATCAAGAGAGCAAGAGTACAAGACAGCAAGCAATCAAGAGAGAAGGAGGGGGCAAGCAGCTCCTTTTATAGTGGGCTATACCTGGCTGTTGACAGATAACTGTGGGGATAGAGTTTATACAGAATCTAACAGTGGATATCAGTCTTTGATATCCAGGACCAGAAAATCTAAATGACTTTCTTGTGGAGTAGGAAATTGTGTTGACTAGCCTAACTTGTATAGGCAGAGTGGGCAATCAACTAGACACTGAATTGCTGATCTACATTTTTAAAGGGTCTGGCAATAGGTGAAGACTGGAGGATCATTATATATCTTGCTTGATTATAGTTATTTGTTTTAGTCTTAATTTTAAAATTATATGCAGGAGGCTAAATAAAGCTTATTCCTATAATTAATTATATTAGTATTTAGCATGACTAGAAGTACAGTTCTGAACCTAGTAGTACAGAATACTGAGCCTGAACTGGCCATCTTCTATAATCAGTCAAGTCTACTAGTAGTGGGACTGGGACATCAACCCAGTCATAAAACCTTCAACTACAATCTGGGGAAATGATGGAATAGAACTTATTCAAGTGACTAGCACATAACTGGTTCAATTTATGCAATATATCACAATCAGGAGGCCATGCTTGGCATTGCCTGGATGGCCAGGAATCAGAGGCAGGAAAGTCTAGACATCATGATACAAGCAAAAATGACTGGCAAAACACACACACACACACACACACACACACACACACACAAAGAAAAACAAAAAACCAAACCAAACAAACAAACAAAAAACAAATAAGCAAACAAAAAACTCAATGAAATGAACCCTAATGATTTTTCTGCAAATCTCATTGATCTCAAATGCCTAGATAAATTTTCATCAGAACAGTATTGCTTTGAATAAGTATGGCCCACATATACTCATATGTTTAAATGCTTGATCCTACTATTAGGAGCTATGACCTTGTAGGAATGGATGTGCTCTTGTTAGAGGACCTATGTCACTGTGGCAACAGGTTTTGACATCTTCTATGCTCAAGCTATATCCAGTGACATTCTCCTTCTGCATGGATGTAAAACTTTCAGCTAATTCTCCAGCATCACATCTGTCAGCATGCCACCATGCTTCTCTTCATGATGATAATGGAATAAACCTCTAAAATTCTAAGATCCTCCCAATTAAATGTTTTTTTTTAAAGAGTTGTCATGGTCATGATGTCTCTTCACAGCAATGAAACCCCAGCCTAAGACAAAAATCATCCAACATCCAATGGGAGCAGATACACAAATGCACAGAAAACGTGAGCTCCTAGCCAAAGACTGGAAATAAGTATTGAAGGAGCCAGAGGTGTCTAGGACAACATGAAAACATTGTAAAAGTAATTGTTACTCTCCTGTAATAATTGTCATCTCTAAGGCTTATTGGCTCAGTCTACAAACCTGGGCCTAGTCTTGAAAATTTCTAGCCTCTCTACAATTATCTAGGCCTAGAATGTTTGT
The DNA here is from genome assembly GCF_004785775.1 of Grammomys surdaster. Classification (NCBI taxonomy): domain Eukaryota; kingdom Metazoa; phylum Chordata; class Mammalia; order Rodentia; family Muridae; genus Grammomys; species Grammomys surdaster. The sequence goes on along the minus strand of NW_021604702.1, from coordinate 668,524 downwards.
GGCATCTGAGACTTCCTGCTAAATAAGTTCACCCTTTCTAACTCTTTCTGAACTCTGGCTGTCTGGTTCAAGTTAGCTTTTCTGGCTCAATCTTCTTCTCCAAGCTGACTGATTCAATCCGGCTTCTCTTTCTGCCTCTGAATGAATTGTCTTTCTTGTCCGCGTACTAAGTTTGGCCATATGTTCTAATATTCTGACTCTTCATTGTCCTCTCTGTGCTGTGTTCTCTTAAGTAGCCTCTATTTTCACTCAGTTCTGTTGAATTGATCATAACCTATTCGGTTACATCTTTCTCTGACTCTTCACTTTGTCTGTCATTCAATTAGAGGTTACATTCAAACATGGGTGCTTCCTTCTATGAACTAAATTTACTTGAAAGTAAACCATTTGGGATTATAAATATGTGCCATGTGCTGAGCCATACCTCAATTGAAAACAGTTTTATTTTTCAATAAATAACACATTCTTGGAGTTCACAGTGTGATCAAATATCCAGAAACACAGGTCACAGAATCAACTAAGTAGGGCTCATAGGGGCTCACAAAAACTGAAGTGACAAACATGGACCCTGTGTGGTTCTGACCTAGGTCGTCTGCACGTGTATTGTGTTTTTGAAGCTAGGCATTCTTGTGGGACTCCCAATAATGAAAGTGTGGGTTATCTCTGACACTTTTGGGACCATTTTTATCCTACTGGCTTGCTATGTCCAGCTTTGGTATGATGGTTTGTGCCTAGTTTTATTGTATATTGTCAGGCTGTGTTTGATGTATATCCCTGGGAGCTGTGTTTGTTTTCTTTTTAAGGGAAAATGAAGGAGTCGATCTGAGGCATGAAGGTGTGTTTGGGGGAGTGGGAACGTAGGAGGAACTGGAAAAAGTGGAGAGAGGGGAAATTGTAACTGAAGTTTAATATATGAGAGAATATTAAAACTTAATAAATAAATAAATTAAACATTCCCACCCATTCTTTACTCAGTGCATGTTTATCAAAATTTTGGCTCTATTTCAGTGTCTCCCTATTGTGGGGATTTTATGGATACTGCTTGCAATTTAATTAAAATGTGGAGATTTCTGTATAGTTTAAAGCTGCTGACCTTTTGCTGGTGCAGTTTCTCAGCTAGCTATCTAAATTTGGCTTCTCCAACATTCCATTTCCCTTTGTGTTCTAGCTATCTGCTTACAGCTCCCTTCTGTCTCTGTTCTGCTTCCTTCTCTTCATTATATTTCTGTACCACCTCTCATTCTCTCTCTCTCTCTCTCTCTCTCTCTCTCTCTCTCTCTCTCTCTCT
>NW_021604702.1:659410-667226 GCF_004785775.1 Grammomys surdaster | reverse complement strand
TCTCTCTCTCTCTCTCTCTCTCTCTCTCTCTCTCTCTCTCTCTCTCTCACACACACACACACACACACACACTCTCATATTTCTACCCTAATTCTAGCCACCAGTTCATTATTACATAAAAGCCACATTCAAGTCTGAACCAATTAGTAGCAAGACAATTCACAATCCATATCTTTGAGTTGTCTTTACTCAGGTAGGTCAGTTTGACCATCTTTTGGGCAGATGAGGAAGAATTAGCATTACATATAGAAAAACTGGTGATGTGTCATAGAAATTACAGTCACAAAATCCCATCAGCACTTGCAGTTTGCCAATATAGCAATCAACAATACAGTGATATTTCTTCATACAGTGTAAGGGAAGATAATCCCAATATCGCCTAATCTAAACAGTAGAGAGAAGAGTTTGGAGAACTGGTCACACAGGCTTCTACTTAGCTTGAACTAATGTTCCTGATGGCCTAAGGAGTCCTGATCCTTTTCATCTTCTAAGACAAAAAGAGACTTAGCTGTGTAACAAGTCCTAGGTCAACACATAGTTGAGGGTCAGACTAAGAAGGATAAAACCTTCACTTTATCAAATTTGGTTTGAACATTTTAATTCTCATTTGTTTTGGTTTTGTTCTTGTTTTTGATTTATTTTAATTTACTTATAATGAGTGGGAGGGGTTTCCCATTCTGTAGCTTAGGCTAACACAAGCATCAGTATATAGTCCACACTGACTTCAACCTCTCAAAAATCTTGCTTGCCATTCTATTATGTTGTTTCAGGCAGGAGCTACAGAGCCCAACTTCCTCTGTCCTGTTTGAAGTATTTGTTGTCCTTGTGAATATCATAATAACAAAAAAAGACTGAGAGGAAGCAGAATATAACCCTTCTTCAGCCAGTGTCAAAAGAAACACTAAGCAGACTTTGTAAGACAGATAGATTGACAAATCACTGAGGTGTCCTGTGTATGTAGACACTGCCAATGATCGTTGAATAAATATCTGCTCTTTATACACTTTCATTTCTACCATTACACTCCTCATGATGGAGACTTGTCATCTGTGCTTTGTGTGTACATGAATAATCTATCATTAAAAATTTTTCTGTAATTCAAAAAATAAAATAAATAGATTATTTTAAGGTAAACAGATTATTGTGTGTCTTAATTATTTTTAACAGTTTACAGTAAGTTCTTATAAGATTAGGACTTTACATTTTATCTTTGTCAGGTTTAGCCTCAAAAATTACCAATTTTTAAACTGAAGCTCTTTTATGTCAAAATAAACTTTTTAATCATAGTGCACCATGGAGTATTACAGAATCTTTTATGACTTTGTTTATCCAAATAGATAAAACATAACAAAGTGATTAAAAACAAATAAACTAGACATATATTATTGTAAAAATGAGTAGACCTTAGGTATTTAAAATACTTTTGTCAAAGATAGTTTATTTATCAAACATATGTTGCTACTTATCTAATATTTCTAGAACCTTGGTTTTGAACATTTAGCAATGAAGAAAATAGTTACTCATCTTAAATTAGTATTTGTTAATCTAAATAAACCTTCATAACCTTAAAATTTAATCACTGAATGTAATATTCTAAACCAGAGTCATATCACATATATAGTATGGTGTAGCAAATAAAACCCTAAATCTTTATAAAAAATCCACAGCAATCCAAAATATTTTGAAGACCTATTGTTTCCTTTGTCTAAAATGGAGCTACAATAATGAACAAAGAGCTTACTCAGTAGGACTGAAAAGTCTTAAAATGGTGGTTCTATGCCTGTATTTATATTAAGGTGGTAATTAAGTCACATATCATATACTCTTTAACCTTAATAGTGATAGCTGCCAGACATGTGGCCTCTTACATCTTGATAAGAGAGATCATCAGCCAAGATGGAGGAGAGCAACATAGCTACTATTTAAAAACAACTATTTTCATAGTAGGCTTATTTTATTAAATGAGAATTGAATCCAAGGTATATAAACATATATACACAGAGTTGAATCTGAGTTACATATACACATATAAATGAATATAGAGTTGAATCCAAGTTACATACACACAAACACATACATTTAATTGTATCCAAGTTACATATAGACATATACATATCATAGAAAAAAGCTGAATCACATATAATGTGAAAATTAAGATTGTGTACATATATAGATTATTAACTATAAACTTTCAATTATAACTTTAGTGCCAAATTTCATAGATTTTTAATCATACCCAATGAACTTGCAAACACTGAGACAGTGTTTACAACAAAGGTGTAAGAGAGTTTTTTGGGAGCAGAGCACAGTGAAATCATAGAAGTGAAATATTTTTAAGAGTAAAAATAGAGAAAGTATGGAACTAAGCAATTTTATATATGATATTTGTTTGTGAAATAGAAATTATGATTAATCATAATTGAGAAATAAAGTACACCAGTATTGGGGCCATTGATCTCTACTGAGGCCAAGTTGTTTGTGTAATGAAGGAGAGAGTGTCACAAAAAGAAATTCTGCTAAAGGGAATTTCTGTAACCTGTATGAGAGCTGATTGAGCAAGAAGTACAGAACTACAGGAAGGAGGTGAGAGACAGTGTAGTGGGAAAGAACACTATGAGACAATGGGGAGAAGGAGAACCAGTAAGTGTCCTTCATAGAGAGACCTAGGAGGTCATAGCAGCCCAGAGACTAGAGATTTGTGAAGAAAGTTGCCCACATTTTGGGTGCCCTAGGGGTGTGCAGACTCTTAGATCTATAATATACTTATGGAATAACAAAGCAGAGGGATGTTTAACAGATAAGGAGGAACAAGCAGAAACTCCACCTGAGAAAGGGTTCCGATACTGGAAAAGCTACAAGGATGGAGAGAAGCTCCAGGACATTGAGGAAGGAACTGAGACAGGATGGACAGAGTTTTCAGAGACCGAGAAGCACTTAAGGAAGATGCCTGACTTAGGAGGTACCAATTAGAGAGAGACAAGCAATCTTGCTGGCAACATACAGGCCCAGGGAGGCACAAAGAGAATAGAGAAGGTAGCAGCAGAAAAGGGAAGTTTCAATAGTGTTATAACAAGGCAGAGATATGGCACGTTTCAGGATTCAAAGAGACCTGTATATGTCCATGTGAAAGAAATAGCAGGGCAGAACTCAAAGAGTGAAGAGAAAAAATGGTTAGAAAGCAGCAGATAAAGGGAATCAACAACTGAAGAATTGGACTCTAGAATTTGGAATGAAATAATGAGGGTGGCAGAAGCCTGCAGAAACAAATGATCTTTATATGCCTTAACAGAGGACACTGCAGGAGGAAGCTAAGAGACACTAGACAAGGAGGGATGTGTGCTGGGTGTTTACAAGCTGGTGTTGGCCTTACTCCTTTGCTTTCTCCTTCATCTTACTAGGTGAGATTCTGTCTCCCATTTTGCAACAAATCTAGAGATCCATCAAAGTTAACCTAAAGACAGGACATTTACAGAGTGTTTGTGTTTGGAATGGTAGCCAGTGGACCAGATAATAACAACAGGGCTTGAAGCTGAGAAAGGGGAAATGGTAATGGGGATCTTTTTTTCTGTCCCCCTTTATTGCCTACAGTATTTGTAAATGCCATGAATAATACTGGGATCTAGGATAATATTAGTGGTCTCCCCACAGATTAATTACCTAAAGGATATTGAGGCAAGAGTTTATTGCAAAAGTGGTATCAATGGAGAGTCTGGAAGTTTTCTAAGAGGCACCCCAAAGAGAAGTCAGGATGTATAAATTACATTAATGTTATGGGTGAGAAAGAGAGAAAAGTCTAAAGCCTGAAGTCTAGAGCTTGCCAGGGAGGACCTCATCAAGGAAGACATAAACCAATCAGGGCGTCATCACTGCCTTCAACTGGGATAAGGTCTAACAACTGGAGATTTGGTGAAGGGTACCAGTTAGCTATTTAGTGAAGCCAAAACTGGAAAACTGAGTGCAAAAATGAAGCCTCAAAAAAGAGGCAGGGTCAGAGCTGGGTGAATACCTCCACCTCTAAGAGTATCAGAGACTCAAAGAAGTGTTTACAGTAAGAGAACTCACTTACCAATTGTCAGGGATGGATGAATGGCCAAACAATTCGTAAGTCTGAAGGTGGATCTGTTGCAGGTGGACTGCAGATAAGAGATACATAGGGTCCAGAGTAACTCAGACTTCAAATGTGAGTACAGGCACCAAGATAGCCTAACTACTCCAAAGGGTAGTGTTTTGTTGGAAACCCTGCTTATTCCCTTCATCCAATAAGAAACCCTCTTTACTCTTCTTCCTCCAACCCCACCCTCAGTGTTAACCCCTGATCTCTCCCTATCTCTGCTGTGTCTCCATTTCAGTCTACCCATTCAAAGTGGCTCAGCTTCTTTACTTTACATGGACATAATCCCAGTCCCTAGCTCATACATCATGATCCCTGTAATGGATATTCCTGGTTATCAACTTGACTATATCTAGAATGAACTACAATCCAGAATTTGAGGACTAACCTGTGATGCAGATTTTGAGCTTAGAAGACAGAAGTTTCTCACCTGGATCATGAGATAGAGATCTGGAGGCAAAGTGGCCAGGAAAAACTCAGGCTCAGGCAAAGTAATACATGCCTTTAATTCTTGTAAACTGAGATAAGGAGATCTCTGAGTTCAAGATCATCTTTGACTAGTAAGTCCCAGATCCACGAGTTGTGGCACATGCCTTTAATCTTGGACAAACCTTCTGCTGGAGGACTACATAAGGATATTGGAAGAAGGAATATTCACTCTTCTTTGCCTGCTTGCACTTACTAGCCAGCACATCTGTTGGAACCAACTTCTACAGAAGAACAGTTGAAACAACTAGCCTCATAGAAACAAGCAACTACTAAATTCTTATTCCTGTTCATAGCTGACCATTGTGAGGTTAATTGGATTACAGACTGTAAGTCATCACAATAAATTGTTTCAATTAGAGAGACATTCCATATGTTCTGTGACTAAGAACTCTAACTAATACAACTCCTCACTTCCAAAACCCCCTTTCTCAGTTATGTGACTTTCTACCAGATCAGTGAATGGTTCTGATGGCTGCCTCGCAATAAATCTACCTTTCAAATTCTGATTCTGCTTCAATTGGTTCCTTTTCCTGGCAAAGATACCTATCAGAGGGCACAGGCAACAGGATATTCTTTCTTAGTTACTACATCAATATTAATGTTTTATAAAGTTTGGAGAGCCAAGAAATGGAACAAACATTGCACCACTGCAGTAGATATATTTGGGATGGAGGGGGGATTGAACTCTAAGGTCAAATAAGAGATAGATTCTGTGCTCTGATGTTAAGGACTTTATAGGGGATAGTATGGAGTATATACATGCTGGTGACATGGTTTCATTCACCTTTAGTAATGACCTGGAATCTTGAAGTTGGGAAAAAGCCTGGTTTTAGAATGTGGATGGTACCTAACACTTATTCTATTAAATAAGAACTGAAGCCAAGCAATGAATTTTGTATAAAATAACACTATTGTTCCTACAGGGTACTGTCTAGATAATGTGAAAATTATTGTATAAATTCATTGGATTAATGCCAGTGTTCATTTAATTTTTCAACAACCATATGGAGAAAATATTGCAACTATCAAAATTTTTTTCAGGAAAGAAACTGTCTGATGATTAAACAGCAGTTACCAGTCAAAATAATTTAGAACCCCCAGGAGAAGCATTTCTGTGGTATGTGTGAGTGCATGTCCAGGGAATGCTTTAATTTAGGAATAAAAATCTACTCTGAGTATGGATGGTCCAGCCTTATGGACCTGGGCCTCAACTGGAAAAAAAAGGATAAAATAGGCTGAGTGGGCTAAGTACTTGCATGCCTTTCATTTAGGGTCCTCTGCCTGGACACTACATGATGAACCACTTTCATGTTATCATAATCATACTTTCAATTTAGAAACTTTATCTCCTGAAACCATGGATTCTTCCATAGTCTCTTCTCAATTTCAGTTATTCTTTGTTATACTTTTTATTTAGGCCCCTATTTCCTCATTTGGAAACAAGATTGTTTTGTTTATTCTGAGCAATTGTATATCAATAATGTGACTCAGGAATGATCTTTTGGGAGAGCACAGTTAAGAAGTAGACTCAGAAGAGACTTTAAGCCTTGTTTTTTAGCATTAAAACTATTGGAACTTTCAGCAGTTTTAAAAATGGACTAGATAGATTTTCTGTTAAGAGGAAGTATGTAGTATTGAGGCCAGGAATAAAATGATCAGACTTAAAGTGATGTATTTGCATCTCAAGGGGACTTAGGCAGAATGTGTCAGTTAGTCTTCAGTAGATACTTGACTAGATCTAGAATCATCTAGTAGATATTCTTCAGAGTGTATATGTGAGGGCATGCCTAGAGAGATAAAACTAAGGACAGGATAATCTACTAGAAGTATGGGATTGTGTTCTTAACTCCATAAAATGTGGATGGGGGAAATTAGAGAATGTAGTATGAGCACAGTACTCATCTTACTTCGCTTCTGCACTGCAGATATAATGAAATCAGCTGTCTCATGAAGTTGTCATTATGCCTGCCCTACCACACATTATGAATTTTATCCCCTCAAACTATGACCTTGTTTAAACCCGTCTTTTCTCCTGTAACTGGGTGTTGTTAGGCTCTTGTCATAAGAACAAGGGCAGTAATAAATATGTATGTGAGCAGTTTCCTGAGATAAAAGTTTTATCAGAAGTAATAAGACATCCCAGATTATCTTTAGTGGCCACAAGTGGAACTACTTTAAAAAGTCCATCTTATTTAACCAAACTTCAACAGTTTCCTACCCTATCACTGCACAATAATCTCAATAGAATTCCTTATTTCTTCACTTTGCCATATATTTCAAACCTATTTAAATTGGTTAATATACTTTATGTTACTAAACTGCCACACAACTTCTTAAATTTCATCTTTTTTCACTTTAAGAAGCTCCCCAAACAGTTATTGCCTTAAGACAGATTAATCTCATGGATAAGATCAAGAATTTATAAGGTCAAGAGACGTTTTAGACTAGCAAGTTGGCTTATTGGATACAAACAACTGCCAGTAAGCCTAACAAGCAGTATTTGATGCTCAGGTCCAACATTATGTAACTCTTATCCATTGTCCTCTGAATTTCTTGTGTCCATGACATGCACACAAGTATTCATTTACCTATAAATATGGACATAAAATGCAGAAAAATCATTTTATTTGGTGTTCATAGTATTTTTGTTTTATTTAATTAATATTGCAAATTATCAATGATGGACAATTTTAGGATTGGATAGATAATCTGTACATTTGATTTGCCTACTGCTGATTATTAGAAAAAAACATGTTTGCATTGCTAAAACCAGACAAGGACACTCTGTAACTTTTGAGTAATCCTATACTGGCTTGCTATTAAATATTTGGTCATATAGCCATGGAAGTTTTTTGATCTTCAATTATTTTTTTCTTCCAAATATTATATATTTGTGTCAGTTATACTTTCTGCTGTAAATCTGGCTCTCCGGTATGCCTTAACATGGCAGCAGCTGAAGAATTTATGACATTACTGCCACAAAGTCATCCCAGATTGTTCTCCTTCTGTCTCTCTCTGTCTCTCTGTCTCCTGCCCCTATTTCTCTGACTCTTGCTACCTCTGTGTCTGCCTGTCTCTCTTTTTCTCTGTTCATTCCCTCTCTGTCTTCTTGTTTCAGCTCTCTTTCTCCTGGTCTATCTATCTATCTATCTATCTATCTCTATCTCTATCTCTATCTCTATCTCTATCTCTATCTCTATCTCTATCTCTATCTCT
>NW_021604702.1:466473-659400 GCF_004785775.1 Grammomys surdaster | reverse complement strand
TCTCTATCTCTATCTCTATCTCTATCTCTATCTCTATCTCTATCTCTCTCTCTCTCACACTCCTAGGCAGCTTTGTGCTCTTACCCCTCTCCCAGTAAATCTCCTGATAGTAGATCTGTGTTGTGGCATAATCTTTTAGGAGTACACCTTGGTATACACCCAGCAAAGGTACCAAATTTATGTCATAGAAATAAATTGATGATTATATGTTATCTTGAATCTTGTTTTGTATGGTATTTGACTTCCCCAAAGTTTTTATAGTCTATGAAGGAAAAGTCATGATTTCATAAGCTTTTATATAGAAAATGACACATATTATGACACAGAAGTGAAGCTCAGCCTAAGTGAATACTTGTATTATTATCTGAAGCTTTCATTTGAGTATACATTTTTTGACACAGTTTAATAACTTTACAAAAAAATACATTGAGAATTGTCTAGAAAATCTATATAACAATGTTAGATCATATCTTAATTAAATTATAAAAGCACGTTTAAGACAATATATATTATTGAAGAAAAGGAGTTTTAACTATTCTGACAGATAAAACCTCCATCTTAGGTCTGAGACCAGTGATGTGAACAACCTGAGGTTGCTAAAGTTACCAGGAATTCCAGGAGTGCAAGAAAAAACAAACAAGTAAACAAACAAAAACGAAAAAAAGTTGTTCTCTCACACCTGCTGAAGTGCATGTTCACAATAAAGAATTGTTGTCAGTGCCTTTAAAGAACTGTTGCCTATCTCCTGTCAAGGCCTCAGGATGAAATCTAGACAGGGAGACTGTGGTCAAATGAAGCTTACATAAGAAAGTGTGGCTTGGTCTTTTTATGGGACACCTAACCCTGGGAGCACGAGCTATCTCTCACTCTTTTGTTTGTTTTTGGGACTCTTGCTAGTACTGAGTTACTTTGTCCAGCTTTTATACAAGGGGAGGTATCTATTTTTACTGCATTTTGATATACCATGTTCAGTTGAAATACATGGGGATGAGCAGTCTGTCATTTTTCGGATGAGAAATGGAGGAGGAGTGGATGATGGAGACTGAGTGGAAGTGTTGGGGAAACTATTGTCATGATGGAATAAGAATAAGGATAAATAATGAAGACTTCAGTTAATTATTAATTGAGTTGGCTTGAAAAGTCTAACTGTGAGTAAATAAAGACTCCATTCAACTAATTTAGGCCTCTCATTTGTTTCTCTTCATGTATCCTATACCAAAACTATGCTATAAGTATATATTATTGAATACTTCATATATATAAACACAAAATTGAATTAAAATTGAGTTTCTCACTAAACTACTGGAAAAAAAAAACATAATCACTTCTCTAATAGATACAGGTGTAGGAAATGACATTCTGAACAGGACTCTACTTTCCTAGAAACTAAAGCTAACAGTTGTCAAGAGGGATTCCATAACACTAAAAAGATTCTTTGCAGATAGCATACAAACAACCAAATGAAAGAAACTCACAGAATGACAGAGAATCTTTGTCAGCTATGCATCTGAAAGAGGATGAATACCAAGAATATATAAAGAAAGAGTTGGGAAAATAAATGACCCAATTAAACATTTGGCTATGGATCTGAGGAGAGAGTTCTCAATAAGATAAAATGACTAAGAAATATCTTTAAAAAAAAGTCCATCATATGTAGTAGCTTAAATAAATGCTAATTTAAAATGTTTTCATACTTCATTTTATCCCTAAGATCAACAGAAAACTGACATCTGACAGTGCAATATATAGGCTAAAGTAGGAATGGAAATTTGAGCATCATACCCCTACCACCAAATGAACTACAGAAACTAATGACTTTGAGAGGAAGAGGTTTTTCCTAGGAGTACTTAAATCTATACGCACAAACAACACTGGACTCAACAGTAGATTATATATTTGAGTGGATGTGTAATTAAAAATGGTATCATCAGTTGCAGAGGCAGTAAAGAGGAAAAACGACAGGAGTTGGAAGAAGGGGACATGACGGGATGGAGGAAGTAAAAGGATGCAGAAAAATTAAATGATTATATTTTAAAGATAACTTGGAAAGATAGTGAAACTTAAGTAATTCTGTTTCTGGACTATATTTTAGAGATCATGAATGACTTGAGAAAAGAGAGAATACAAGAAAATTTAACTTGAGATTATTTCAACGTTATATCTAATTTGAATAGTACAAAATAACATAAAATGACAACATATAATACCCCAAGATTTCCTACACACAAAGAGATCTATGATGCTAGGCAACATTATGTACTTCTTATGCAGCCAACCTATAGGACTCAGTCTTAGTTTTCTTTCTACTGCGATAAAAGGCTTTGATGTGAGAAAGGGACTGTGCAAAACTCAAGTAATTACGGAAGTTATATTAGGCAGGATAAATTTGAAGCAGGTAGTCATATTACATCCAAAGTCAAAAAAAAAAGAAAGAAAGAGAGAAAGAGAGAGAGAGAGAGAGAGAGAGAGAGAGAGAGAGAGAGAGAGAGAAAGAAAGAAGAAAAGAAAAGAAAGCAATGAATGCAAAGTGCTGCTCATTTCTCTTTCTCCATTTATACAGCCCAGAGTACAAGTTAGGGTATGATGCTATCCAAGGCAGGTGGGTCTCCTCACTTCCATTAGTACCATTAATGTAATTAAGATAGTCTTTGTTAGACATGTTCAGGGCCATTACCCAAGTAATCCTGATTCTATTCAACATGAGTTAACACTAACTATCAAGTATTTGTAGGAATTGTTGCCTAGTACACATATAAGATTGTTTTTGGTTCTGGTTATCTGCTGCAGCTATAACTTTTTTTATAATATTTTAACTCTTTATGATTCCATATCTAATTATTATATGACTTAATACTTGTCATAGTAGGTTTAACTTAAATAGTAATTGAAATTAAACACATAAAATAACCAACATATTTTTCTAGTTGAAAATGAAACATATCCTTTTGAAACAATATATATTTCATGGTAGAAATATAATGATTAGTGAAAAAAATATTGATAACTAAATTCTGTACATGTTTAAAGAAAGATATAGAGTGAAATATAATATTGTACTTCTTTATTAATATGAGTGATAGAATATATGTATTGTTCTAAGCAACTCACATAGCATCTTATGTAAAGATATACCTACAAATAGATACACAAATGAACACAAACTTATAAAAACATCTTTACTTGAACAAAGTACATGATTAGAAAATAGAGTTAAATGGGTATATTGTTGCCCTATGGAGTTCAGAGATATTGCTAAACATGTGAAATGAATAAAAAGTGTGTGTTATTAGAAAACAAACTATGTACATCACTTTGCTACATTCCCCAAGTAGAGATGCCTAGATGCTACCCCATGTATTCATTAGAAGTCACCTTCTACTGAAAAAATATGTACTTATTATTTTGAATTATTTACAATTTCTCAGAAATAGAGCTATAAATCTTTTTTAGAAAGTGAAAGAAAAGCCTAGAGTCTGAGGCAGACTTAAAGGAATTAACAACTTTTGTGGGTTAAATGAGAATGGACACATAGGCTCATATATTTGAATGCTTAGATCCCAGACCACATGATCTGGTTGGTTTTTAACAGACAAAGGCAAACATGGAGAAAGAAGAAAAACCATTTTGACCTTGAGTCAAGTGTCAACTCATTTACCAATTTCTTAAAGGATCCTCTTTGTTGAAGGAGAACATTGAGGATATTTATTATTATTATTATTATTATTATTATTATTATTATTATTATTATTTTGTTGTAGCTGTTATATTGTTGTCATTGTTTAATAAAACAAGCTTACTTCGTAATAGAAATTAGAAAATAGGGGACATAAAATTTTGAATATACTATTAAAATAAAAAATGATATTATGAAGTTATAAATAAGGTAAAATGTAAGCATGGAAGTATCTATGCAGGTAAATTTACAGAATACCAGGATATTAAAAATATGCACTGTGATCTTATGGCTAATACAAAACCTTATACATTGAAATAAGAATGACTACAGCTGAATAATCACAGAAAATTTATTCCTCTAACAATATCTTATGCAATTACAAGAAGTAACAATATGATTGGAAAATATTGTGCAACAAAATATACTCAATTTTTTATATTTTGATAATTTAGATATCCTCTTACTCTGTATTTACCAATATTATTAGTAGAATATATTATTTTATTAATAAATAAATATCTGAAATTTCTAAGACACAATTATATTGTCATAAGAAAATATTTTGTTCCTGGGCAGGGTAGTACGAGACTTTCATCCTATCACTGATGGTCGATGGGTAGTTGCAGAGGCAGGCTGATCTTGTGATTTCAAGCCAGTCTGCTCTACAACACAAATCCAAGACAGCCAGGGCTTGTTACAAAGAGAACCTCTGACTTGAAAGACTAATAAAAAGTATTTTATGGATGAATTGCAATTTTACATCAGAACAAATAGGAATTAATAATATAGCAATAAACCAAAAGTGCAGATAGGAGTAAGTAGTAATAAATAATATGAAACAAGTTAAGAATATAGATAGAAATTCAGTATTTGCAAGTGTTTCCTCTTTTCCAACATTGCCATTTTTGTGTCCACAGATGGCAAATCATTGCTGTCATGCTACATATGATTATGTGTATTACAGTGTCAGTCTTGACACCTCAATGATATGTCAAAAATGAGGATGATGTATCAGTGATATTTTGTTTAGGCAAATTACTGAAGGCTATGGGGAAAATATTTAGTAGTAGAGATGACCTTGTACAGAAATACAGAGCTGATGAAAGGAAGCCTTCTCAATTAACTGGTCAGGGCATTTTGCTCAACCTATGTAGAAATTGTGACTAAGTGTGGAGCTGCTTTTCCAGTGCTGACATTCAGGGCTCTTGCTCATCTAAGATCCATAGTGTACCCTAATATGCACAATGCTTTACACATGCAAGTTCTAAGAGTGCCAAGGGATTGGAGCTCCAGGCTTCTGAAGCCACAGACTTATGCTGAAGGTAGTTACATTTGAAATGTTTTACTAGGAGAGACAACCTTGAAAACCACCGTGACTTTTAACTTCCATAATCTCTGAGTATCATCAGAGTAAGTACTTGCTCTTGAGTGCTTGTCTGTCAGTGTTACATTTCAATCAAGCCTTGCAAGCTTAACATTTCAAGGGCATCTGATACTAGAGTGAGTTCTCAGTTATAGAATTTGGAACCTGTCATCTTTGATATTTGCTACCATTCCAATGCTAGAGTTAAGGTTTTCTAGACACTTGTCCCTTAAGGCTTGGTACCTCACTGAAGTGTGACTTCATGCAGGACTGTAAAATGATTTAGTGTTACCATGGCTCTCTCCAGCTACCAATGCCCCCAGTGTGATTGGAAAGTGTGATTTCAACCCAGGTTATGATGCAACTTTATAGCTGCCAATGCCTAATTGTGACTGTAAAGTGTTCAAAACTTTGAAGCTGCTATGATGGCATTGTATCTGGTTTACACTAATAGGATGACTTGTCTGATAGCTTTTTTTTTATCATGGCTGCCAGGCATAAAGGAAGACCTTTTCAATCAATCCACATCTTGGCAGATTAATCACTCAAAGAAACCATTAAGAGGATGTATACAAGAAAGATTTGAAAAAGATGTAGGTACTTAACCATATCCAATAAAGCATCATGTTATCTACTTACAGAGTCCATGTTCCCAGGAAAGGTCCAACCTGTTTTTCTGCCTCAGAGAGCTGTGATAGCTGGGGTTAAAACATCAGGATTAAATTAGAAAGGAAACATCAATAGAGCTGGAATTTGAAGGTATTAATGTCAAAATGAGACTATCATGGGAGACCTTATGAGTTGATAAATGGGAGACTGTTGCATTCATATAGTTACCATTACCTTATGTCTGCTGGTAGTCTCTGGGTCTACTGCTATGACATTTACATTCTCTATGGTCAAGAAGAAGACACAAGCATAAAGCAGAAAATTGATATTATGGCATAGAACACATTGTTACATCTTCACAATTTCTAACCATGATAGAAATGTATGGAGAGGATTTTGTACCCATCCCTTACATTCTATGTGAAGAAGTCTCTAGACAATTATAAAATACCACAAAGAAAAGACGATCACCATGTCTGATAAACTGACAATAGAATTATCAGCATAATACTGAATAGTGACAGCTCTGTACTCTCATTGAACTTAAAATATACATTGTTAGTTCTTTTTTTTTAAAAAAAAAACCTTTTTCATTATATGCTTATTGGGTGACCACATATTTATTTGATGTATTAACCAAAAAGACCATAATCTGCTACATATGTGTCTGGAGCTATGGTCCCTCCATGTGTAGTCTTTGGTTGGGGATTTAGTCCTGGGTGCTCTGGGGGGATCTGGTTGCTTGATATTGTCATTCTTCTTATGAGGTTGCAAACCCCTTCAGTCCCTTCAGTCCTTTCTCTAACTCCTCCATTGGGGACCCTGTGCTTGGTCCAGTGGTTGACTGCAAGCATCCACATCTGTATTTGTCAGGCTCTGGTAGAGCCTCTCAGGAGACAGCTATATCAGGCTCCTGTCAACAAGCACTTCTTGGCATGCACAATCACATCTACTTTTGTTGACTGTATATGGGATGGATTCCCAGGTCTCTGGATGGCCTTTCCTTCAGTCTCTGCTCCACACTTTGTCTCTGCATTTGCTTCCATATTTTGTTACCCCTTCTAAGAAAGAGCAAAGCATTTTGGTCTTCCTTGTTCTTGAGCTTCATGTGGTCTGTGAACTATATCCGGGCATGAATGGAAATAGAGGCCCTTGGTCCTGTAGAGGAATGCTAGGGCAGGGAGGCAGAAGTGGGGTATATGGAATAGAGGGTTTCAGGGTTGGGAGGGAACCAGGAAAGGGGGTCACTTTTGAAATGTAAATAAAGAAAATATCCAATAAAAAGAAACTGTCAAAATGTTCTTGGCACTGTATAATTTGGTTAAACAAATAAAGCAGTTTCTGATGCCAAAGCATATATAATGCTAAGCATTACACATTTCAAAATCATATACTGAAAGGAAATTACATATCTAACACCACCATCTATTGTCTCATATTTCTTAGTCTCTGTTTCTCCTCTCCCACTTTTTTCTGTCTCTGCTTTTCTCCTTCTTTCACTATTTCAACTTAGATACCTGAACTAAAATAATTCACTAAAATTGTTGGAGACTTACTTCCCATATATCATTAACCAAATGCCCCTAGCAATTTTATATATGGAAAATATTTGTCAAATATTAAACTATCTTCCATATCATGTTTGTGTCAAAAATCTTGGCCAATATTTAAAATCAAAATAGTAAATTTGTTTTCATTAGAAAGCTTTCAAATACGATCCTGTTTTTCATGCTAATCTTCTTATAGGTAACCGCTAGGAACTGCTTAAAAATGAGAGGCACACAGTTTGACTGGCTGCTTCACGTTTCTTCCCCTGGGGTCATTCTGATGTTTCTAGCAAACTTAACATAATCTCTATTTAAATAAATCTATTCTTTTGTATTTCTTAGCCTTATCTATCAAGTCCCATTTCAAGAATATGGATATTCACAAAATAACTAACTCTATGGATAAAGAAATTCATGAAAACATGCACCAGATTTGATTATTAATACAGCAAGCATTTGGTTATTATGGAAGTAAAAACAAGATAACATTGAGCAAATGTTGTTTTGCAATGATGACAGACAACCAGAACTTAATTAATCATTGTATGACTAAACAAGTAAATATTACAAAATAGACTAGATTCTTTCAAACTTATTTTCATGTTGAAAAGTATCTTCTGAGTTTTAAAGTTTAAAAAGTTAGGAATGCAAACACATGTCATGCATATAAAACACTGTGACAAATATAAACACCACATTATTAGTCCTATAAATCATATGACCATCACTTGGTACAGTATCAAGAGACTTAAGAAGATAACTTATGGGTGTAATTAGGATTTCTTACAGTTGCTACAATGAATACATACAGCATACACATACACAAGTGTATATAAACACAGATAAGCTCAAACACTTGAAATAAAGAAGTAACAAAATGTATAGCATAAATTGATATGAGTTAGTGAGTAATATTTTAATAGGTGTAAAAATGAACAGAACCACTCCACCATAATAGTAAATAATATAAGTCTGATGACACAATTAGATATCAAATGTATATACTAATGCTACACTAAAGATATTAGAATATATATATATATATAACTTCAAAACCAAATTATATGCAAGAATTTTAATAATTTGCACCTGTAATACTTATAGAATAGTTATAGATACTAATGTGAACAACCACTCATTTAATAAGTCAAATGTATAAAGTTGATTTTTATTTTCCTTTCAGATAAGGAGGGAATATATATGGTAATTGGAATAGGGAGGAAAAATGATGAACAGAATTTTGATAAAAGGATGGAATTACGGAATTATCTATACTCAGGTTTCCATGCTGAAAGAAATACAACAGAAGTGATTATGTTTTATATTTAGATTTTGATTTTTTAATTAATGTCTTTTATTGGTTATTTTATTTATTTACATTTCAAATGTTATCCCCCTTCCCAGTTTCCCCTCCACAAAACCCCTATTCCATACCACTTCCGCCTGCTTCTATGAGAGTGCTCCCCTAGACACATGACTTCCACACCATTTATCTCTCTGCACTGCTCTTAAATAGCTCTCTTTTCTATACTGCTCTTGTGTGATTTGGGCATATCCTATCTTTGATTCACTCTATCAAATCTTTCCGTGATTAATCACCTCATCTGCACCTCACTAAGATGTTATTTACAAACATGGCTGCTTCCTTCTACAAACTAATCTGTCTTCATTGTTGAAAGTGTATACTAAGGGTATGCCTGTTTTTCAGCCAGATAATACTGTAATCTAGGGGTATGTCTACTTCCAGCTGGATGATGTAGCCCTAGAAGGACTTTGTATGTCTTCCATTGCCAGAGCAGCCATGTTGTTGGATTAAAATTCCTCTAAATTTCTGAGTATGCAAAGGAGTTTGTCTCTGAATGGTTGTGCCTCATGGGCTCTTTCCTTTCTGTTGGTTTGTCTTGCCAATATTTGCTGCAAATTTTGTTGTTATATCTTATAATATTTTTGTTATATTTAAATAGAGGATAAAATAATTAATTAATTAATTAGTTAATTAATTAGTTAATTAAGTCCTAGCCACTAGGGTAACAGTTAACAACTAATCTGTCACTTTTTCCTGCTATGAGAAGGAAAATCAATTTTCTCTAATAGAGTAATGGGTATAGCAACCACAGCAGGACAGGCCTCATTTTCAGGGGTAATTGGCCAAGATATACAGGGATTCCACGTGTGTGTGTGTGTGTGTGTGTGTGTGCGCGTGCGTGCGTGTGTGTGCATGTGTGTGTGTCTGTTTCTTTGTGTGTAATTTTATTTGGTTACAACTTGGTGAGGTTTTTTTAATGTTTTTTTCTTTGGTTTTGGGGGTTTGTTGTATTGAAATTTTATTTGTTTATTGGCAAAGAACTTAATGCTAGATGGATAGATAGAAAGCAACAGGATCTGGAGTGTTGTATGGAAATGGAAGAATGAGATAAAAATGTATAAAAATTTGAAAATTATTTTAAATAATGAAAAGTATAATAACTAAATTATGTGAACACAATTAAAAAGTCTTGCATATGATTGCGATCCCTATTGTTTTCTACTCTTTCTCTGTGACACATTCATGGTTAATATAAATAAAATTTGCATAAAGTTTCTAGATGAATACAGAAAATTTACTGCCAATGTCTTTGTACATTTGTCAATGAACAAGTAAAGCTTTAGATTAGAAAGTGAGAAAAAGAAAAAATATATATCATTGCTTTAAATATTACTACTTAATTTTTGATTCATATTTGTTACCCTGCAACAATAAATAAATTTTAAAAAATCATAAACATTTTAGTTCTGCTTTTTGACAATATGTCATTGAAATAAATTTTAAGCTAGAAAAATAAAATATAAAATGTGTTAAAGTTACTTAGCATAGTATGTTCATATAATGTTCACTGCAGATTTTTAATTCATAATTATTATTTAAACACATTAATTATATTTTTGCCAATATGCTTATGTATTTGCTAGAAAGACTTATATTTATTTGCTATATTCTAAATAGCTAAGAGTAAATGAGTATTAACTTTTACAAATTATATTCAAATTGTAAATATATGCATATACAACTTATATTAATATTCAAATTATATTAAAATATATTCAAATTATTATATTCAACATATCTATGAGTAAATGAGCATTAAAATGCATCTTATGACTTGAGGATTAAAGTTAGTAATAGTCCTTTTTTTTTTGGTTTTTTGAGACAGGGTTTCTCTGTGTAGCCCTGGCTGTCCTAGAACTCACTCTGTAGACCAGGCTGGCCTCGAACTCAGAAATCCACCTGCTTCTCCCTCCCAAGTGCTGGAATTAAAGGCATGCACCACCACTGCCTGGCTTAGTAATAGTCTTTTATCTCTCAAAATTTGTTCACTGAAAACTGCATAAAGATATTGGTATTGACGTCTTAAAATTATCAGAGATTTCAGGTTTCATGTGGTCTTCATGTTCAAGATCTTCTGTAACTTCTATAACCACTCTAATAATTAGAATTGTACATGATCAAATTCAAATATATGATACAACTGTGAGGATTCTAGAGAGATAAAGAGGACCAAAAAGCATATTTTATGTGTACTCAGAAATGAACAAAATGAAAAGAAAATGAGTATGATGATGAACTCAAATCTATAAGTGTGTTTGAAGAATTCTTAGAGACTAAATAAAAATCAGAATTTTGAAAATTCAAATTTAAATCTTCCTATTAAAATCCTAATAGTACCAGAGACTGCTGAATGTTGTTATCATGTCCTGTTTGTAAATACCACCTATGGAGCATATATGATTAGTTCTATGGAATCATAAAATAGAGATATAAATAAAAATGGACTTATGGAAAAATAAGATGGATTCAAAAGGAAACACCATTATATCAAGGAAAATCTGACAGGCTATGTTGAATATCCTTTTTTCCTCAAATTTTGGCTGGGTACCCTTACCTTCAAGTTTATGTAATAAAAGTTCATAAATATAGTGGATTAATATTCTCATTACTCTAAGCAAACACCTGCAAGGAAGTAATTGAAGGGTTAGAAGGTTTATTTTGACTCATTTTCTAAGGGTACAGCTTACCTTGGCAAGGAAATAATAGCTTCAGTACTGGCTTAGCCAAGATGAAAGGAGAGGGAGGTCACTTGCTCACATCTGATGTACCAGTAAATGATGATGGGCCAAGAAATAGTGCCAGAAAATAAATCTCAAGGTTTGCTCACAGGAGATACATTTTCTCAAGCTAATTTGAAAGGCTTACCTTTCAAATTGGCCACATTATTTCCAAACTACATCTTCAAGCACATGAACTCCCATAACCTCCAATGTTACATCTTTCTAATAAAGCATGGATACAGGTAATGAGCAAATTGTAGTATGTATGAATAGCAGTAAACTAGAAATTGTTGGTTATTAAAAACAAAAACAGGACAAGTTTTGCAGACAATGTGTTGAAGGAGTATGAGAAGCTATGAGAGACATTGCTTTTCTCAAGATGTTTGAACAGCATGAAAAGGCATTTATTACAAATTCTCAAGGAATAGGATACTATTAGACTAATAGACAATTCTGTCTTGAGCTACCATAAGTTTTTGATCTGAGAAACTCAGCATGAAATTGCATAATAGTATATGTATCCAGTATTTACACATAGGATGTTTTAATAAATTATAAATACTTTGTTTTCAAAACTGTATTTATTATTTCTTAGATTTTTCATCACTATTTTAATATTCATTTTTAATATTTTAATATTTTTGCTACATATATGCTCTTTTAAAAGCAGGACACCAAAGAAACATAGTTTTCCTGATATAGCCAGATAGACACATGTATATTATGTATGTATATATAGATATTTTTTCTACTGAAAAATATATATAAAGACCATATAAAATATACACGTAGTCTTTTTTGCTGTTATAATATTCTCATCCTTTGGTTGAATCACTTTTGAGAAAAATATTATACTCAGATTATTTTGATTTAGGAGAATGTACATGTAAACCTTGGCAATATTTTTCTGTATGCTGCCTCTAGAAACTAATGGAAAATACTGTCTACCTTTTAGAATCCTGAATATATCCAATATTTCTAGAATTATAATTATCTTAAGACAAGCATCAAAAAAAAGACTTCGGAATTCATAATATGCTAAGTTATAAATAGTCGTCAATGGTCATTTTGCAGAAATCGCTTAAAATTCTACAAATCTCTTAAAGGCAGATATGTAAATTAATAAATAACTAACAACACACTAGTGAAGTTATATTCTCTCAGTTATACATTCTATGAGGAGTGGGGCAACTAGTCTAATGTAAGATACACGAGTAGCTGGAAAACAAACATGTAAGGAACTATTGGAAAACATTGTGGACAGCCATGTCACTATGAACTGTGTGACTGAACAAAGAAGGACACATATGGAGAGGAATTATAAACAAAAGTCTAATTCCCCATCCATTTCAATTTTTTAAAAGAATCAAATTTCTTTCCTTTTCCCTGTAGAAAATTGAGAACATTTTAATTTTTTGTTTATCTGTCTAAACACTTAATACATACTATTAATTGTTCTGAAAAAAATACAGAGTTCTACAAAATTAATTCCAATTTTTAAACTATTTCTTCACTTGTATTAGGGCATCCTAAAATGTACTGTAAGGTTCAACAATTCTTTTTCCTGAACCATTAAGAACAATTACAAAATAGGTAAAATAATCCAGGTTGTATGTCATATACTCATCTATAAATTGATTTCTTTCATCTAGAGACTCCATCTACCTATCTAGCCATACATTTATCATCTATCTATCTATCAATCAATATATTTATGTATCTATCTTTGTGTGTGTAAATGAATGTATGAGCAATTGGTCTGTTTGTGTGGTGTGTGTGTATGTGGAAATCATATATCAACCAAGGTATTTGTTGCTCAGATAAATTTTCTGTGTCTCTCATTTACCTTGGATTTGAAACTTATTATTGTTAATTGGGAGTACAATGCCTCTGTCTCATTGAAATTACAACTGCACATTATCACAACCAACGTTATTACCATATTTCTGGAGAATACAGCAAGCATTTTAAAGATTTTACTATCAACACTCAGATTGAATCTTCACTTGAAGTCTAGCATTAAAGCATTACTTATTCTACTCAGCTGGTGTTCTTAACATCCTATCCTGTATAGTAAGAATGGTTGGTAACAGAATGACTTATTACAGTTATTTGAGTTTAATTTCTCATTTTTCTGAGTGGAAATTTTTCTAAAAGTAGCACTGTTAGCATATTTGTGAATACTTACTTCTACTGGTACTAACAAGTATAAAGTATAAAGAAAAATTTTGTTATCTGTACCAAAATTTTTAGCCATTTTTCTGAAAATTGAAAAAATATTCACAATATTTTAAGCAGAAAAGTAGGACAAAGATTTGAGTGTTCCAGTACCTAGCTAGCTAAGTAAAAGATTACATTAATATTGTATATAGAAGTTGATTCTGGTTCTACCTCTCAGCCCCATGCTCCCAGAAATAAGACTCAGACTCAAAATATATTTATACATACTTTGGCCATATAGCTATGTTCTTCTCTGACTAGAATCATAACATAAGATAATCCATTTATTTTAATCTACATTCTACCACATGGCTGGTTACCTGTCTCAGGTATCAAGCATTTGTCTCCTCACATTTTTCAGTGTGCATCTTCCAAAACTTTGTTTTATCCTAGAATTCTTTCTGCTTTCTATATATCCCACCTCTTATTTCCTGCCTAAGCCATAGGCTATAGGCCTTTTAATTGACAAGTGATGCATCCATACAATACACAAGATAATCTCTCTACAGTTGTGCTCCAAGATAGTGGGCCTTCAGAGTGAAACACTGAGCTATAAGGAAAAGCTACCAGCAAGTACACCAGGCACACGAAGCATAAACATATCCTCTATCTCATCAAGATGACCTTTCCTGTTTATTTCCACAATACAAGACAAACGTACTCTCCCTCAGATACAAACACCACCAAAACCTCATATATCTTGTTGTCTGGCTATCAATTAAAATTTCATAGTTTCCGTATCAGAAGTTGATATTTTAGGACTTAAAAGTAGAAAAAGAAAAAAGTAAAAGACTGCCACCTATATCATACAGAAGTTGTAGTTATTGGTGGAGTATTATAATAGTGATGATTAGTATTCTATCACATTAGGATGGAAACACAATGAAAAATTATCATTAAATTTAATAAGTCAAGGGAAAGGTCATGTAAAAAGTATGAAAGATATTAAGTTAAACTTCTATAAATTAAACAAAATTACTGATTCAGTAAAAGGCTATATGACAAATTTTTAAAAACAAAAAAAACAATTAGAGAAATATCCATAAGCTTAATAATAACTAATGGGGATGTTGTTTGACAGATAAATAAGGAAACACAAAAATAAATGTAATATAGTGTAAATGTTTATTTGTTATGATTTTAGGAAGGAAGAAACATGGGCAAAGGTCAAAGAATTATTCCCACTCTTACTGAATTTTTTTTTCATATAATGTAATATGACTACAGTTTCCCATCTTTCTTCTCCTTCCAGTTTCTTCTGACCTCCAATTCTATTTAAATCCCCTCTCTTTCTCTTTCTAATTAGAAAGGAAAAGGTGTCTAAGTTATAACCAAGAAACAAACAAACAAACCAAAACAAACTATAGTAACATAAACAAACACAACCATAGCATGTCTGGACAAGACAAACCAATAGAAGAATCCCAAGAAAAAAAAACAAGAATCAGAGACCCACATATTTTCACATTCAGGAGTCTCGCAAAAACACAAAGCTCAAAGCTATAACTGCTTAGTTGATTTTGAGACCCTTGTTTTCCTGGGGTTCTCTAATTACTCTGCCCCTAACACTCTTTCTGCCTCCTCTTCAGCTGGGTTCCTTGACCTCTGAGTAAATAGTTTTAAATGTAATAGCGTATGTAAAGCTGTGTGTCTTTCTCTTCTTAGATGTCTCTATATTTGTTCTCATCTGCTCTAGGAGGAAGCTTTTGTGGTGATAGTTGAGATAAGCATTAATCTTTGAGTTTAGCAGAATATCCTTAGGAGTCATTTTATCACAAATTGTGTATTTAAGTAATGTTTAAAAATCCTGTTTATTTTTCTCTTGATATGCTAACACATTTAAAATTTGAATTCATTGAATTTCAAGCATGATAGAATGAACTGCAATTAACTGGATCATAATTTAACACCAGAGAATATAAATGAAGTAAAAAATATTCATAGTATCAACAAGACACAACAGAAGTATCGATTCCAATGCAGTGACCACAGACTGACCCAAGACTTCCAAGGGACTTGTTGGGAAAGCCAGAAAACTAACATATGTAGTGTGGAAATAACAGAAATTTTGAAAGGCTATACTTGATAAAATATCCTTTTATATGTGTAAGTATGAATGCAAGGTGTAGAAGAAGCCATATGACAAAACATACCTGGACACAGTGTGTCATGACTATATTTTCAATGTTCCACTATTGAAGAGTGATAATACAAGATTCACTAAAAGATGGTAACCAAGCTAGTGTTGACTATGCAAGCACACAATGTAAAAGGACAAAGAAACCCCACCTTATGCAAAGTGAAGGCATGAGACAGATATCCTATGAAGTTGTTCTCTGACATTCATATTTATACTCTAGCACAGGTGGACTACATTAACACTTATGGACATCCAGATGCTTGTGTGAGGATGCACGTGCACACACAGACAATAGAAACTCCCTAACAATATAATTTATCACCAGCATAAATAGACTAGAAATCTCATTAATGGTACCCTGTACCCTTGTTCAAGTAAGAAAATGAAAAATTAAACAATGTCATAGATATCTATGTATCTAAACATAAATATAGATAAATGTATATGGAATTAAAACATACATATAATTACAATAAGATTATGAGCAAGTGGGAATCAGTAGTTTAGCATGTATAGTGCTCTTGCTGAAGATTCAAGTTTGCTTATCAATCACCCGCATCAGAGAGCTCCCAACAATATTAACTTCAGCAAAATGAACAGCATATACTCTTGTCTCAATAGACTGCCTTTAGAAAGCTCTTCCTCATCCCTTCCAAATGCACACAAAATCAAACATTAAAAACAAGGTTTTGAAGTAAGGAAAGAGAGATTGAATTGAAATAAAAATGCTCTTAAACTACACAACATCTAGAGAAGTTTTAAAGCAGATTGTTATATGTAACAGCATATAGTACTCTAAGATATTTCTCAAAAACAATGAAAAATTAATACAAAGGGGTAAAATAAATAACAGTGATTCTTTACTAACTCAATAAAATATAATTTCTGAAAAATGTTTTTAAGAAATGTTACAGTTTTGAATCTGAATGAGGATATAATAATGCAGGATAGCACTGATAAAATTTATTAATATTTTCCTCTATATAGATTCATGGAATCTAAAAATGATATTGGAAATTTAATTTACCAATAATAAAAAGGATACACATTACAAATAAATATATTTTAGTCAAAGAAATATAGAAGATGGTGTACAAATATGATGTTTAGATGTGCTTGGTACAAATATCCAACAAATACCAACTAAAACCTATATTGTAATGTGTTCATGAAAATAACTAAAGGAAAGAAGAGTAAATATTTTCAATTTCTGATGAAATGTGGGAGAAAATTTTAACAGTATTGTGAAAGGAAACTAACTTTGTGAAACTGATAATAAATCTAAGAAGTATTTATTCTTATACAATATTTATTCCAGAAATGTCTACACATATATTCAAGTAAAAATAAACACTTTTGTGTTTGTACATTTTATGCAAATGTGGGAGACAATAAAAGTTTTAGAAAATATAATTTGCAAATAAAAGGACACTTGAAATTTCATTAAGTGTTAATGAAACATTACATTTACAGGACTTGTTAAACAGAACATTCTAAACTTAACAAAACCATAAAGCAGAATGCTTAATTCTGAAACAAATTACAAAAATTAGTGACATACATCTGTGGCATCTCTGACATTTCTATATGTGTAAGTTACTATTTTCCAAACAAAACATAGCCAGTTCTTGGTTTACATTTACAAGCTTCTCTGCAAATCCGAAACAAGAAAATCATCAGAACATTGAATCTGAAAATACAGATGGAGAGAACATTCCTGGAATAAAGAGAAGGCATGCATTTAATGTAGAATTGTTGGTAAATACTGACTTGTCATAAGACTTAGTACTGCATAAAATTTTAAACTCAAAAGAATACATATTTTAAATTGTAAAAGTGACTTGAGAGGCAGGACAGTGAAAGCATGAATGCTTACATTTGCATGTAGTGATGCTGAGATTTCTCCAGTCATTACAGAATCTCTGACACTAAAAGATTGATGTAAATAGCATCAAAAAAATTAAAAGTTGATAAGCAATGCATGAACAAAGGGACAGGGCCATTTTTATTTCCATGTTTATAATATGTCCAATTATAAATATTGTTAAGGTTATTTTTAATTATATTTGAAAGTACTTAATTCCCCATGTAGGCTAAGAAAATCTTAGTGAACTCAGGGTAATAAAAATTATTGAATGTAAGAAAAAGAGTGAAACCTATTTATGAAATATAAATGGTAGGGAGATAAATAGTTTGAAATTCTGTTCTCTTCAAGTTAGGACCCATCCTGAAGGTTACTTGAAACAATCAGAAGAAGCAGTTCAGCCAAGTTGCACAATGGCTAATGCTCAGGATTTAGCCAGAGACTTACAGAGAACTGCAGTTTCCAAAGGCAGATTGATTCTTCTGTGGATCCAGTCTGGGCTGAGTAAAAGACATGAGAGCTGAATCATCACTGGGCAGAATGAAAAATTATTAGTTTTCAGGATGGGATCAAAAGATACAACTTTTCAAATATTCTGCCAGAATAAAATAGAGAAAGCAAATGAACTTGAATGACTGCTATCTCTAGAGCAAGAACCTTGCATGAAGAGATTCTTATGGAGGAGTAGTCTATGTCATCGGATCCCTAATTATAAAAGGATTAGGTTAAGTCCATTTTTGTAATAAGATGTGGGTATTTACACACTAAGAGTCTGAAAATCCAGTATTGACATCTAGGGCTTTTACACTTGAAAATGGAACAGACCCAAAGATGTCCCTATGATGGAATAGATGCCTTTAATGAAGAAGAGGAGCAAGTTTGTGGGACTTTGTAAGGGTATTCTGGTTCATGGCTGAGTATGGGCCTAGAACCCTTAGACTCTACTTGAGAACCCGGCAGGCGTTCGGCCACACCCTCAGAACCCAGAGTCCTGAAGCTTGGTCTTGTCTCCATAGACATACATTGTTCAGTCACATAGACCATTACAGCCCCTCCCAAAGTGCACAGGTAGAAGGTGTGACTGCACGCCTCAGAGCCTAGGGATTTACATACTAATGAAGGCCAGAGGGCGGAGCAAATTAAGCATGCCTCCCCAGTTCCTCCCCCGATCATCCCCCTTTCTCCCTCTGTGTTTAACTTGGGACTGCCCTGAGTTTTACAAGGGTATGCCCAGATCCATCCACCATCCGCCATGACAATAAACCTTTTGGAACCAAGGACTTCCTCGTGTCATTGGGACTGCTGGCACCAAAGCCTCCAGGACTCCAGAACCCTAGACCTCCTCCTGCATGTGGGACCCACATCGTGTGGAAAGCGTCTGGGACTCCTCCACAGCTGTGGCCTTATTTTTTCCCACACAAGTTATTAATAGTAGTGGTATAATTAAAACAGAGAAGGAGAAATGTCCCCATATTAGCAAATATTTGCTTTTTTTTTACTAGACTGAATGGCTCAATATTCTCATTCCATAGTTACCATGTATGCCTTTTGAATAGTGTCTGTAGTTGGCAGTTATATGTAACTAATATCATAAGTATGTTCTGTCATTGTAGAATAAATTTCTATGTCTCATCTTCATAGTTACTATTGTTTTTCTAAATAAGCTCATATTCTCAACAAACTGTCTCCACTAGTTGTTTCTATAGTTAATAATACAGAAAACACAATATATTCCACAACACTTAATATCATTGATGTTTATATATTGATCAAAATAGAAGATTGCAAGTTAAAGTAACTATGTGAATGGAAGCTATATCTGGCTCTTGCTCTGAATGATTCATATTCCATTCGTTTTTCTCATTCTTGGGGTGGTATAATACTGTGAAAATAACTCTTACATTCTGAAAAAAAGAGACTACAACTCTTACTGTACCCTAGAGCAAAGTTACTATTACATTTTGAGGTCACTAAGAAATAATACTGCTGTCTTGTCTTCTCAGCCTATAAATTTAATCTTGCATCAAGTTGGCTTCTCAGCTTCTATAAACTAAGCTAATGCATATCGATAATCTTAATTATGTAATCTTCCGGACTCTGATTCAGATAATGCATGTTTTTCCTTTGTAAAAAGCACCAAACAGAGTTGAAATCAGCTTCTTAAATTTTACTATATAATGGAAAGCAACCATTTATGGATATTGATTAAAAATCAATTATATATTTTTTAGATTTTACTATAGCTTTTTATTTTCTATTTTGTTAGTTATTTTATTTATTTACATTTCAAATGTTAACACTCTTCTCAATTTCCTCTCTGCGAACCCTTTCTTTCCTCCCCCTCATGTCTATTATATGGGGGTGCTCCCCTACCCACCCTCCTATTCCTGACTTAACACCCTAGCATTCCCCTACACTGGGGCATTGGGTCTCCACAGGACCAAGGGCCTCCCCTCCTATTGATGCTAGTAAGGCAATCCCTCTGCTACACATGCAGCTGGAAAGATGGGTTCCTCAATATGTATACTTTGGTTGGTGGTTTAGTCCCTGGAAGCTCTGGGGAGATCTGGTTGGTTGATAATGCTTTTCTCCCTACAGGGTTGCAGACCCCTTGAGCTCCATCAGTCGTTCTTGTAACTCCTGCATTGGGGTCCCTATGATCAGTCCTATGTTTGGCTACAAGCATCCACATCTGTATTGGTCAGACTCTGCCAGAGCCTCTCAGAGGACAGCAGAAATTTGCAGGCAAATAGTTTGAACTAGAAAATATCATCCTGAGTGAAGTAACCCAGTTACAAAAGAACACACATGGCATATACTCACTGATAGGTCAATATTAGTTAAAATACAAACAAACAAACAAAAACAAAAAACAAAAAACCTCTGAATACCTGTGATACAACTTGCAGACCTTATGGAGATTAACAAGAAGGAAGACCAAACTGTCCTACTTAGAAGGGAGAACAAAATAAGGCAGAGGGAGGGAGTGACCTAGGAGGGAGAGAGGAGGGGGAGGGGAAAGAGTGTCAGGATCAGGAGTGGGGCGAAAGGGGGAGAAGAAGTACAGCAGGTCAGGAAATTGAATGGAAGTGTGCAGCAGTAGGGGATAGGGAACTGGGGTTGATGGTTTAGTCCCAGGGAGCCAGATGCCAGGAAAGCAAAAGGCTGTCAGATGCCAACAGGGATGACATTAGCTGAAATACCCAACAAAGGGGAGAGAGATCTTGTAGAGACCATATGAAGAGGTTAGGCATGGCCCCCTGTTGAAAAATGGGTCCACCCACCCATCTCAAAAATATTAACCCAGAATTGCTCCTGTCTAAAAGAAATACAGGGACAAAGAGTAGGCCAGAGACTGAAAGAAAGGCAATCCAGAGACTGCCCCACCTAGAGATAGATCAGAAACCAAATACAGACACTATTTCTGATGCCAAGAATTGCTTGCTGACAGTGATATATACTTCTTTTAATCTGGATCAGTTGAGATCACTTGGAGCTAGTGTCATTTTAATTTAAAAACCTATGTGAAGGTTTCTGTGAAGTATCCCATTTCTTCCCCATATGATACTTTCTGTGCTGCTCAATAAAGATTGAACAAAACAAGTTTTTAGAGACGGACATACAACACTAACAAAATGACAAGCAAAAAGAAAATGATAACACAGACATACAATCACAGATTCTGTTTCATTTAACAGACAGAGATGGAAAACATAGGAATGATGAAGTAAAGAATTCAAACCACTACCAGATTTTGGTTAGACATTGAAGGAAGATGATTTTGTTTCTTTCCTTAATGTGACACCAATGTATTATTTATGACTTAGGGTTAATCACAAATGTGTATAATCCACAAAACTCTCACACTGCCATGATGACTTCATTGTAAGTCTTGAAATCAGTATTAAATGAGTCCACTTTTCTTTCCTCTAAAATAGTACTTACTTCTTATGAACTCTATTCAAATTTCTAAGTAAAATTTAAGTTCAGAATGTCAGCTGGATTTGAAAATGTTGTTGAAATTCTTATTTGCATTGTTATAATCACACTGAGCTTAACAATGAATTTCAGAAGAATAGAAATGAAAATGATTTAGCTTTGTGTTTCATAGAAAAAAACCACAAGTTCTCTCCCTCCCTCCCTCCCTCCCTCCCTCTCTCTCTCTCTCTCTCTCTCTCTCTCTCTCTCAAATGAATTCAGAGACCTACCTGCCTTTGTTAAGTAAAGACAATAAGCTAATGATTGGAGATTATTTTTTTTATTTATTTGCATCTTTTGCATTCATTTCTGGTTTGATATTATCACTTACCGTTGACTTGGTTTGAATTTGGTATGTTCTGTTTTATAAAGTCAGATTTGCATCACTGTCATTTATTTGTCATTCTTTGGACATTTTTTAACTTTCTTTTATTTAATTCTTATACAATATATTTTATCATACATTTCTCTTTGCCTCACTCCTCCAAGATCCTATCTTATATCCGTATTCACTCAAATTAATGACCTCATGCTCTTTCTTTCAGCAACACAAAATGAACTAACTAAACTCCAAGAACAAAATCAAAACAAAAAGTAAACCAATAAAACAATTTCCAAAAGAATAATAAAACTAAAAGATACCCCCATCTAAACATAAAGTACTAAAAACAAAAGCATGGAGTAATGTGTGTGTGTGTGTGTGTGTGTGTGTGTGTGTGTGTGTGTGTGTATGTATGTATGTATGTATGTTGGCCAACTACTTCTAGGCATGGGGCATTCTCTGGCATGAGCTTGATATTCCCAGTGACTCTTCATACTAAAACAATGGATTTTCCTTTTGTAAGCATTTATCAATGTTAAATAGACTTTTGGTTAACCATGAGATCCTGTGGTCACTCCTCCTCTATGTTGGAACCTTGTCTGGTTTGAAACCATAGATTATATGAGTTCATATATGCACTAGTCATATTAAATATGGATATACTGTTTCCATGGAGTTTTCTATCCCTTCAACTGTGAGGTTTCTCAGAGACTGAACCACTAACTAAGGAGCATATATGGGCTGGACCTAAGCTTCTCTACACATATGTAGCAGTTCTGTAGCTTGGTCTTCATGTGGGTCCCAAACGAATGGAATGGGGACTATCCCAAAAAGCTGTCACCTGTCTGTGAAATATTTTCTTTTAGTTGGACTACCTTGTTTGGCTCCATTCGAAGAGGATGCACCTGGCCTAGGAGAGACTCGATGTACCAGGGGGGATACTCAGGGGTCCCAACCCTCTCAGAGGGTTTCTCCATCCTTTAACTCTAAGGTTTTATTTATTTTAAAAATGAAGATGCTTCTATAGAAAAAAAATGATAGACATATTTCATTTGACTGTTACATTTGGGTACATAATCAAAGTCATTAATATCTAAAGTATCTATTGAAAGGTATGTGTTGATTTTACTCATTGTGTGGTTAATATTCATTCTTGTTTTCTGTTCTAACTGGTACTTTGACTTTGTCTTTCTTTCTTTAATGTCTTGGCTATGCACATTCCTCTTTTTCACTTAAAATATTGACATGGTATTATAAATTATAATTCTATAAATTAAAAGAGAAATGCTCTAGAATACATAAATTAAGCAATGTGTTACAATTCAAAATCATCTTTTACAAATCAATAGTTCTTCTACATAACAGACACACCTGCACATACAAACACAGAGCAAGAGAGAGAGAGAGAGAGAGAGAGAGAGAGAGATCACAGAATCAATGACAAACTTCTATTCAAAATAGCCTGAAATAAAATGCAAAATTTTGCAATAAACATAACTTATAACAAAGGAGATAAAGAGAAACATTAGGAAATGGAAAGACATCACAATATAATTAAAAGTATTTATATAATTAATCTTCTGAAAATAGCAACCTACTAATGAATATTTATAAATCCAATGCATTCCAATCAAATCTTCATTCCATTCTTTAAATAAATAGAAATAGCCCTGCCTGGTCTCTGGGCTGGAGCAGACACAGAGTCGGTCTGCTCCTGTCCTGTGGAGAAACTGAATCCTGAGTCATCCAGGAGCCACTGCACTCAGAGCAGCTGGTAAGAACTCCATCTCACTCCCTAAGCCCCAGAGAAACATCTGGGAGCCAGGGACGTTCAGGGCACAGCAGCTACCCAAACCCCACACCTCCGGAATTCCACTTCCCTTCCGCCCCTGCCTGGTCCATTGGGCTGGAGCAGACACAGAATCGGTCTGCTCCAGTCCTGTGGAAATACTGAATTCCGAGTCATCCTAGAAGAGCCACTGCACACAGAGCAGCCAGTAAGAACTCCATCTCACTCCCTAAGCCCCAGAGATACATCTGGGAGCCAGGGACATTCAGGGCACAGCAGCTACCCAAACCCCGCCCCTCCGGAATTCCACTTCCCTTCCGCCCCTGCCTGGTCCTTTGGGCTGGAGCAGACACAGAGTCGATCTGCTCCTGTCCTGTGGAGAAACTGAATCCTGAGTCATCAAGGAGCCACTGCACTCAGAGCAGCTGAAACTGAATCCTGAGTCATCGAGGACCCACTGCACTCAGAGCAGCCGAGGAGCCACTGCACTCAAGCAGAAGGATTTCCAGATCCAAGAGGTGGCCTGAGTCCCAGGAGTTCTTCCACCCAGGAGATTAGGAGCATAAGACCACAGAGACATCTGGACTCCGAGGAGCTCTGCAATCAGCAAGATAACTGGAAATACAGACTCCAGTCTTACACAGTGAGGGAAGGTATCACTAGAGTTAACCAGATGGCGAAAGGCAAGCGCAAGAACATAAGCAACGGAAACCAAAGTTTCTTGGCATCATCAGTGCCCAGTTCTCCCAATATAGCAAGCCCTGAACACCCCATCACACCTGAAAAGCAGGATTCAGAATTAAAATCACTTCTCATGATGATGATAGAGGATTATAAGAAGGAATTAAGTAACTCCCTTAAAGAAATACAGGAGAGTACAAGTAAACAGATAGAAGCCCTTAAATAGGAACCACAGAAATCCCTTAAAGAAATGCAAGAAAACACAAAGAAGGAATTAAACAAAAACATTCAGGATCTGAAAATGGCAATAGAAATAATAAAGAAAGCTCAAAGGGAGACAACCATGGAGATAGAAAACCTAAGAAAGAGATCAGGAGTCACAGACACAAGCATCACAAACCGAATACAAGAGATAGAAGAGAGAATCTCAAATGCAGAAGATACGGTGGAAAATATTGACACAATTGTCAAAGAAAATGCAAAATGGAAAAAACTCCTAACTCAAAACATCCAGGAAATCCAGGAAACAATGAGAAGACCAAACCTAAGGATAATAGGTATAGATGAGAATGAAGATTCCCAAATTAAAGGGCCAGTAAATATCTTCAACAAAATTATAGAGGAAAACTTCCCTAACCTAAAGAACAAGATGCCCATAAACATACAAGAAGCCTACAGAACACCAAATAGACTAGACCAGAAAAGAAATAAATCCCGTCACATAATAATCAAAACATCAGATGCACAAAACAAAGAAAAAATACTAAAAGCAGTAAGGGAAAAAGGTCAAGTAACATATAAAGGCAGACCTATAAGAATTACACCAGACTTCTCACCATAGACTATAAAAGCCAGAAGAGCCTGGACTGACATCATACAGACCCTAAGAGAACACAATTGCCAGCCCAGATTACTATATCCAGCAAAACTCTCAATCACTATAGATGGTGAAACCAAGATATTCCATGACAAAACCAAATTTGCACAATATCTTCCCACAAACCCAGCACTTCAAAGGATAATTGATGGAAAATGCCAACACAAGCAGGGAAACTACAACCTAGAAAAAGCAAGGAAGTAATCTTCCAACAACCCCAAAAGAAGATAACTATACAAACATAACTTTACCTCTAATAACAAAAATAACAGGAAGCCACAATCAATTTTCCTTAATATCTCTTAACATCAATGGTCTCAATTCCCCAATAAAAAGATGCAGACTATCAGACTGGATACACAAACAAGACCCAGAATTTTGATGCATACAAGAAATGCACCTCAGTGACAAAGACAGACACTACCTCAGAATAAATGGGTGGAGAAAAATTTTCCAAGCCAATGGTCCCAAGAAACAAGCTGGAGTAGCCATTCTAATATCAAATAAAATCAACTTTCATCCAAAATTAATCAAAAAAGATAAGGAAGGACACTTCATACTCATCAAAGGAAAAATCTACCAAGGTGAACTCTCAATTCTGAACATCTATGCTCCAAATGAAAGGGTACCTACATACATAAAGAAACTTTACTAAAGCTCAAAACACACATTACACCTCAAACAATAATAGTGGGGGATTTCAACACCCCACTCTCAGCAATGGATAGATCATGGAAACAGAAACTAAACCGAGACACTTTGACATTAACAGAAGTTATGAAACAAATGGACTTAACAGACATCTATAGAACATTTCATCCAAAAACAAAAGAATATACATTTTTCTCAGCACCACATGGTACCTTCTCCAAAATAGACCATATAATTGGTCACAAAGCAGGCCTCTACAGATATAAAAAGATTGAAATAATCCCTTGCATCTTATCAGATAACCACGGAATAAGACTGGTCTTTAATAATGACAAAACCAATGGAAAATTCACGTGCACATGGAAACTGAACAACTCTCTACTCAATGATGACTTGGTCAATGAAGAAATAAAGAAAGAAAGAAAGAAAAGACTTTTTAGAATTCAATGATAATGAGGATACATCATACCAAAACTTGTGGGACTCCATGAAGGCAGTGATAAGAGGAAAACTCATAGCTCTAAGTGCCTACAAAAAGAAACTGGAAAGAGCACACACTAACAACTTGACTGCACAACTAAAAGCTCTAGAACAAAAACAAGCAAATACACCCAGGAGGAGTAGAAGGCAGGAAGTAATCAAACTCAGGGCTGAAATCAACCAAATAGAAACAGAAAAAACAATACAAAATATCAATAAAACCAGGAGCTGGTTCTTTGAGAAAATCAACAAGATAGATAAACCGTTAGCCAGATTAACCAGAGGGCACAGAGACAGTATCCAAATTAATAAAATCAGAACTGAAAAGGGAGACATAACAACAGAAACTGAAGAAATTAAAAAAATCATCAGATCCTACTACAAAGGCCTATACTCAACAAAACTGAAAAACCTGGATAAATGGACAATTTCCTAGACAGACACCAGGTACCAAAGTTAAACCAGGAGGAGATAAACCATCTAAATAGTCCCATAGCCCTTCAGGAAATAGCAGCAGTCATTTAAAGTCTCCCCACTAAAAAAAGCCCAGGACCAGAGGGTTTTAGTGCTGAATTCTATCAGACCTTCAAGGAAGACCTAATACCAATTCTCTTCAAACTATTCAACAAAATAGAGACAGAAGGAACACTACCCAATTCGTTCTATGAAGCTACAATTACACTCATACCCAAACCCCACAAGGACCCGACAAAGAAAGAAAAATTCAGATCAATCTCCCTTATGAACATTGATGCAAAAATACTCAATAAAATTCTAGCAAACCGAATCCAAGAACACATCAAAACAATCATCCATCATGATCAAGTAGGTTTTATCCCAGGAATGCAGGGATGGTTCAATATTCGAAAATCCATCTATGTAATCCACTATATAAACAAACTTAAAGAAAAAAAGCACATGATCATCTCACTAGATGCTGAGAAAGCATTTGACAAAATTCAACATCCCTTCATGATAAAAGTCTTGGAAAGATTAGGAATTCAAGGCCCATACCTAAACATAGTAAAAGCAATTTACAGCAAACCAGTAGCCAACATCAAGCTAAATGGAGAGAAACTTGAAGCAATCCCACTAAGATCAGGGACTAGACAAGGCTGCCCACTCTCCCCCTACCTATTCAATATAGTACTGGAAGTCCTAGCCAGAGCAATTAGACAACAAAAAGAAGTCAAAGGGATACAAATAGGAAAGGAAGAAGTCAAAATCTCACTATTTGCAGATGATACGATAGTATACTTATGTGACCCCCAAACTTCTACCAGAGAACTCCTAAACCTGATAAACAACTTCAGCAAAGTGGCTGGTTATAAAATCGACTCAAACAAATCAGTAGCCTTCCTCTACATGAAAGATAAACAGACTGAAAAAGAAATTAGGGAAATGACACCCTTCACAATAGTTGCAAATAATGTGAAATACCTTGGTGTGAATCTAACCAAGCAAGTGAAAGGCCTGTATGACAAGAACTTCAAGTCCCTGAAGAAAAAAATCGAAGAAGATCTCAGAAGATGGAAAGATCTCCCATGCTCATGGATTGGCAGGATTAATATAATAAAAATGGCCATCTTGCCAAAAGCAATCTACAGATTCAATGCAATCCCCATTAAAATCCCAACTCAATTCATCACAGAGTTAGAAAAGGAAATTCTCAAATTCATATGGAATAACAAGAAACCTAGGATAGCGAAAACTATTCTCAACAATAAAAGAACTTCTGGAGGAATCACCATCCCTGACCTCAAGCTGTACTACAGAGCAATAGTGATAAAAACTACCTGGTATTGGTACAGAGACAGGCAGGAAGATCAATGGAATAGAATTGAAGACCCAGAAATGAACCCACACTCCTATGGTCATTTGATCTTTGACAAAGGAGCTAAAATTGTCCAGTGGAAAAAGGACAGCATTTTCAACAAATGGTGCTGGTTCAACTGGAGGACAACATGTAGAAGAATGAAAATTGATCCATTCTTATCTCCTTGTACAAAGCTCAAGTCTAAGTGGATAAAGGACCTCCACATAAAACCAGATACACTGAAACTAATAACGAGAAGGTGGGGAAGACCCTCGAATACTTGGGCACAGGGGAAAAGTTCCTGAACAGAACTCCAATGGCATATGCTCTAAGATCAAGTATTGACAAATGGGACTTCATAAAATTCCAAAGTTTCTGTAAGGCAAAGGACACTGTCAATAAGACAAAACGACAACCAACAAATTGGGAAAAGATCTTCACCAATCCTTCATCTGATAGAGGGCTAATATCCAATATATAAAGAGAACTCAAGAAATTGGACTCCAGACAATGAAATTACCCTATTAAAAAATGGGGTATAGAGCTTAACAAAGGATTTTCAACGGAAGAAACTCGAATGGCTGAGAAGCACCTAAAGAAATGTTCAGCATCCTTAGTCGTCAGGGAAATGCAAATCAAAACAACCCTGAGATTCCATCTCACACCAGTCAAAATGCCTAAGATTAAAAAATCAGGTGATAGTAGATGCTGGCGAGGGTGTGGAGAAAGAGGAACACTACTCCATTGTTGGTGGGATTGCAAGAAGGTGCAACCACTTTGGAAATCAGTGTGGCGGTTCCTCAGAAAATTGGACATAGCATTACCTGAGGATCCAGCTATACCACTCTTAGGCATATACCCAGAAGATGCTCGAACATATAACAAGGACATATGCTCAACTATGTTCATAGCAGCCTTATTTATAATAGCCAGGAGCTTGAAAGAACCCAGATGTCCTTCAACTGAGGAATGGATTCAAAAAATGTGGTATATTTACACAATGGAGTATTACTCAGCTATTAAAAACAATGAGTTCGAGAGGTTGCTAGGTAAGTGGATGGAACTAGAAATTATCATCCTGAGTGAGGTAAGCCAATCACAAAAGAACACACATGGTATTCACTCACTGATTATTGGATATTAGCCCAGAACTTTGAAATGCCCAAGATGCAACTCACAGGCCACATGAAGCCTATAAAGAAGGAAGACCAAGTGGGGGTGATTAGGTCCTTCTTAGAAGGAGCAACAAAATACTCAATGGAGCAAATATGGAGACAAAGTGAAGGACAGAAACTGAAGGAGGGGCTGTCTCAAGACCACTCCACCTGAGTATCTATTCCATGTGCAATCACCAAAGGTAGATGCTGATGTGGAAGTCAGAAAGTGCACGCTGATAAGAGCCTGATATGGATATCTCCTCAGAGGTCTTCAAGAGTCTGACATACTCAGAGGCAGATGCTCACAACTAGTCTTTGAACTGATCATGGGGTTCTCAATAGAGGAGTTAGAGTGAAGACTGAAGGAGAGCTGAAAGGATTTGCGGCACCACGAGGAGAGCAACAATACCAACCAACCATAGCTCCCAGGGTCTAAACCACCAGCCTGGGAGCACTTAGGGAGGGATCCAGCTCTTCAGTTGAATATGTAAGAGTGGAGGGCCCTGCTGGGCATAGGTGGAAGAAGAGAACCTTGACCGCATGAAGGCTGGATGCCCCAGGGGGTGGGAATTTTGAGGGTGGGGATGTGGGAGTGGGGGGGGTAGACAGAGGTTACGTCCACAGAGAAGAAGGAGGAGGGGTGAGGGGATTGGGGATTCCTGGGTGGGTGGGGAATGGGTAAGTGGACAACATAGGAAATGTAAGTAAAACATCCAAGAAAAAAAGAAAAAAAAAGAAATAAATTCAAAATTCATATAGAATGACAAAAGACACTGCATAGACAAAACATTCCTAAACAAAAAGAACAAAGCAAAATAGGCATTTCAGATCACAACATACACCAAATATATAGCCATAGTGGTAGAAAAAATATGATACTGAATTATAGCAGAAATATAGACAAGTGGAGCAAAATGAAAAATTGAACAATGAGAACACTTAACTTAAGTCATTTAGAATTTGACAAAGATGAAAAACATACACTGAAGAATAGAAACATCTTAAGCAAATGCTGGTAGAAAAATAATGGATCCATCTATAATGCCTTGTGTTAGCTAACTCCAAATTGAGCAAAACTTAAATGTAAAATCTGAATTTGGAATAAAGCAAAACAAAACAAACAAACAAACAAACAAAAAACAAAACAAAACAACAAAAACATAGGTAGTACCTTACATGATATAGTTACAGAAAAGAAATTTCTGAGTAAGACTCAATTTTCCATATCAGTAAGGCCTTCAACTAACAAAACTTCATATATTTAAACATTTTCTGCACTATTAAAGCAACAATAAACAAAGCAAAGTAGCAGCTCACTGCATGGGAAAGAATCTTTGCAAGCTATGTATCTGCCAGAGGATTAATATCCAGTTATATAAAGATTTAAGAAAGAATAGATTCAGAGACACAAAGACCCATTTAAAAACAAATCAGCCAGGGATCTGAGCCAAGTGTTCTCAAATGAAGAACTAAAAATGAATAGGAGATATCTCTGTAAAATATTCATTGTCTCTTATAATTAGGAAAATGCTAATCGAAACAAGTTATCTCATCTTACCCAATTCAGAATGTCAAAATCAACAAAATAACAAACAAATGCTGAATGTAGGAAAAAGAGAACAATATTTACTTATGGAGGGACTGTAAATTGTCATATCAACTCTGTAAATCAATGTGAAAAACAGTCAAAAAGCTAAAAATAACTCTACTATATGGCCTAGCTCTACTATTCCTTAGCACATGGGCTACACATAGACTACACATCTTATTCTACAGATATTTGATTAGTCATGTTAATTGCAGCTTAATTTGCAATGGCTACAAAAAAAGTGTTTTGATCTGACAAATGCATAATAAAAATGTAACGCAAACACTGTACAATGATGCCTAGCTATAAAGAAAAATGAAATAGTGAATTTTGCAGGCAAATAATGGAACAAGAAAACATGCTATTGAGTATCTATCCAAAAAGACAAAGTCACATGTTTTTCATATGTGTGGTTTCTAATGTCAATTTGTTGGATATAAGCTTCCTGGAAAAACTACAGAAACAGGGAAAGTAAAATAGAATCACTAGATGATAAAACAATAGAGATGGGAGGACCACACTACAAATGACTTGGGAAAAATGGGTAAAATATGGAGGTTGTAATTAAAAAGGAGCAGCTAAATAAAGAAAAACCTGAGAAGTGGGTAAATTAACAACACAAATATCTAAAAAATCATAAAAATTATATTATCCATTTACCTAGAAATTCCTATATCTGATATATATATATATCGATATATATATATATCTCACATATATATGCACAAATATGTATTTGTATACAAATATATAAATATAGTTTAAATATGAATTTTTCATCTGGGCTGAGAATGCTACACACAAGAGTTGTAGACTTTTTAACAGAAGCCCTAATGAGAAAACCCCTTTTGAGTTGTTGATCTGGGCTATCTAAGAGACTTCCATACATTATGAGATATGGCTTTTGTCCTTGTTTGTACTCTAGACGTACAATGGAGACCCTTCTTGAGGAATATGTCATACAATTAACAAAGGTCCAGAACAACAAAGCTCAATTAATACTGAATGTCTTCTTGAGCAGTTTCAGAAGGTATCCAGAAAGCTTCAAACATGGCAAACAACTAATAATCCTACCAGCTGTAATGCCTAGGGACCATAATGATGAGTCTAACATGACAATCATAAGAGTGCAGTAGTAGCACAAATACTGTAGCAATAACCAACACCTCTCTATTTGGACTTACGTCCTATTCAGCAAGAGGGAATTATTCCCACTACTGGAAATGTAGGTTACTCCCCAGGTGAAGTCATCAATCTTGGAGAAGCAACAACTGCCACTTTACCAAACTACTATAATCCCTATCAAAATTTAAATATGTATCGTTATTCTCACAAATAAGTGTAGTTCTGGATTCTAATAGCAAAGAATATCTTTGTACAGAGACCATTACATAAAACCAAGTTGCAGAATCAAGGATCCCAGTCCCAATAGTGATTGAAGACAGAAGTACAGTATTTGAAAATAAAGCAATGAGCCTGCTTGAGGGGGGTTTTAAGGAGGATGTAATCGGGGGAAATTATACTTCTATGTTATATTTTCAAAACATAAAATATTAATTAATTCAGAATAAAAGCAATTGCATAAATGGAAAATTAGCTTCTGCCTCATAAGCCTGATCATTTGATACATCACTATTATTATAAAATTTCAGTAATTCATTCATGTGAATATTATATATATGTATATGTATATACATACATACACACACACACACACACACACACACACACATATATATATATATCATTTATATATATCATGGTAAATGTACTTGTAAAGATTCTATCATAAATTATTTCTCTCAAGATAAATTTCAGTATCCTAGTTGTAAGCTTTCTTTCCTCTATAGATTTTTCTAATCCACAATAAGTTTTGATTCCTTCACTTCTGTAACAATATAATGATATTATAACAATATAATGATATTATCCAAACAGTTAAATTATTAGTTTAGATTTCAGCATTATTGTTTTTCTCTGTCCATTGACCAATGCAAAGTATATATCATAGTAAAGATTCAGTTAACAATTTTCAAGTGGTATTATTATAATTCATTAATAATATTATCATCAATAAATTACATTAAATCAATGAATTATTCTTGAATTAATATTGTAATTAAATATCCCTTATTAGTAAAAAAATTAAAGACATTTAAACATAAGAAAAAATTTATATGATCTTTAAGAGTAAGATATCTGCAGAAATGTACAAATTTAAAATGTCACAGAGAATGAATATTCTTAGATAGTGTCATGATGGACAAGTCATCCCAGAGAACTGGATGATTATCCTTTTAACTGTGACTGACTAAGACTTCTAACAAGCAACTTTTTTTTATTTCTTTGATCTTTAAAATCCCAAAGAAAATACATTAATCTGGCTTGAAAAGCCTGATTAAGCTTATGCCAATAGTTGAAACAAGCAGAAAACAAAACAAAACAGGCTGTCATGACCCACCCATTATAATACTGATTAAAATATGTAAAAAGCTTTTTAATAGAAAAATATGATGTGAATTCAATATTTAAGGTAACAAATATTGTCTGCTTTCTAACAATAAAATGGGATATTTTTAGAGTAAAAGGTTTTTAATTACATTGAAATATGTCCTCATTTCCTAATTAATATAGGAAGAATAAATGAACAAAAAATATGTTGTAATATATCTGAATTACATACAGTAACAAGTAACTTCTCATAAAAGCAAAATATTGAAAGTAAAAATACAACTATGAACCTTATTTCATGGTAATTTTGTTTGTTGTCATGTTCCAAAAGCTTGAAGGATGAAGTTAAATGATGTAGCACAGGAAAGCCAACAGTTAAACATCCTTAGCCCCTCTTCCTGAGAACTGTCTGCCAGTCAACTTATTCACTACAAATGAAAATATTTCATATTGTAGGCAAAGCTGACAGATGCTGTCTCCATGCATCATTCAGTAATGAATAACGTGAACTTGTCAAAACAGAAAAAAAATGTTTTTATAAGTCATTATTCCAACTGATCATGATGACTATAATCTACACAAGTATTATTGTAGTGTAGTTTTTAATGGTAGAAAATATATTAGTGATCTTTCTCTGAATTTAATGAATGATATGATTTAAATATATATTGTTATGTTCCTAAACATAAATTTCTTATTACTATAGTAAATAAAAGATTTGAATGAAGTATTAGTTGTTTTATTGTGAATGTTGTCTATCTTTTATTTCTTTGTTTGAGGTGTTTTTCATCTGATGA
The DNA here is from genome assembly GCF_004785775.1 of Grammomys surdaster. Classification (NCBI taxonomy): domain Eukaryota; kingdom Metazoa; phylum Chordata; class Mammalia; order Rodentia; family Muridae; genus Grammomys; species Grammomys surdaster. The sequence goes on along the minus strand of NW_021604702.1, from coordinate 625,308 downwards.
TTCCTGATAATTTTTATTTAAATTTAATGATTTGGCATTAAAGACTTATTAGCAGGGGATAAAAAGTTGGTTCAGCTGTTAAGAACATTTATTTATTTATTTACTTTTGCAAGATTCTGGTTCAGATTTCCACACTCACCTGTAGATAACAACTTTCCATAATATGGAATCCAGGGAGCATCAGGCACACAGAACACACTTACATACATGCAGGAAAAGCACTCATATTAAAGAAAATGTTTTTAAGAAAGCCACACCATCAGTTGTTTATCCAATACAAATGATCAGCTTGGGATTATATACCTACAAGTAACATTATATGTGTAGAAGGTCAAACCTCCAGTCACAACTTTCTCCCTCCATTGCCCAAACACAAGCTCTAACATTTTATTGATCATTTAAATTGGGGACAAGTTTCACATAGTGTCACATTGAGTACCTGAGTTTCTGCTTATTGGAGCCAACCACATCTTGAGGAATAAGTATTTAGCATTAGAATACAAAGAGCATCACACAAACTCACTACAATACGAACAGGTATTATTGATATATTTAGGAATATGTAAGAATATAAGTGTATATACACATATACATGTATTTGTATATTTGTAACAAGAATTAAATAAAAGGAAGTCATAAAGTTGAAAGTGAACAAGGGGAACAAGCGAGAAGCTTTAGTGAAGGAAAAGAATTGGAGAAATAATGTAATTATAGTATAAGCTTAAAAATATTAAAGCTTATGGAAAAAAAGTTTTCTATTGATGAATTCTTAAATATACTATGTACAATGGGCCCTGCTACAACAGGTATTACATCTCCAATTATTTCCACATATAAAATTTGGTTGGATTATTCAGTATTCCATAGAACATTCTGTTTGTTTTACTGTGCTTTGTGTCACTGGGATGTAGAACAAGAGTTTAAGAAGCCGGTCATTTTTCACTGTTTGTAGTTTAATTGGTCCCACTGGATTCCTGTGTGTCTTTCCTGAGAAGGAAACCCTTCCCAGGTGGAGTAACAAAGACAGCCCCTTTATTTAGACAGTAATGGCTTTGGGTTGCTCTGTTGTCTTTACGATTTATAGCAGTCCTTTTTTAATAGCACGCCCTTGCTCACATGTCTTCAGAGATACAGAACAAAACATTGACTATTTATATTGAAATATAAAAAGCTTCTGTAACATGTTTTTTTAATAACCATAAAAGAAAATGTACATTTTAAAAGAGAAAGGGGTATATGGGAGATTAGGTAGCATAAAACACACAACTCAGGGACTTTTCAGAAAGGAAGCACACTGAAACCCTTTGTTACATATTACTTATGTAGCTGTTTCTTACATATTGGAGGATTTCTCTCACTTGTGGATCCCTGTTCTTATGTCCTTGTATAGTTTTCTATGAATTCATTTTTTCATTAGAAATGTAAAATTTATGATAATAAATATGTATATACTGTGTTATTCACTTTTCTGTCACTGTGACAAAATAGCTGGAAATCTGCTAGAGGGCAAAAGAATCATTTTGGTTCACATTTACAGAGGATGTAGCCTATGGGGCTTTGGCTTCATTGCTGTAGTCTAGATAGAATGTCATCGTGGGACGTATATAGCCATTATCTTCATTGCATCTAGCCATGCTTGAGAGAGAATGTAGAGAAGTTTTAATCCAGCAATATGGATGCTATGGCAAAGAATCACATCCAAAAGCAATTTAAGTATGTGATCTGTTTGGAATGTAGACACTCCTTTAGTGCACACCTTTAATATCAAACAATGTAGATGAAGTTAGTTTGTAGAAGAAGCAGCCATGTTTGAAAGTGATATCTAATTTGAGGGCAGTTCAGTGAGTGATGTTCAGTAAATTCTTTTCAGTCAGTTCAGTTCAATTCAGTGGACTTGAGTCAGTCAATTGGGAGTCAGTACAGTGACAGTGACAGTGAAGTTGAGTTCATGCAATTCACTGCAGGTCTGCAGATAGTTGAAGTCGGAGAGTAAGAAGGAGCCAGAAGATAAGAATAAATGTTCAGAGGTAGGTTGAAGCCAAGCAGAACAATACAGTGAAGCTGAAGAAGCCAGATTGAACCTGTCAGCTTAGAGAGGAGTTTGAGCAAGAACAGCTGAGTTGAACCAGCCAACCAGAGTTCAGAAAGGAGAAAGTGAGCTTATTCAGTAGTAAGCTGCTTAGATGACAAATACATCTGGTGAATAAAAGTTATTTATATGAGAGAGAGAGAGAGAGAGAGAGAGAGAGAGAGAGAGAGAGAGAGAGACAGACACATGAGATATTAAATCATACAGAGTGGTAGAGAGACAGAGAGATATACAGAAAGACAAGCAGGGAGACAATGAATCTTAGGTAAGCTATGTACCTTTAAAAGTTTCATGGGCCCAGTATTTGCTACTTCCATATATGTCTCACCTCCCACCTCTTAAATTCATTAAGCTATCAATTTATAAGTTTAATTGATGGAGTTAGAGGACTTGTGATCAAATTGTATTTTATGTCCCCGCTCCAGAGAGAACAAAGCCTTTAGTGGACAAATCTTTGAGGGCATTTCACTTAGCTACAACAACACAGGGCAAAATGTAATAACAGTATCAGTTATAGAACTGGTTTCATCAAAATTCCTTCACATATATCTCTTATACTATATTTTGTTTTATATCATATTATCAATTATTCATTCGATTTTTTTTCAAAATTCCTTCAAATTAATATTAAGTTTAGGCAAAAAAATTCTTCAGCAAGATGGTTCAGATTATACTTTCATGAGCATCTTCATGGCATTTATATTATGTTAACAGCAATTGTGTAGTTATTTCCAATTAATATTAGCTTAAACTTTTTATTTCATTTATTGGACTTTCCTTAATTTTTGTTTTATATTATTTTATGTTTATATTTATAAACATTTCATGTTATACTCTGTGGTCTTGTGTGCTAGTTCATAGATATTGTAATCTTTTATTTTTCATTTATAAATTTAAATATCTTATAATAATTTCTATAGTAGTGTTATTTTTCTAATTTAAATATCTTATGATTTAAATTGTATGTATCATTATTTTTCACCTTATTCATCCTCATATTGTTTGCTATTGATTTAGAAATAGGAACAGTACTTGATTGACATATATTGTGCTGAAAGTTTTTCATAAAATATACTTATAAAGTATATATCTCTATCAATATGATTTATTAAATGGATTATGATAAATACAGACACTACTGTAATGTAAGGTTTTACTTGTCCTCTCTGTTTCTCATTGGTTTATTTTGGAAGTCATCATAAATATATTCAGATTATCAATATCTGAAATATAAACATAAAGTCAAATTTATTGCTTATTTCAAGCAGAAGTAGCCAGTTTATGCAGTATATACCTCTTGTCTTGTATACGTTTAGGAAATGTGTATATTTTAAGTTATTCTGAATTATAGTTACTAGAACACTTTTAGGCCTCTGAAAGGTATAAGAAGAATTTCACCATCTAATAAAAGACAATTATGGATTAGTTGCCTCTCAAAGTATATAAATTGGGAGAATGCTTTGCTAGTCTAACTGTGATCAACAAGGGTCAATAATTGAACAATGAACAAAAGTATGCTTAGTAAGAGTTTTGTGTAATGTGTTTAAAGCTCTGAACCCATTTTAGATTTATATTTTTATGATGTTGATAATGAAGTCAATATGTTTTTGAGAACATTAGGTATATTTTGTGTGTGTGTGTGTTTGTGTGTGTGTGTGTGTGTGTGTGTGTGTGTTTGGTTGGTTTTTCGAGACAGTTTCTCTGTATAGACCTGGCTGTTTTGGAACTCACTCTGTAGACCACGCTGGCATCAAACTGAGAAATCTGCCTGCCTCTGCCTCTCAAGTGCTGGAATTAAAGGCATGCACCACTAGTACCTAGCTAGTTACAGTTTTTAAAGGTTTAAATGAAATATTAAATCAGAAGCTAGCACCCAGAACCCCCTCTGACTGGTGACCTGAATTCTTGCTTAGGCTGCAAGGCTAAGCACTGCAAAGGAATATAAATAAAAGTTAAAAATATCTCTCTGGGTTCCCTGAGGGACAAGCCTGTCTGCATAGGTGTTGATGACAGAAGTATCCCCTCTCCAGGAAAAAGACATGAGGATGGGTATGGCCCTCATGACTCACTGGAAAACGACACGGGGACCGGAGCCATTACAAGGTCCCCTTCAACTACTGTAGGTCAGGCCTCTATCCCCACCTTCGCAAGATTTGAATTGCAACAGTTCTTCTATACTTAGAGAAGGGAGAAGATGTCAGGGGCAGCCCTGATTATCCACTGAAGGCCTAAAATCAGCCATAGGCATAAAATCAGTAATAGGCCTGTCATACATATATACTAACACTAAGTCTTTGATCTCTGTGAAAAAACGTTGAAACAGATGGCTATAAGCTATAGTAAACAGTCAGCTTTTATGGAAATTTACCAGCCTGAGTAGTCATAGACCTTGTAAATACCTAGCCTTGGCAGATAATACCAACGTAGATAAGGACAAGTGAATCATATGCAGAGTCATAGCAACCTGTCCCCTGAACCTTCACCCAGCCAATACCCTGTTCTGAAAGATATCTGTATTACCCCTGAACACCCATACCCCAGTTTCATCCCCTACCCCACATCTTGCCTTTTGGTGTTAACAACCCCTGTGTGAATAAGTAAAAATTACGATTTAGAAAAAATAAATTATAAAAAAAAATCAGAAGCTAGAAATAAGTATGTTGTATGTTTCATTTTTCTCACTATTTACTATTGTCAATTCCTATGATGGGTAGTATTAATTGTGAAGTAGATAAAATTTGTAATATATAAGCAAGAAACATCTAGATAAATGTATAGGGAATCATCTTAAATAAGTTAATGAGAGTGGAAAGACTCACCTACTACTGGCTGTACTATTTATGGGGTAGGTTCTTGAACTATAGTTTAGAAAGAAAGTTGCCTCAGCATATGCATTCATTATTTCTGATTTCTGGTTGCAGATGCTATGCAATAGGCTACTTCAAGTACTTACTTTCTGGAATTCTGTCAGGGTGGACTGTATCTTTAATTTATGAACTGGAGAACAACAAAAAAACTTTTTTGAATTGCTTTTGTCGGGATCTTATTACTACAGATAATGATACAAAAAAATTGCTGGTGAGGCTGTTGCTTTATGTCTCAGGTACCTATTGCTGTGATGAAGCATCATGTCCAAAAAGCAAGTTGGGAAAGAAATGGATTATTTGACTTACACATTCCTATCATTGCTTATCATTGAAGGGAATCAGGAAAACAACACAAACAAGGAAGGAACCTGTAGGGAAGTGATAATGGAGACATGCTTCTTATTGACTTCTTCCCCATAGCTTGCTCAGTCTGTTTTCTTATAGAACCCAGTACTACTATCCCAGAGCCAGCACCACACAATCCAGTCACCTCCTTGATCAATCACTAATTAAGCAAATGCTCTATAGGCATGCCTTAAAACTGTTGCAGTTTTTTCTGTAGAGGTTTTCTTCTCTCCAATGACTTTAATTTCTGATAAGAATGCTATGATAAGCAATTATGTGTGACTGTGAGGGTATGAAAACTGGTTTGTGGGAGAAATTTAAATAATTATTTGAAATTTTGAGTTAGAAACAAGGATTCTGGAAGAAAAAAGGCTAGTGACCATTCATTTTGGCTACAAATTTAGCTCTGTTGTACCTTTATCCTGATACCTTACATGGAAATAATTTGAAAATAATGGATTATCCTGTCAAAACAGAAGAACATTCAGAGTATTGCTGATAAAACATCTATAATTGATACATAAATCAGCATCCTGAAAGAAAATTTTCAGTCCAATACCAGGATAATACAAAAGCTTTCTAGGGGCAGTGTGGAATTCCACCAACCACAGTCTCCATTTGAAAGGTTTCAAATGCATTCGAGAGAAGAAAGCCTAACGTGAAGGGGTTCACTCTTTCTCAAAAGCAATAGCCTAGGAAGAAGTTTCATCAAGATTGGCTCATAGAAGCTGATTTAGCTGTGGATCACAGTGAACAGTCTACTACTTGGGAGCTGAAGTTGGCAGTACTGACCATATGATACTGTTTTGGGAGATAGTAAGACAGAAGACACAGTGAGTCTGGCTCCATGATTTCAGAGATATGTTAAAGCCAAACAAGACCCTGAAAAAGCCTCAAAGAAGCTTCTGTGTGACCTAATTACAGTAAAGCTTCAGTAGCAAATGGAAATCATACAATGTTGGAGATAGTAGAGCCATGGGTGCTTGCTGAAGAAAGATAATGCATATAGCAGAGCTTAATTAAGATAAAAGTCTAAGTGGAATGCTCACTAAACCATTAGAGAGGCAGTTATGAACCAAAAATAATGGACACTGAAGTACAGGATGTGGTGTTATTCCTGCTGGATTTTGATCATACTTAGGTTGAATCAGTCCTTTCTCTGTCTCTATTTTCTCTTTTTGAGAAAGAATGTCTACTCACTGTCATTTTATGTTAGCTATATTAAATAATCATTGGAATTAATAGGAATTTAGTAAAGAGACAGGAAATCTTTTTAAGTGTTGAGAATCTTAAATTCTATGAATTTTTCACATTTAAAATATTGTTTCTGTTTCTTCTTATTATTTTTCTTTTATTGGAAATTTTATTTATTTACATCTCACATGTTATCCTCTTCCCTGGTTTACCCTCTGGAAACCCCCTATCCCACACCCCTTCCCTCTGATTCTATGATGGTGCTTAAACACCCACCCACCCACTCCCACCCTCTGCCCCGGCATTCCCTTCACTTGAACAAGGGCCTCTCCATACATTGATGCCCGACAAGGCCATCCTCTGCTACATATGTGCCTGGATCCATGGATCTCTACCTTTGTAATTTTTGGTTGGTGGTTTAAGCTCTGGGAGCTCTGGAGGGTATGGATGGTTGATATTGCTGTTCTTCCTATGGGGTTACCAATCCTTTCAGCTCTTTCAATTGTTTCTCTAACTCCTCCATTGGGGACCCTGTGTTCAGTCCAATGTTTGGCTGCAAGCATTTGCTTCTGTGTTTTCAAGCTCTGACAGAGCCTCTCAGGAGATAATTATATAAGGCTCCTGTCAGCAAGAACTTCTTGGCACCCACAGTAATGTCTACATTTGATGACTGTATATACAATGGATCCCCAGGTGGGGCAGTCTTTGGATGGTCTTTCCTTCAGTCTCTGCTCCATACTTTGTCTCCATATTTCCTCCCATGAGTACTTTGTTCCACTTTTTAAGGATTGAAGTATCCACACTTTAGTCTTCCATATTCTTGAGCTTCGTTTGGTCTGTGAATTGTATCTTGGATACTCTGAGCTTTTGGACTAATATCCACTTATCAGTTAGTGCATACCATGTGTGTTCTTTTGTGATTGGGTTTCCTTACTCAGGATGATTTTTTTTTCTAGTTCAATCTGCCTAAGAATTTCATGAAGTAATTGTTTTTAATAGCTGAGTAGTACCCCATTGTGTAAATGTACCACATTTTCTGTATCTATTCCTTTATTGAAGGAGATTTGGGCTCTCTCCAGTTTCTGACTATTGTAGTTAAGGCTGCTATAAACATAGTGGAGCATGTGTTCTTGATATATATTGGAGAATCTTTTGGGTATATCCCTAGGAGTGCTATAGCTGGGTAATACTCAGGTAATACTATGTCCAACTTTCTGAGGAACCATAGTTTCTTATTGATACTGTGCAGAAAATATTGAAATCCAGTATACTTTTTCTATAGTTTTCTTGCCTTCCAATTTATTTACATAACAATACTTATTTTGTCTTGATAATTGATGTTGCATTGTATGATAGTGTATATCTTTAAAAATGTATGTACACACATATGTATATATGTGTATACATATATATGCACACACACACACATATATATATATATATATATATATATATATATGTGTGATAGAGAGAGAGAGAGAGAGAGAGAGAGAGAGAGAGAGAGAGAGAGAGGGAGGGAGAGAGAGAGAGAGAGAAAGGAGAGAGAGAGTAGATAAATGTTGGCAAGAATAAGGGGCTAAATGTAGAGCTTAATAAGGAAAGATACTTTGACAGAAATATTCACAAGTAACTCATTCTTTACTTTTGTGGTGAGTGATAAACTACTGAAAGTGCAATACTGTGATTTGGGGTAACAGTGTCATCAAGAAAGGTCTTCCATTTTAGACATAAAGTAAGAATAACATTTAACTAAAAAGAGTGGTGATAGTTAAAGGTAAAGCAAATGCTCCTCAGAATTGTACAAATATGTTGATATTAAAGTATTCATTTAAATTCTTGAAAAGTAACTAAAATGAAAGTACTATAAGGAAAGAAATTTTGAAGTAAATGATAGTGTTGGGTTCTAAAAATCAAATGAACACTGATCTCAGTCAGAAAGGATGGTTTATTTAACACAGAACATTCTGAGCTACAATAACAAACATTCCTAAAGACAGGCTATAAAGTGTAGGTAGTGTAGCCCAGTGCTCACCTCTGTATCAAGATACTTTGGCTAGATAAACAGAACAGTTCTAACTGACCTTGATTCTGATTGGTCCTAAGTGGAGTTTATGGTTGTGGAATTTCTTAGGATTAACAAATCTCAGAACATCTCAAAGGATGTGGTCAGTATGACCCTGTTCTGAGTCAGTTAAATGTCTGAGTCAATGACTGGTGCCATATTTCATAAACAGTACGAAATAGCTGGCAGGTATGAAACAAAATGACTATAGCTATGCTGGCAAGGAAGTTTTGATGGTGGCAGGCCCCAGCTGCAGAATAGTAGAAATATTTAGGTTAGTTTAGGAAGGTGATAATTTATGTTAGGACTGGTTCAGTGAGATGGACCCTCAAACCTGCTACATGATGAGTCTGTGAGAAAGAAGCAGGAAACCCAGAATTTAAATAATTATTAGAAGGAAAACACAACTTTGGTGGTATGGCCGAGAAATGCTGAGAAAGTGTCATACTACAGATACATTCTGAAAGACTGTTTAATAGGAATTAAAGATCAATTGCATGTGAAGAAAATTTGTTATTTAGAGAAAGCCTGAGTAGATATTAGCAGAAAATAACTTCTCTGGTAATTATAGCTGCAAGTAAGATGTCATAGTTATTTCAATTAAGAAGTTTATCTACAAGAGAATAATCAAGTAAATATACTCAAAATCTTTCTATTTTCCCCACCTTTTAATAGAAAATCAATTTGAAATGCCTTTTGAAGCAATCTGATATTGAGAAATAAATGACTTTACATATTACTTTTGTATCAAAATGGAATCTTTAAAAATTGAGAGTAAATCTTTCAGATTGTGTATTTTAACTCTATCATTGATCATCGATTGGAAGACTTTAGTAATAGAATATTATTCAACTCTATGACAACAAAGGCTGTTGTTACTTCTATCAAGCAAAAATCTCTTTAGTGATCCATTGTGTGTAGTACAAAGCCTGATAAAACTTTAAATTTTTATTAATTCAGAAATATTAAATTATCCTTTCTATACTCAAAATTTTTGAAGTGAACATTGAGTTTTCAACTACTAAAATTACTAAAGTTTTTACGACCTCAGTATATGCATCTATTCTTAGACATCTATAAAGCATCTGCAACTTTCAGGATTTTTAAATTAGGAATCTGAAATCAGACTTCATAAAGAATGTGGCTCTCATTCTTTGTAATGAATATCCAAGAGAGTGTCTGTTTTATTTTTTTTATTTTATTTTTGGTTTACTAATGATGCTCATTTTATGTTTTTACTCATGCATCATCTGTTTAGTTAAAATTTCTTTAAGTCAAAGATTTCTCCAATCTGTTCCCAACAAAATCCAAGCCTTTCTTGACATATATCAACTTATGTTATCCAGGCCTGCATTAAAGAATACAGAATCTGATCATTGTGTGCAGATCTTCATTATTGATTCTGAAAACTGGAAATAAACAACAACAACAAATTTTAGCAGTTTACTGTTAGTTAATCAAGTAGTATTGCATTAGGCAAGTTTAAGGACATTTTAGAGAACAAACTAAGTCATAATATAACAAGATAGAAGGTAAGAACAGTTCTAAGTATGTTATATTGTACATTAGTAATTACTTGAAATAAACACAGAGAGAATGATGCAGCCAAGGATTAGAAGAGTTACTCATTTCATATCATGTCTTGTATTTGATCATCAGCATTTCTGTAATAAAATAAATAGCTAAACATAAAATTATTACAAAGATAAAAATGAATTCTCTCTAGTATAATTTTTCTCTATTTTCCCATATTAATGATAAGAAAATTATAAATTCTTGATGAATGAGAATCAATTTAGAAAATAATCTAACACAAAATTACATTTGTGCAATGATATGCTTTCTAAAATATTATAGGACAATTCAGAATTACATGTTCAGGTAGTCATCTACACATTTGATCCATATAGGTTCTCTCCATGCAGAATATGATCAAAGTGTTTTTATGAGTCCAGAGCACTTAACTGAATTCAGACAAAATCCTTAGCTCTGATAATCAAAGTAGATTGCTTCTCATAGCTTTATGGTATAATTTCCTAAAGACACATGGCAAAGTAAGAAATAACCAGTTTTTGTAGCTCAAACTCCAAAAGTGAAATCAAATGTCTGTTGTAATCACTAACATTATAAAATAATGTTCCTTTTGGGAAGTTGAAATATGTATACATTTATTTATTTAAATAGATTACAGCTCAAGATCAAACAGAAAAAAGACATAGAATTTAGATAGGCTGCTATTTCTTTCCATGTTTATCTTGTTAACAAGGAAGATATTATTGACTACTCATTAATAAACATGAGTAAACATCCTACCACATGTCAAAAGTACCTCTATGAATTTATTAGGGATATGTCTTAGATTTTGAAGGCTTTCTTGTTACTCATTCAAATATTTAGTAATTTGTGCAGTACAGGACAAAGAGAGCTGAGAGTTAAGAAAAAGAGCATCTGTAAATATAAAAGTTTATTTAATCCTTCACTTCATGAGTTTATTTGTAATGAAGCATTAAAGTCACTATAGGCATGAGTATGCACAAGAGAGGTAGATTCATTTACACACTAGAGATATGTATAAGTTTTCATGCCAGAGGGATGGACACGATTACATACTAGTGAAGTATGTACATGCATATACTTGCTAGTAGGTATATTTACATAACTAATTTGGTGGATATTTATAAGCAGAAATTAGAGAGTTAGAGTGTATTTAATTGTACTTACTATTCAATTTGATGATACATAATTGTACTAAAATGGAGACTCTCTTAAAAATACCATTAAATTATTATAAATGTATCTTTTGGTTTTTGAAATGAATTAAATTTTAAAAAGGTTATCATCTGCTCTAACCCATATTTTTCAGATTCATGATTATCAGAAAATGCCTTGCTATGAAAAATATACATTACAAATATATAGATATAGGTATAAACATAGATATATAAATGATAGCTAGATCATAGGTAGAAGTACATAGATAATGATTTATAGGCAACAGATGAACACATACATACATACATACATACATACATACATACATACATACATAAGTTTAGAAGGAATATCTTAGTTAAATTCGGGTTTAAATGCTCAATCCCTTAACCTAAATTTAGAAATGTATTGTACTTCAGTTTAATGTGTTAAGCTTATTATTGTTTATCATTTTTTGTAGCCTCACAGGGATTTTAAAAACCAAACAATCTTTCCCCAGAGGGTTAAAGTCTTCTGAATCCAAATTTTGCAAGTAAAGCATTTGAAAAATGGATTGCTGCACATGAAACTTTTATTTCCCCTTTCCCTTTATCTTAACCAGAAGCCAGGACCCTCGCCCTTACCCTCACCCCCTACCTTTCCCCACCTGCACAATGTCCTCTGAAGCTTGGCAACTACAAGATCCTGCTTAGCAACTGCAGATAGATTCAAAGCAGAGTACCATATCTTCTTAAGAATAGCAGGGAGACCATAACTCAAGCAGTGTACCATATCTTCTGAAGAACAGCAGGTAGATCATAATTCAAGGCAGTGTACTGTATAGACCATGACATGTTTCAAGGCACAGTCCAAGAAGATTTTGTACTTTTCCACCACCTGGCCCCTCTTACCCCCTCCCCTTGTAAAACATGCTATTAAAAAGCATTTCATGTTAAAAAAAAGAATTAAAAAAAAGAATAAAAAAACCCAGCAATTTGAAATGTAGCCTGTGTCAGATGAATGATCAGTAATCTAGAGATCTTGTTGCTGCCAGTATTGGGCAGTTTTATTCAAGTAAAAGGGGTACCCCTGGGCTACAAGAAAGCATAGGTGAGCAATTCTTTCAGAAGTCAAGGCTTTATGGTATTAAATTATCTTCTGTAACTTTTAATGTCTCAAAAATACACAACTGATCATAGTGTCACTACCACTCCAATTCTGCTGGCAATATTTGTTCTACAGTAGGAAGATTGAGCGTAACTGCATAGATAGCCCTAGAGGAGAGGAGAGTAAACAGTGCTAGTGAAAGCACAATCACTAAGACTGGAGGAATGGAGAAAGATTTAGGGACAGTGATATGTGGAGCAGACAGATTGAAAGTAAACATGGAGTGTGAAAGAGAGAACATGCTAACTAGGATATAATGAAAGAATGATTTGGAGGAGGAGTTGATACAGACTGGGAATTTCAACTAAAATAATGATATAATACAGATGATCTGAGATTGCAGCAAGTCTATCATTAAGAGTAATCGTTTCATATTCATTTCAAAACTGGACATACATATATGTAGAAACAGATCATATAGTCACTCTTATTAAAATATATACTTTTCCTTTTTCCTTGACTTTACATTTTTTTTAATGTTAACATGTTTTGAGAAAGGTTAGTGAATTTACCTTCAGCAATATGAAGAACTTTCACAAAATTTTAATTGGTAAAGAAGAAAAACAGTTTATGGATCTTATGTTTTGTTAAAGTACATGTACAAACTGTAAATTGAATTGATCCAAACAGTTCAGAAACCCAGAAACACACATACAAGCACTCTTACACACAAACTATAGGGAAATGAACTGCTTTTTTATTGAGATCTACAAAACTACCAGGAATGTAGTGGTATAATACAAGTTTATATTATTTTCATAAATATGTGTTATCATTATTTTAAGTTATAAGATGAATTAAATTGATATCAAAGATATGCATATACGTATATGTATATGTATATGCATATATATGTATTTAAATAATTTGGTATGCCTTCATATTTTTTTACATGTATGTATATTTTCATATCAATAATACTTTTCTGAATCAGTGAGCCTGATTTTATTTTGTTCTGTCGTATATATTCTCTTTATGATATATTTTTTTACTCTGTAATATCTAATATTTAATATTTATAAATCTCATTTCAGGTTCCATATATTCACATTTTACATTTCCCTGATTAAGATATAAATTTGCATTATTTCTGAGTTGCTTTTTATTTGTCAAACTTAATTTCTAGCTTCAAGTTAAATTTCTTATTGTTCATAAACTGTTTCAACCTATATTTGTGTTTGTCCAGAATAAACAGCTTCATATTTCATATTCTTTTCTTTTATGGTCAGTTACAACAATAGTTTTTGATTATTGATTAATGTACAAATTCTTCATGGTTATATACCAAGAACCAGATATCATATCATTTCCTGACACCTCATTAATAAGACACTGAATATTTTTGTCTCACAAAAGTTTTATAATTAAATAAAGGAGTTGAAAAAAAAAGAATGTTTGATGCAGAAGGGCTCAATTTGTGGGTGGTGTCATCTCTGAGCTTGTGGTTTGGGGTCCTATAAGAAAGCAGCTGACAATGCCATGAGGAGCAAGCCAGTAAGCAGCATTTCTATATGACCTTTGATTTAAATCCTGTCTCCAGGTTCCTGTCCTGACTGAGTTCCTATCATGACTTCCTTTACTAATGGACTACAATGTGAAAGTGTGAACTAAATAAATACTTCTTCAGATGGATATGCAGGAAGAACAACAAATGACTTTAGAACTCATGGAATGTGACTCACCAGCTAACACAGCCACAATGGTTTGCCTAGATTGAGGCACATCTCTGAGGACTACATATCTTGCAGACTTCAGGCTGTTATGAAGTTATGTTTGTTGCCCTCATTTCCCTGTCAATCTATGAATTTTATGAAATGTCTAAAGGGTCTTCCGTCCCCTCACTGGACAGTAACTCTAGCACTTAAAATAATACTGCTTGATCTCTTTCAAGTACTGTTATGGAACAGATTAATGATCCAATCACCATGCTAGGAAAGAATTTAGAAATATAGGTTGTCAGCTATGACCATCATTCTTAGAAAGCATTTGGAAAAAATAAAATTGTTAGTGAAGCTAGGTTAAGATATTTTTGTTACTGGCATTGATGTAAGTAACACTAAAGTTCAGAAAAGCACACACTTAATAATTGAGCTTTGGATGTTTTATGGCTAAGGAAAACGAACAATGACAGTATATGCTGACATGCTTATCATTGACGTTGGACTGGTGATGATTGATCTTTTTATACCCATTTTTGCTCTCAGATTCCTGATAGGATGTAATAAGAATTGCTGATGAAGAAATGTGCATTCTGAGAATTTAAAGTAGATATGGCTGATGCCACCATAAAAAAATGAGCACAAGAGAAGGCACAAGAATCAGAGATCTATGCATTTTTAGAGTATCGAATCCCATTAAAACACTAACCTTGAAATCATTATACACACACACACACACACACACACATATAAATGTTGCAGACCTTGCATACCATGTGTATGCTATATCAGTCTCTTTGAGTTCACATAAGCTTTGCTTATGTTACTTTAGAAGAGTATTTTTTTTCTTGATCTTCAACCCCACCAGCTGAAGATTCCAATGTCTTTCATTTTCTGTGTAATGAGAATATCATTAGGAATTATTCTATCACTTAATGTTTTATACCAGGGTTATTTGGACCTGTCCTAGGTCCTTGGGCTGTCTACTCTAAAATTCTTGGTCTCCCATGCAGTGTTTGGTCTAGACTGTATTTTGTTGAGTGGGGTGTTTGTCAAATCAGTTATTCATTGGTTAGTCCAAAACATTTGTGTCACAATTACACTAGCGAATCTTGAAAGCAGTAGACCATTTTAAATAAGAGGTATGTGGGTTGCTTTGTGTTTCTATTTCTCCTTTGGTAAAGTGAAGAGTACATTACTATACCAAAGTTGCTGAAGGTTGTATGTAGATGCCATCTAATATCTCTATGTTCAAAGAGTTTGATAGGTGTTGTTTTCATCATGAGGCTTCATTGTAACTGCAATTTGCGACCAATACTCTTGACAACAGTTTGCATTATTTGGGGGATTCCTCTAAAGTTTATTGGACAATAATTCAATTAGATGTAACAAGATCATGGGATTGGAAACTTTGGTGACAAGAGGTGGCAATGACTATTTGATTTATAATGATTCATATATATTCATTTAGATCAACATCATATATATATGATGTGTGTATTTATATATAATTCGTATATTATCACTAATTTTAAAAACATTGTATTGATTCTTGGAGAATTTCACATAATGTATTTTAATAATATTCATTTCAACACTCTCTATTCCTCCTAGATCCACTCCTAACTCCCTATATCTTCAACTTTTATTTTCTTTTCTGGCCCATCAAGGTCATTTTATGCTAACTATAAATATTGTCTGTGAGACCACTTATCTGCAAGTGCATGCTTCAGTTTCCATGTGCCGTATCTTTATGGAAAACTGACTATTGTTCTCAAATATTCCATAAACTTTCAATATCTCCTCAGTTATGGTTCAGAGCTGATGATCTCCTTGATGATTTGCATTAGAATTTTGTCTGGCTTGATCTACTATAAGTCTTGTTCATAATTTTCCATTTGTTGTGAGTTCATGAGTGCAGGATAACTGCCATGTCTTTTAGCCACTTTTTCTTTTTGTTGTTTAAGTCCTCTTGACCTCTGATTCTTATAAAATTTCTGTCAATTTTTAAGAAAGTTCGTGAGTTTTTCAGAGGCAAGTGTTAATAAAGATATCCCATTTGTATCTGTACACTTAACAATTATTGACTCTGTACTTTGATCAGTTGTGATTTTCTTCATTAATCACCTTAAGGTCTGAGAGCTGCACTAATGTATACGGAAATGAATGTAGATTTTTGTTTGATACTATACCCATTTAGTATAATAATACTTAAATATTGAACCCTGGGGCTTATTATCCTCACAAGTATGTGTCCTTGACTTCATTTACAGGAATGGATATATGTCCTCCTATACACTGGCTCAGAAATCCAATCAGAAAGTGGTTGAATTCACCTAAAATATTCATATGAATATTGTTCCTTTTGGAATAACTTGCTACATGGGTTATTATTGATGTTTACAAACCTTACACCAGGGTAAGCCTCTTTTTATCCTCCAATAATTTACTTTTTTATTTTAATTTCAACCCTGGTCACAGACTTCCCTTCTCCTCTCTTCTTATCCCACCCTTTCAAATCCCTACCCAGATTGCCCCTGCCCTTTCCCACAAAAAAGGAGGACGCCCCCCCTTGGGTACCACTCCACTCTGAGACATCTAGTCTCAGAAGGACCAGGAACATCCTTTTCCAATGAGGCCCAAACATGCATGCTAGGTAGGAAGAAAGGAATCTAGCATCAAGAAACAGAGATTGGGAGACCACATGATCCATTTGTTAATGGTCCCACATGAAAACCAAGCTGCACAGTTGCTACAAATGTATAGGAGGCCTATTTCTAGCCCGCGAATTCTCCGAGATTGGTGACTAAATCTCTGTGAGCACCCGTGCACCTATAGGTCTTCTTGTGGGGACATTGGTCCCTCCTTCTTATTTAACTCTCTTCCCTCACTCTTCCACAAGACTCCCCAAGGTTTAACTGATGCATCTGCCTCAATCCACTGAAGGATAAAGCCCACAAGAGACAATTCTACTAAGTTCCTGTCTACAACCATAACAGAGAGAATTATTAATAGTGTCAGGAGTTGGCTTTGTCATATCGGATGCACCTCAAATTGGAGCAGTCATAGTCATTGGTTAGATAGTCCCTGACTCTCTGCTCAATCTTTATCCCCATGCATCTTGTAGGTAAGACAAATTTTGGGTTGAAAGCTTTATGGGTGGATTGTTGTCCCTCTCCCTCCACTGGATCTGCTGCCTGGGTACATGAGATGGCCACTTCAGACTCTGGTAGAAATCTCAGCTGGATTCACATTCATTGACTTTCCATGTACTACCCTTCCCAGGCCTTCAGCTAGTTCCGGAGATGCACACAATACTTTCTTCTCCTCAATCTGCCTCCTATCAAAGTCCTCACTCTGTCTACCTCCAATGACTTATTAATTTCCTCTTCTGAGTGAAATTCACCTATCTTCTCTTAGGACTCCTTATTACCCTATTTCTTTGTGTCTATGAATTTTAACATGGTAATCATAAGCTGTATGACTTATGTACAAGTATAAGTGAGTACATACCATGCATGACTCTTTGATCCTGGATTTATCCCACACAGAATGATATTCTCAATTTCCATCCATTTGCCTGAAAATTTCATGATACTCTTATTTTTAATAGCTGGATAGTATCCCATTGTGTGATGCACTACTTTTTCTTTTTACAAGCTTCAGTTGAGGGACATCTAGTTTGTTTTCTATTTCTGGCTTTTATGAATAAAGCTGATATGAACAAGTGTCCCTGTGATATAGTTGGTAAGTTTGGGGTGTATATCTAACAGTGGTATAGCTGTGTCTAGATGTAAAACTATTCCAAGTTTTTTGAGAAGCCATCAGATTGATTTCCAATGTGGTTGTACAACTTTGAACTCTCACTAGTAGTAGAAGAATATTCTTTACTTCAACAACATGTTATGCCACTTGAGCTTTTGATCTTAGCAACTATGAAAGGTGTAAGATGGAATCTCTGGATTATTTTGATTTGTATTTCCCTGATCATTATGGAGGTTGAACATTTTTTTAAGTGAGAATCCTCTGTCTAGAATTCTCTATTTAGCTCTGTACCCCAATTTTTAAAATGAAGGTGAGTTAATTGGCTTGTTGTTGTTGTTGAGTTAAAGAACTCAAGCAAGTTCTTTACTTACTTTAGATACTAGCTTTCTGTCAGATGTAGGGTTTGAGAAGATCTTTGTCTAATCTATAGGCTGCCATATTGGCCTATTGATAATATCCTTTACCTTAAGGAAGTTTTTAGTTTCATAAGCTCACAAATTGTCTCTTATAACAATGCATTCAAGGTTATTCTCCTATTTATCTTCTTTTAGATTAAGGGTATATGGTTTAATGTTGAGGTCTTTGATCTACTTGGATTTGTGTTTTGTGCAGGGTGATAAATATAGATCTATTTGCATTATCTAACATGCAGATACCTAGTTACTAGCACCAGTTGCAGAAGATGCTTTCATTTTTCTATTATATGATTTTGATTCTTTTATCAAAAATGAAATGTCTGTAGAATTGCACATTTATTTCAGGGTCTTTTATTCAATTTCATTGATCAACCTGTTTGTATACCAAGAGCATGTATTTTTTATTACTATTGATCAGTCATACATCTTGCAATCAGGGATGCTGATATCTCCAGAAATTCTTTTATTGTATGGGTTTTAATATTTTTGTTTTTGTTTTTCATTGGGAAGTTGATTATTGCTCTTTCAAGGTCAGTAAAGAATTGTCTTGGAATTTTGATGGGAATCTGTTGAATGCTTTCATTTAGAACACCATTTTCACTTTGTAATTCCTACCAATTCATGAGCATGGGAGTTCTTTTCAATTTCTGATATCTTCCTAAGTTTCATCATTCAGAGATGTACATTTGTTGTCATACAAGTCTTACCTTGACTTTGTACAAGATACACCAAGATATTTCATATTATTTGTGTCTATTATAAAGGGTATTGTTTCCCTAATTTCCATCTCAGCCCATTTATCATTTGTATATAGGCAACCTACTAACATTTTGAGTAAATTTTGAATCCAGACACTTTGCTGGAGGTGTTTATTGGGTATAGAAGTTCTCTGGTAGAATTTTTGGTGTAAGTTATGTATACTACCATATCAACTGCAAATAGTAATACAATGACTTCTTCTTATATAATTCATACCCCCATGTTCTCCTTTAGTTGCCTTATTGTCCTAGCTCAAATTTCAAATACTCTATTGAAGAGATACACGGAGAGTGGATAGTCTTGTCTTCTCCCTGATTTTAGTGAGATTCCATTAAATTTCTCTCCATTTAATTTGATGTTGCCTGTGGGAACCGGTGGCCGGAATTCATGGTCATCAGCCACGATGGCCACAAGATAGCAGACCCCAAAGACCCGAGAAAGTCTATGGCTTTCCAAAACAGCTTTATTGGCATGACGGATGATAGTTGAATCTGGATGTGCACCCTCCAGTTTAAGCCAGGGGAGAGCTGGCTTAAATAGGGAGGAGGAGAAGGAAGGATCTGGGAGGAAATAACTTAATTAGCTATGCCCTCTGGCCTTTAGGTAACTCATTAATATGAAAATCTCTGGAAGCTGAATCCTGTAGTCGCATCCTCTACCTGTAGCACTATGTGACTGCAAGGCACAGATCAAATGGAGATCTTGGCCACATGTCAGGAGCCTGGATTCTGAGGGCATGGACAAACACCTGCCATTTTCCATCAGGGTCGGGGTTCCAGGCCTGTGTTCAGCCAAGAGCCAGGCTCCTTTCACAGCCTGACAGTTCCCTATTGGCTTGCTGTATATTACTTTTCCTTTAATACGCTAAGGTATGTGTCTTTTATCCTTGATCTCTGTGATAATTTTAACATAAAATTGTGTTGGATTTGGTCAAGTGCTTTTTCAGCAATTTGCGAGATTATTATATGTTTTTTTCTTTCAGTTTGTTTATACAGCAGATTGTTTTTGAAGGATTTTTGTGTATTGATATTTCCCTGCATGACTGGGCTAAAATCAACTTCACCATGGTAGATGATGTTTTAATGTGGTCTTGGATTTAGTTTGAGAGTATTATATTTTTGCATCAATGTCTAAAAAGGTAATTGGTCTGAAGTTCTCTGTTTTTGTAAAGTCTTTGTGTGGTTTAATTATCAGAGTGACTCATAAAATGAGTTTGGAAAGGTTATTTCTGTTTCAATTTTTTTGGAATAGTTTGAGGAACATTGGTATTAGCTGTTGTTTCCGTGAGTTTTTATTGATTCTCTTGTTGGTAGAGTCCAGCTTTAATCCATACTGGCCTGATACGATACAAGGACTTATTTCAACATTCTTGTATCTGTTGATGCTTGGTTTGTGAACAAATATGGTCAGTTTTGGAGACGGTTACATGAAGTGCAGAGAAAAAGGTATATTCTTTTGTGGTTTGGTGAAAAGTTCTGTAGATAGCTTTCAGGCTTATTTGATTCATAGTCTCAGATTCATTATTTGTCTGATTTGTTTCTGGCTTAATGACCTGTTCTTTGGTGAAATTGGTGTGCTAATGTCTCCTACTACTAATGTGTGGTACTCAATGCTCCAGCCTGGCACTCACATTCTTAAAAGAAATATTACTAAAACCTAAACAGCACACTGATAATCTGTTTAGTAATAGTACCTGTTTAGTAATATTTCTTTTATGAATGTGGGTACTGGCTGGAGAGGTCTCTTAGATGTTAAGAGCACTGACTGCCCTTCCAAGCACCTGATTTCAATTTGCAAAAACCACATATGGCTTATAACCATTTTGAATGGGATCTGATACACTCTACTGTTGTGTCTGAAGACAGCTACAGTGTACTCATATATTTTTACAAATGTGAGTGTCCTTGCATTTGGGCATATATGTAGACTTGCCATGTCATTTTCATAGATTTTTCCTTTCATAAGTATGAAGCGTCCTTCATCTCTTTTGATTAGTTTTGATTGACAGCCTATTTTATTAGATATTAAAATGGCTATTCCAGCTTGCTTCTTGTGTCTGCTTGCTTAGTAAACATTTTTCCAGCACTTTACTTTGAGTTAATGTCTATCTTTGATGCTGAGGTGTATTTCTTATTGAGGTGTATTTCTTATATGCAGCATAATGATGAATCCTGTTTTCACAGACATTCTGTTAGTCTGTGTCTTTTTATTAGAGAATTGAGCCAACTCACATTGAGCAATGCTTGTTACTTCCTATTATTTTGATGTTGGTTGTGTGGGGGAATGGAGGAGCAATGGTCTGTGAGAGGAAACATGGTGAGTTTGAGCTAAGGTTTAAAGCCATGAAGACTCTTAAGGGATGGTAGGAAGCCTTGCCTACTCCCGAAACCAGGTCCCTGTCATGCAGCTACAGCCCCCCACAGCCCTCTGTAGAGAGGTTTGTGGCCATAAGTCACACAGGGGCAGTACCTCAAGCCCTCTCACATGTAGATAAGATATCTACAAGCTCTCAGACCAAGCCAATAGGACGTACCTACTGTGAGATCCTGACCTACCCCAAAACTGTATAGATAAGGATCCTATCCAGAAGGAATAAAGGTGTATGAGAATTATTTGTCTAAGAACTTCTGTCATAAGAGCTATAACACCATCACTTTGGAAAGAAGTATGCTCTCTATAAAGCACTGTCAGAAGTTGTCCCTGAGCCCTTTGCTGACTAGTTAGCCTCTCAACCTGGCCTGTCTCAGCCCAGAGTGACAAGTGCAGTGTCTCGGAGCAACAGAAGCAACAGTGGGAGAGATGGAGATAGAGGCACCTGCAGCAGCAGAGGTGGCAGAGGAAATTCTCCCTCCCTGTTCATATTCTCTCCCCTTCACCTGAATCCTCACACCTTGCCAAGTCAGAGATTTTCATGGAAAGCCTCCAGTACACAGGTCAACACGTGTGTGTGTGTGTGTGTGTGTGTGTGTGTGTGTAATTGTATGTGCTTGCCTTATACTGTTCTCAATGAAGTAGAATTATTTATTTCCTGTGGTGTGTGTGTGTGTGTGTGTGTGTGTGTGTGTATTTAACCTCTTTGGTTTAGAATTTTTCATCATGTGATTTCTGTAAGGTTGAATTTGTGATTGTTTAAATTTGTCCCTCCACCTCTTGTAATATCTTGTTTTTTCCATCTATGGTGATTAAGAGTTTTTCTGGATATAAAAATTTAGGTTTACATTTCTGGTTTCTTAGAGGCTCTAAGAAGTCTTACAAGGATATTTAGCCATCTTGTTGTCTGGTGATGTTCCTGGTATAGCAGGTATTGTGAAGAAAAGCTTATTCTGGAAGTTCTCTTGCAGTAGGACTCTGATGTGCATGATTGGACTGGTTGTTCTTTATGTTGCAGTCCTGGATGATTCTTGTTCCATGGGTCTGTTTTGTCTGTTCAGTGGGCCTCAGTGTTTCTTGTTCACCATGCCTAGTGGAGACCAGGAGAGCAGTTGCTAGACAATGGAACTTAAGGAAGTCTTGCATCTGGCTCAGGGCAACTGGGCATGCCCATGAGCATAGGCAGGGGACCCGAAAGAAATGGAATCAAACGTGGGTAATCCTTCTTCAGTGGGCCTGATGGAGGCCATCAGAGCAGCAGCCAGAAAATGTAGCTCTGAGGAGTGCCTGCATTTGACTTAGGGTAGCTGGGAATGCCCAGGTGTACAGACACAGGGATGTTAGGGATTAGACCTGTTTGTTCCTTGTTTGGTGGGCCAAGATATAGCTGCTTATAATGAATGTTAATTATGTTCCACAAAAAAACTGTTTCTGTGAGAGTGTCTTCATGTATCTTCTGGGAACCTTCCCTGGTTGGTTCTGATTAGTAAATAATGATGCCAGCAGCCAATATCTGTGGAGGAAAAAAAAAAGGCAGGATTTTAGGATTCCTAGGCTTTGGACCAAGAGGAAAAGGATGTTCAGAGAGGAGACACAGAGGTTGTCATGCTTAAATGAGTGTGGAGAAAGGGAGGCATAGAGGTCACCATAGGGTAGAGAAGCAAGGAGAGAACCCTGGTCTCTGGGCAAAGAAAATGTGGTCCAGACAGCTAAGAGCAGGCAAAATGAAACACAGAAATTAGTTAGTAGTAACTCAGAATTATCAGTGGGAGGTAGATTCTAGCAGCATGGATGCTAAGCAGGTACCCAGGTTTTATGCTATATAAGGCATTTTAAGACGGACAGTGGTGGCGCTCGCCTTTAATCCCAGCACTTGGGAGGCTGAGGCATGTGGATTTCTGTGCAGCTGGCTCAATGTAGCTGAGAATGCCCTGGGGAAACCTGTATAATCCTCTCGATGACTTTCTGTCCCTAATATCATAATAAACTACCATTGTTTAATACTCTGAAAACTAGATATTGGTTTAGAAGTTCCCAAGTCAGTTCTAACTTGACTTAACAATGTTGAGTGATAAATGAGGGATAGCTTCAACAACAGGGTATTACAATCAAATCCTGATTTGAAACAAAGGTTAACTAACATAGTGTGTGGTGTTTTTTGTGTTGTAACTTTCAGCCTTCTTCATGCTTGTTCTACTGTGATATTCTCTAAGCTTATAAAGAAAAAATGTAGTTGTTGCAAGGAGGGTTGATTACTTACCAATACCAAACATGGAAGATGTCCTGTGGAGAGGATATTAGATCTAAAAATAAAGAAGAATAATACCATTAACATAGTCATACAACTATTGTACCAGTAGATTGATCTTTTTTTTTTGTCATATTATAGCAAACAGCATCCATCCCTGGGTAAGAAAATTGAGAAATTTTTTTCCCCAGAAACTTACAAGTTACGTTGTAACACTATTAAAGTTAGTTTCTAGAAGGAATATGCCATTTCAATTCCACCTTTACTTCTATGTGTCTTGAAAGAAAGATCTGTTGTGTTTTCAGCAATATAGTCTTGTTATCTAGTGCTAGTGGGTATCCAAGAGCATTGGCAGTTCTGTTTTCCTTAGGAGCCTTTGGAGAGTATTGACAAACAAGTCATGCGAGGTCATTCCACATTTGGCATTCAGTTATTATTGCTATTATTTGATCACTCATTGCTTCTAGAATCAGTACTTTCTACACATGCAGTGTATATCACTCTGAAGTATTAAAATTATTGTCTTTAATTTAAATATATAGACAATAAATTGGAATGCAGCATATTTGTATATACTTAGTATAAATCATTACTGTGCATAGATTAACCATGTGAAGGATAGCTTCTTTAAATTACGTGTTGACTATGATACATAAGTGTAGATATGTGTTGTGGGAATTTATTTATTTATTTATTTATTTATCTATTTATTTGCTTCAGCTGCTGTTTATTTACATTCAGGTTGGCACTACAGCAACAGTCCTGGAGATTCTTCAGAATACAAGGTAGAGAGTGGAATGTCTGCAGTGACAGCAATGGAGTGCATGAGGAGGAGTGGGGAGGCCAAAGTTGTTGGGAAAGCAAGTCAGGTCCAGGGCCAGGGCCAAAAGTCATCTACACTGGGTCCCTGGGTCCCTGGGTCCCTGGGCCCCATGCTGTCAGCCGCTACTCTTGCCCTCTCCTGACACCAGGCTAGGGTGGGGAATTCTCTGAACAACTTTCTATAGGAGCAAAGTATATAGAGATGATGCTTCTCTTCTGAGATAAAAGTCACAGGGTTCCCATTCCTGCATTCCTCCTTCACCCATGGTTCAAGTAGGGCCATGAAAATCAGCTGGGCCCTATTGCATGTTTCAGAGGCATTAATCTTTCCTGGCATCCCAACCCACCACACTATGGCCCAGTGTGAGCACTACACACTAATGGATACACTACTAATAATAATGGATAGGATAGGAGAGGGGAAGGGACAGGGGCTAGAAGAGGGGCTCTAGAGGGCCATCAAGGTACAGGCAGTACATGCATGGTGTTGGTGAAGCCAGAACCAAGACACCACCCGGTCAGCACAATGACCACATCTCCCTTTTTGAAGAAGCCTCGGGCTTTGCCAATATCCATGACCAAGTTTACACGAAGGTCAACATCCTCAGCCCAGGCATTTAGTATCGCATCCTTACACAGAACAGGGAAGATGCCAAGGTACAGATGGGACTGGTGAGCAGTCTGGGGATTGAGTGTCACAGCAATTATAAGAGCCTGAGGGTGGTACCTGGCCACTTGGTGAACACTCCTGCCAGGCTTGGTGAACACAATAATGGCATCACTGCAGCACTTGAAGGAGACCTCCACAGTACCCATGGTGATAGCTTCTGTGGGGTCGCTGATAATGGGCACCAGGTGGTGGAGTTTCTCGAGTAACTGCAAGTGGTATATGGCAGCCTCTGCCTCTGGGGCAATCAGGTGCTGCATGCAAACAACCTCCAGAGGGTAGTCCCCCTTGGCTGTTTCTCCATACAGCATGATGCAGTCTGCTCCATCTAGGACTGCATTGGCCACATCACTGCCTTCAGCACCGGTGGAGCATGGCTTCTTGATCATGCTCTCCAGTATTTGTGTAGCACAGATGGCTTCCCAGCTCAGTTGCATTGCCTGATCATCATCTTCTGAGACAGGAAGACATTCTATGTAGGAATCTCAATGCCCAGGTCACCACAAGCCACCATGATCCCATCACTGGCCCCCAAAATCTAATTTATGTAATGACGCCATCCCAAACTATACTCAGCTACTCTCTGCACACAATCTTGCAGCCTCTAGGCTAGCCCCATGCAGTGACCGATTGTGATCTTCCCAGCTGTGGTGCACATATCTCAGAGCCTCCTATACCTTCTCAGCCATCTACACCCTGTAGCTAGTTGTCACAAATACCCTTAACCCAGTAAATCAAAACTCTAGAAGCTTATAATTAATCAGTCAGATTTATATATCAATAAATTCTCAGTTCATAAGATTCCCACACAATAATTTTAGAGCCAATTGGTGATGATATAAATGGGCCATCTAAGTAAGACAAATTGTACTGTAATCATCCATCCCTTATAAGATATTCATAATTACCTGTGGCTATTTAAAGTCCATGGAATCTGGATCATCCTGTTCTTCCTCCATCTTCCTTCCTTCCTCTCTCTGTCCTCCCTCTCCCCTTTCCCCATTCTCCCCAAAACTTTTCAGCTCCACTTTGCCTTCTACTGCACAATCACTGGCTCTAGCCTTTATTTTAAGTTAAGGTGAGGAGTAGGTTCACAAGAAGTCACCTGTGTATGTGATTCACTCCTCATCCACAGCCCCTCCTAGGAAAGCAGAATTAGCATCAAAATACAAACAGCACCAGGGCCATTCACAATAGATAAGTTCTTACTTCTCATGTGACTTGTGTTTGTAAAGATTTCTAGATGGAGATTACTGACTCAATCTGTAGGTATGTTTTTAATCTTTAAGGAATGTAACAAGTTAGATTTAAACCCAATATATCCTTCTGAAAAAAAAATCACTTAAAATGCATATTATTTCTCTCTGATATTATCATTGTCAATATATATATATATACATATATATATATATATATGCATATCTTTATGTTTATATATGTCCTCTAGCAACTTATTGGACCTTTACCTTGTTTTTCCTTAACATCTTCATCATTCACATATTGCATTAGTTAGGTTTCAATTGGAGTAATAAATCACCATGACTGAAAAAAATGTAGGTAGGGAAAAGTTTATATAACATACAGTTTACTACACATTATCTCCAAAAACTATCGCAGAACTCAAAGTAGAAATTTGAACACAGGAATTGAGACTAGAGAAGAATGCTTCTTACAGACTTGGTCCTCCTAGCTTGCTGAGTTTGATTTTTTTTTTTTTGGTAGCTCAGGACCCTCTGCACAGAAATGCTGAATCCTATAATGGGATAGGCCCTTTCTCATCAATAAATGATCAAGAAAATGGGATACATGTTTGTTTATATGCCATTCCATTTTGATGAACTAATTTCTCAATACACATTTTCTCTTCTTTGTTGACACTAGCTTGTGTGGGTTTGACAAAAACTAAGCAGTACAATTTGTTAGCAACTTTTGTGAATTTCAAATAGGGACATGTTTTTCATATACAACTTAATATGTTATATTTGGTTTATATGGCATGCATTTATGATAGGGACATGTTTTTCATATATAACTTTATATGTTGTATTTGGTTTATGTGGCATGCACTTATGCTTTTTTTGCACTATTGTATGATGGAGTACTTACAGTAATCATTGACTCAGTTCCAGTTTCAAGTTATCTCCAAAAGACATCACTAATGTCTTTTTAACTGCTAGCATTTTATAATTAGGACACATTTGATTAAAGAAAGTGCCTTCCTCATTTCATGTGACTTTGAAGAGTTTTATAATTTGAGTAGATGCTTTTTGAATTCAATCTAATTCTTATAAAAATATCAGATGTTGGGAATCTGAGACTATGGTTTCATAAATTTATGACTAAAGTTAAATGATGCCTTTTGAAAAAACATGAGTTCCTAGCACCTACCCCAGGATGTTCATAATTTCCTGGAGCCCCACTGCAGCCCCAGCTCCAAGGAATCTGATACTTTCTTCAACACTCCAGAAGCAACCATAACCATGTGACAATCACTTTCACAGTCAGACACATATAATATTAATAAGAATAAATATTAAAGAAATTATCAAAATTTTCTTCACTGTAATAATGTGCAAAATTACTATGATGGCTTGAAAGAAATGTTCCAACACCATAGACACATATTTTTGAGTATTTGGTTCCCAGCACCATTTGAGAAAGATTATACTGGTTAAGAGTTCCAGTCTTATATTTTTGGTTGTGAGCCTAGTGTTTAATGGCTGAGACAGTAATTTCAAGCAGGAATCTAAATATTAGGCTAGAACAAAGAAGCAATATCAAGTAGTAATCTAAATTTTAGGCTAGAGGAAGAAAATAGGCTTCAGACATGAAAATGAATTTGGGCTAGGACAGGGAAATTAGCTCATATATTTTGGTCATCCTGATAAGCCCTTAGAAACAGTGATCATGGAAATGTTCATGGAATTTCATTTATTGCCTTGCTTGTTCTTTGGCTATTTGTGTTTATTGTCTTGCTTGTACCTTGACTATTTGCCTCTATTGTACTGCTAGTCCCTCAACCTAGAACTGACTCAAATACTTTCATGTAATTCAAATGATATAAAAGGAGGAGGGGGAATGGGATAGCATGTTCTAGGGAGGGAAAATGGGAAAAGGGGATGGTGACATCTGAAATGTAAATAAATAAAATATCCAATAAAAAATAAAATCTCAGTGCAAATAAAAAACCAAAAAACATAAAACAAAGACTTTAAGAGAAAACATAGTAGGAGAATCTCATGATTTGGAGTAAACAAAGACCGGTTGGAAAGGTCATAATATGAAAAAAATTAGTTGGACTATGTTAAAATTAATAATTTTTTTATATCCTTGAGAGAGTTGAGAGCGAGAGAGAAAAAAAAAAACAGAGTTCCCATCTTATTTAAGCAAGTGAATTCCTGGGGGTGGGGGTTTGAGTTTCTGAAGCCCATGCTCAATCTTATTCTCTCTCTCTCTCTCTCTCTCTCTCTCTCTCTCTCTCTCTCTCTCTCCTGCCTGTTCCCTGTGGATTTAACCCACCTCAGCTACTTTACTTTTCTAGCACCATGTGCTTCTCACTTTGATGATAATGAATTAATTGTTTAAATCTCTAAACAAACTCCTAATTATTTTCTCCTATAGGAGTTGCCTTCTTCATCATGATGTCACATCTGAGCAGTAAAACAGACACACATTGGTTGTCCTTCTATATTATAAAATTAGCAGAACTTTATGGTATTATTAATTGTAATATTTCAAAATTACTATTTAGTAAACAAGTGTATATGACTAACCCTTGTCAGATATAATACATTTTTAAATTTTAAGTAGCATATTAAATATTTTGTCTGATACATTAATACTTTTAATGACATTTCATAAAGTAGAAAACTTATTTAATATTAGATTAAAATATTCATGTAAAATTAAGTTATTAGATATAGGACTCATGATTTAAGTAAAAACTAATATCTTGACATGTATTGAAAATAGCCACTTATTTTAATCATATCTCATATGGTGGTTTAAATATGAAAGACTCCTATAAACTCATGTATATGAATGTTTAGCCATTAAGGACTATTAAGCACTATTTAGAATGGATTAGAAGATGTGGCTTTGTTTGAGTAAGTGTGTCACAGGCATGGACTTTGAGACACCAAAAGCCCAGAGCATACCCAATATCATTTACTTCTTCCTGTTACTAGCGAAAGAACTTTCAGATGATTTGCCAGCACTAAGTATGCCTGTGTGTCACCTATATACTTTACTATGATAATAATTTCTATTTCCCTAAAACTTCAAGGAAGCTCCAGTTAAATGCTTTGTAAAAGTTGTCTTTGTTCTTGTGTCCCTTCACAACATTAGAATGGAGACTAAGATGCCTCATCATTTCACAGTTTCTTTGACTTTTTAAAAAAAATTAATTAAAGAGAAACTCATGAATGTTAGACTCTCAAGTATAATATGTGTATACCCAATCGCACTATTTATATAAATAGCATCAAGTAACTTAATATGAGTTGGAAATGTTTTAATCAACAGCTTTATTTTTAAAGTAAAGTTGTGAATTAGTTCATATTCAGTTTATGTACAAAAAGAAAAGCAAATATTATTTTTGTCATAAGTACTGATTTGTAAAAATATATTGAGAAATTCTTATCAAAAATTTTGTTTGTGAACCTATGTACACTAGTTTTAATATGTTCAAATATGGCTTAAATTATTACATCTAAAATAAAATTTAAATCAAACTGTAGAATTTCTAAAGAAAAAACTAAGCAATTTCCAAAAACTGTAGAAGACTGTAAGGCAATATTGTGTCCTGAAAGTGGAAAAACAACAGTAATTAGAAAGCATTGAAATCTCACAAGGTATTAGTTGCCTTTCACTTTACTGGGAGAAAAAAAATAACTTCTAAATAAAGTAACATTAAGAATATACGGTTTGGGGCTGGAGAGATGGCTCAGTGGTTAAGAGCACTGACTGTTCTTCCAGAGGTCCTGAGTTCAAATCCCAGCAACCACATGGTGGCTCACAACCATCCGTAATGAGATTGGATGCCCTCTTCTGGTGTGTCTGAAGACAGCTACAGTGTACTCATCAATAAAATAAATAAATAAATATTTAAAAAAAAAAAAAGAATATACGGTTTGTTCTAGTGTTTAGTTGCAAAGAATGCTACCCATCTTGGCAAGTAAGGTATACCTCAGGAAAAGGAGGTTGTTCATTACTTTGTATTTACAGGTACGAAATAATGAATATTGCGTGCATGTGCTCAGATTATTTTTCCATTTATATAATGGGAACACTAACCACTGATATTTTGGATGGGTCTTCTGACTGTACATCTTAACCTCCTCACAGACTTAGGTAGTTGTAGTCTCTGAAGCTTACTGCTGAATAACGTCACCATTTCTAGTTCTTTCTGAATTCTGGCTGGCTAGTTCAGCACAGGTATACTAACTCAAAACTTCTGACCAAGCTGACTGACTCAACCTGCCTAATCTCAGCTTCTCACAGAATGGCTCTGCTTAGAAAACTGTCTCTAAATTAGCACAAACTGCACTGTACTGACTTAGCTTACTGCATGGATCTGTGAGCACTCTACTGAACTCAACTGCATTGAACTAACTGTACCAAACTCAACTGAACTCTACTGTATTGCTTGAACTCAAATGAAATTCACCCATGGAACTGTGTTTCATTCCTGACTCACTCTGCACTGCACATATTCTATCTCTTGACTTGTTCTTTCACATTTTTCTCTGACTCATCACTTTGTCTGTTGCTTAATTAGTTGTTGTAAGGAAACCCTGATAATTAAGGTTGAAGTCTCTACTATGACCACATAGTTACAGTGAGTTTGGTGTAAAATGGAATAATCTCTTTACCAGCAGGACTTCCCTTTATCTGATCTTGTCTGGGAAGCCAACCCCTCCCTATTGCCTCCCCCGCCCCACTCACTTTACTTAGGGAATGCCAATGTTGATGTCTAGTTGTCCTTGGCATACCTGCAAGTTCAACTTCCTCTTTCTCAATAAGAACCTGCTTATCAGGTACAGGGGATTCCTGGAATGACTCTTCATAAATGAGGCATTCACAGTACTTTAAACTCTAGCCAATAATTTTTAAATCACCCTGAAAACTCCTTCCCACTCTCAGGGTTCATATATAGTTGTTGTTATCCCAAATAAAGTATATGCACACCAATTGTTTCATTATAAATTATCTAGGAGAGTTGTTTCATTGAATATCATTTAAAGGGCATTATCATTAAAAT
Source organism: Grammomys surdaster (assembly GCF_004785775.1). Lineage (NCBI taxonomy): Eukaryota > Metazoa > Chordata > Mammalia > Rodentia > Muridae > Grammomys > Grammomys surdaster. Next base: position 593,926 of record NW_021604702.1, on the reverse strand, counting down.
CCTTGGAGAAGACCTTAATTGGAGAAGGTCTCCCCGTACCTTATTCTGCACTATGGATCATGAAGACCTGACCTATTCTGGACTCCATTTCCTTCTTCTATCCTGATATGCAGCAACTCCTGGACACTCTGAGAGAGAAAGCAGAGGATGTAGCATTTCCTCAACACACATATCAGAGTTGGCACCTTGAAAGTGGTTTCACAGCTGGAGGAATACATACTAACAGTTGTTACCCACATGGATCCAACAGGACCTTAGGTTTAGGACAAAAGAATGAGAGTCCCCATCCCAGAACATCCCTCTGGCCTTTGGAATTAGCCCAAAGGCCCAAGCCTCCACTCTCTGAGGGCAGGCAATCTATCATTTTCCTACTTTGTTTTTGGTTGGAGCTATCTCGTGGAATCAGATATTATGAAAGGACATCTTACACCTCCTGCCCAGAACACTCTTTGTTGTTGCCATAAGATTCCTAAACCTCTGTCTGAAACCCAACAGTGAGATGAGCATTGGCAAAGATACTCTATCTAATTTCTGCTTAAACTAAAACAAAAACAAATGAAAATCTAAACAAAACAAAAATCAAAACAAAAACAGTAATACAGCATCTTTTAAGTGTCATGTAGGTTGACTGTAGGAACTCTTAAAATCTGAGAGAAGGCTTAATATTTTGGATCTCTGTGGGATCCTCAGAAGTCAAACGTTTTGGAAAGCCCTTTAGAAGAGACATTTCTTTACTTTTCTATCATCGGTAACCCCTCATTACCTTAAACAAACAAATAAATAAACAAAACACCTCAAGTTAGGAAAACTTTTAAAAACCCCTGAGATAAAACTCACCAAAAATGAACATTCATCATATGGGAGGAGGTCCTTCAGATAGCATCATGCATGACCACTGGTAATATTTACAGTCTTGAATCATGGACTCAAAAAATGTTCTCTCACCCAAAGCTACTTCCCTTCTCTGATTTTCTACCCATCTTAGCTGCTATTGGATAGCATATAGAACTACTTAAAAGAATTATGTTGTGTCCTCTCAGCCAGGTGAGTCACAATATCAGGGTCCTAAAGCTTACCCTATCTCAAAACTTGAAGCCCTCATACAATTAATAAGAGAAATGAAAATCATATACTCATCCCTAAACCCTTTTGAGTCCTTGTAAGGAATGCTACAGAAGTCCTCATCTCTACCAGTCCCTTACCCACTCATCAACCTAGCTCTCAATATGACTCCATTATAAAGGTAGAAGAGCAGCCAACATCTTCCACCCTTCCCCCTACTCAACCTCACTCTATCAAAGTGGAGAAAGCAGTCCCTTCTTCTCCTTCCCCCAGGCAACAAAGCTGCACTCTCCAAAGGCCTCCTGAAACAAACAAACAAATGAACAAACAAACTTAAAACAGCTAAAACGCCACCTAACTGCATATATTCATATCCACAACCCTCAACCAAACAACAGTCTTACAATCTTAGCAATATTTTTGAAAAAGTAACCCAGTGACTCCCATCAGGAACCAGAACTCCAGGCATTCCTAGTCAATAGTAATGTCACACAGAATAAGCCACTCATCATACCAAACTGCAAATTTAAAAGAATTCAACAGCCAGTAAAGAAAGATAGCATTCATTCACTGTTTTAGTTAGGGTTTTACTGCTCTGGACAGACACCATGACCAAGGCAAGTATAACATTTAATTGGGGCTGACTTACATATTCAGAGGTTCAGTCCATTATCATCAAGGTGGGAGTATGACAGCATCTAGGCAAGCATGATTCAGGCAGAGGTGAGAGTTCTACATTTTCACCTGAAGGCTGCTGGTGAAATACTGACTTCCAGGCAGCTAGGAGGAGAATCTTAAAGCCCACACCCACAATGCCACACCTACTCCAATAAGGCCACACCTACTACAACAGGGCTACATCTTCTAAAAGTGCCACTCCCTGGGCAAAGCATGTAAAGTCCATCAGATGCACCAAATTGTTCCTTTAGAACCAAATTGCCACCTTAAATATGTTAGATTGGCATGATGTTTGCAGCTTCTTTCGGACTAATCTGCTCTTTTTACAATGGAAGGCCCCTTTCCAGGATGAATGCCTTCAACTTATTCAGTAAAGTTAGGGCCAAGATGACACCATGTGGGGATCTAATGAACTGTTTTGCCACAAAGCCTTTACCAGGGGATAACAGGCAACATATCCAGTAGGTTACTATGGAAAGGTACACCTATGTGCAATCCAAGCCTGGGATAGAATCACTGCACCCTCTGGCTCATTAAAAAAAAAAAAAAAAACCTCTTCCCTGCTCCTTCTCTGCCAAATATCAGAGGATACCCTACCTGTCTTTATTCTTAGAACTAAAATGAGCATAAAGAGAAAAATTCATGACCAAGCAGGGATCTTCTTCTTAAAAAAATATTATATGGGAGTGTATGATTTCTGAGTCCAGGCTTGACTACCAAGTAAAAAGCAATCAAAACAGCAAGGACCTGCTTTAAAATGTGGATAAACAGGATATTGGAAAAATGAATGCACAGAAAACTCCCTCCCCACAAAGATCTACAATGTTTCTAAGACAATTTTCTCTAGATGTTTCAAAGGTTTCCACTGAAAAAGAGATTGTCTCTCCAAGTATGATAAAGATGGCAAACAGCTAGATTCTTTAAAATTAAATAGGGCAGACCTCAGTCCAGACATTAAGAGAGAAAACTGCTCACAAAGAGGCTATATGGGTATTTAACATCTCAGAGAGCACCTACACAAAAATAATCATAAAAATTGATAACAAATCATTCAAATGTCTTCTTGATGCTGGGGAAGACAGGACAGTTTTTGAGACAGAAAGATATCACACAATGTTGACAGCTAATACCTGGGCCCTAACTCCTAGGGTTAGGGAACAGTTCCCATGCACTTATTACTAAGCATACCTTCAGGTGGGAAGACCTTGGTGGAGCTACTGGCCTAAAATGCCTTGTAGTAGATAACATTATCACCAGTCTCCTGGGGAGAGATATTTTACAAGCCCTTGATGTGGTGCTTGCTACCCAATCAGAAAGGAATCATATCAGGAGAGATGATTATATTTATTTAAAAAGTGATACCCTTAAAGCCTAAAAATTGCCATTCTAAATGAACCCCAATTCTAAGGAGTATTGTTAAATTTAATACTTCCTGCCTTGGTTTGCTTTCAAATGAAGCCATCTGTGCTGAACAATGGTCTCTATTAAGAAAGAAACTTGAAGTCCTCACAATCATAAAAGGGCAGATTCTGCTACAACTTACTCACACCTCCCAAAGTCTATGGAACACTGCTGTATTGAATATAAAAAAGTTGCTCAGGGGGATTGAGACAAGTACAAGACTTAAGGGCAACTAATAAAACCACGGAAGTCTGGGGTTCTCCCTACAAGGTACTGCCTCATACCTCATGTCATCCCTGACAATCCCCCTCTATTGGTAAGAGATATCAAAGGCTAACCTTTTCTCTATTCCTTACCACCCTTGAAACTGTGAGCACTTCACATTCTGAGTACCACCCATTAACAACTTAGGCCACCATCATGATATGAATGGTTCTTCTCCTTCAGGGAATGCTTAACAGTCAGATCCTTTGACAGAAGCTCTGGCCAGTACATTAAAGCCTTATTTACACAAAGAACTCAGTATTGATGTACCACTGATATACCAAAAAATTCAATAATATATACCAGTATATGTACAATGTCTTAGTATAAAAGATAAAAATATTTCCCAATCAAATCAAAATAGCCTCTCACAAAATACAGACAGAACCCTACAAATAAAAGCTAAAGAGTATGATATTCTAAAGAGTCTCCACTCTTTCCATCTCCAATATTCAGTGTTTACTCAAAAATTACCCCTCCTTTGCTATTAGACTAATAGGATTCCCAGAAAAAAATTAATAAGCATTACCCTAATGAGAAATGGGATTTTGCACTTTCTCTGTTGTGATCCTTGCCTCCTCTGTCCCTGTTCTTCACAGAAGGTCAATCTACTGGGCCTCTACAATAATTACTGAGGTAAAAAGACTGGATCCAGAGCAGTAACATACTACCACCCCCTTGAATGAACCATCATTATTTAATTCAAAGAGCTTCCCCCATTAGTCCTCCCAAAATAAAGAACTTTATGCTATCTATTTAGCTACAAAAGAAGTAAATAGACCCTTTGACCTTTTTTTTTTTCAGACAGTATATATGCTCTTAATTTGCTCCCCTGGCTATCAAGAGCCTTTATTAAATTAGACTTGGATCTACTTTACCCTCTAGTCATATAGATCTTCACCCTTTTACTGAAAAGTGTTACTCCACACTACATCCAGCATGTCAGGTCACACAGCCCCCTATCAGGTCCTGTATTTAAAGGAAATGCCATTGCCAGTCAGACAAGTGTTACTCCACACTACATCCATCATGTCAGGTCACACAGCCCCCTATCAGGTCCTGTATTTAAAGGAAATGTCATTGCCAGTCAGACTACATCTACAGGAGTATTCTCAGCCTGTGTCCAGCAAGCAGATCAATTCTATTCACTTACATATACATATATAATGAGGCTTCACATTGCTTCCCCTACATTTCTCTCACTCAGCTTCAGAGGATAATAAAAGCATGCTCCTCCTGTGCATCCTTATTAAAACCCCACCTTTACAAACTATGGGCTCTAACCTGCAAGATCCCAAAGCTAATATCCTATGGAAAATAGATATCACTCACGTTCCCCAATCCAGCAGAAAAAAATATGTTTTTGTTACTGTTGACACACATTCACATTTTATATGAGCCCAAACAAGTAAAAGTCAAAAAGACTAATTCACTATATGCTCTCCACCTTTGCCATCAGGAGAATTATCCAACAGATAAAAACTAACAATGGTCCTGCCTTTATCAGTGCCCAATTCAAAACCTTCTACCTACAATGGAAAATTGCCCATCACACAGGAATTCCTCATAACCCCAAAGGCCAAAAGATAAAAGAAGGAACATATCATACCATAGAAGCCCAACTTATAAAACAAATGTCTACCTCCTAATATATAATTAATGATGGCTATAAGTAACCTAAATAACTACCCTAAAAGTTCCCAACACCCTCATATCTCCCTCAATTGGCACATATCAGGAATAATTTCTCCCAGCTTAGTGTGATAACTTGATCCTTTTGATAAAATTTGGAAGGGACCAAAGCCCTTCATACAACTGTAAGGGTTGTTATTTATGTCTTTCTACAGGATTAGCCTATGCCTATTCAGTTCACTGCCATTCTACTGATCCAGATTATGTTTCCTAACCGCTTCCTAACACTACCAATACCCATCACTGGAGATTCTTTGCTAGGGAGACAGTACATCCTATATACATCCTATCTCTCTCCCCTAACCACCCACTCCAACTCCCCTTAAAACTTCTTCTGGAACCCTCTCTCAGCAACTATTGGCTATTCTTCCCATTAACATCTCTCTTTATGAACACCATGGTTCCTTACCCACATGGAAGTTACAAAACATTCTTCATTTTGACCTCTCACTTCCTCTTTTGTCTTCCTGGTCCCTTTTCAAGATCCCATTTTACATGTTTCCACAAGATATTGTCACTAAGCTAATATGTGTTAATGCCTCCCTCATTCTTCACACTTAGCTTCTTTCCCTCCTTAGCCTATATTAGCCATCAGAGTCCTGCTTCTCCTGGCACCCTTCCTCCTCCAATTATTAAAGTGCCAATAGGAACATTACAAAAATCATGGCCAATCAGTCTCTGGCCCAATATGAAACTGTTCCCAACATAGAGGTTGAAGGCTACTATGTCACCTCTCCATTTAAATAAAGCAAAATGAGATGTGTAGAAACTCTATTAATTAATGTTGAAGTCTACCATGTATACCTCCTCTGAGTAAAATATAAAATGTAGGACTCCATTTACCAGTAGGCCTTCCCTTTCTCTGACCTTCTCTGGGGAGTCTGAATGCCCCCCCACACACATACACACAACCTCTACCTGGGGTAGGTCCTTGGCAGGCCCACCCACAAGTTCAACTTCCTTTTTCTTTATAAGAACCTCCTCAGCAAGTTCCTGAGATTTGTGAAATACATTCAATATAAGTGAAACATTCACAGTACTCTAAATTCTACCCAATGTTTGTAAAACCATTCTGAAAACTCCTTCTAACTATCCAAGGTTCATATATAGCACTTGTCTACTCTGAGTAAAGTGCTTGATAACCAGCTGTTTCACTGAAGATTGTCTATGAGTTATTTCATTGTATGTCATAAAAATAAAAAATACATAAAGAATGCCTTCTCTGCTCATTCCCTCATTCCTGGCACTCATTTCCAGCTGGGCCTGGAGTCTGCAGTCCCAAACCATTCTGGACTCTGATTCATCCTTCCAGACTAATACACCACTTGCAGAAGTGTCTGAATATCATAAGGAAGGAAATGGAAGACCCAGAATCACAGCTTTCCCCTAACATGAACACTTCTCTATGGTTTTCTGACATAACTTTATCATTCCCCAGGCCCTTCTATCCATCTCTACAGTTTTCTCCTATGAGTTCTACATTTTTATTTCCATATGTAAAATAATGCAGTGATTATCTCTGTGTAAAATGGCAAAAATGACATTATGCTCATATTTCTCAGATTAAAAAATATATAGATTTTATCAAATGTCACATTTACATTATCCTTTTTCCATCTTTCATAGTTGGATATTTTATTTTATTTTACATATTGACTCTAATTGTAAATTGCAAAGTTAACACTGGAATCAGCTAGCTAGTTGACTTTACATTCAATATTTATGCCAAGAGGTTTTATGGCTAATTTTTAATTCTACATTTAATATGAATATATATCTATTTAATTTTAATATATTTCTATCTCTATCTAAACCATGACAATAATCTTATATATAATATCTATTAAAACAGAAAACCTAATCAATTTGGGAGCACTGTCTTTGGAAAGAATAATTCTCACATTCTGAACATTCCTTAGTTGCCCATAGTTCTTTGTCTAGGTTTGAGGACTTATGACATTTTCCCTTTGATATCTGAGCATGTTTGTGTTGGATTGAATATTAATGACTACCATGGTCTCATATATTTGAATGTTTAGTCACCAGGAAGTGAAACTATTTGAAATAATTATAATGATAAAGAATTGTGCATTTGTTGAAGTAATTGAGGTTCTGTTGAATACAGTGTGTGTCACAGAGCTGGATTTTCAGGTTTAAGATGTCCATGCCAGATCCAGTAGCTCTCTATTTCTGCTTTCTGTAGATCATGATGTACTCCTCAACTATTTGTTTACTACAATGTCCTCCATGTCTGTCTTATGCTTCCTGCCATGGTGATTATGGACTAAACTTCTGAAACTGTAAGCAAGTATCCAGTTAAAGCTTTCCTTTGTAGGAGTTGTATTGGTTATGGTATGTAGGCACAATTTTTTTTGCAACCTACTTTTAATAAGGGTTCAACTTCTCTTCTAGCAAGCAGCAGAGGTCATGGAAGAGAAAAGTTATTAGGATATGGGGGTAGTGGACTTGTTCAGCAATAGCTCTTTGAGGGTGAGCTCCATATTCTTGAACAACAGTTTAGTCCCATACTTAACAAACACGAAACATAACTTAGCAGCTGCAGACTAGTCATGTAGACAGGCAGACAAGAGGCATGAAACAGCAGCTACAGTCCAATCCTTTCAATAAGTAGACACCAGGTATCTGTAGATCAATCCTGAAGAAGCAACTAGGCTTGACAATGAGCATAAGGTGTGTCTGAAGAAGCAGTAAGCTGCCACAGGAGCCTTATGAGCAGACATTGGGCAAGTTTCTCTCAGTGGAGGCATTATCACCAGTTGAGTTCAACAACACTATGTAAGATACAATACATAGGTGTCTTTAGAAATAGCCAGGTGGATCCAACCAAACCAAACCTTAATGCACATCTCCCACTGTCTGTGGGTTCATATTTATACTCCTTCATCAAGAATCCTTTCACTTGTCTGCTTTTTACAAACATCCTTTCACCTGAGTCTCCTTCAGGAAACCAGTCTTTCATGTGTTTCCTTTAGCAAGACATCCTTTTACCTGTACCTCTGTAACACAGGAAAACATCATTTAACATAACTTTCCAAAAGAACTACAAGATTCCACTTCATATCTACTGTGGGAAATACTAAAAATGTAAAAATGAATGGCAAGTTCCCAAGCTACACCGGCAGCGACATTCCACATGGCTCCAGCCGAATGTTCTCATCTCAGCAGACTCTCTGGCCCAGTGGTTCCTGAAATGTCTCCACTCAACTCAGTAAGTTCCCACTGGCAGGTCAGTACGACACCAACGTCATGCTAGAAAACCCTCATGTTCTTTGTGGTGCACATCAAGCAAACCCAAGCTTTGCCACCATACCTTTCTCTCTGGAAGACAGTTGAGTCATTGCAAGAAGAAAAACAACACATAAACTTAGTTCAGAAACAATGATACCTCAATCTCTGGGGAAACTAGAATCCTAATCTTGTATCTATATTAAATTTAAATTCACCAGTGGGAAATCCTGGTGGATCCTCCATAGAAACAAGGAGACATTACTAGATACATCTTGTCCTCATGCTGTCCCTGTTCAAAAGGCCCTCTCTCCTCCCCCTCCTCCTCTCTTCCCCTATCTAACCCAGAAGTCCCTCCTACTCACAAAGTGATTGGCTCCTTTATCATTAGGGGATGATTTACAAGCAACCTGAATACATGGCTAGCTCCTTGTCCACAGACCTTCCCTGGAGAATGGAATTAACATCAAAATGCAGGTATCACAGAGCCATCCACAACACATATCTTCTCTAATGTTTAAGAATTATCCTTTCTAGAAACAATAAAGAAAGTTCAAAAGGAGACAACCATGGAAATAGAAAACTTAAGGAAGAGATCAGGAGTCATAGACGCAAGCATCACCAACCGAATACAAGAGAATCTCAAATGCAGAAGATACGGTAGAAAATATTGACACAGTTGTCAAAGAAAATGCAAAATGCAAAAAACTCCTAACTCAAAACATCCAGGAAATCCAGGACACAATGAGAAGACCAAACCTAAGGGTAATAGGTATAGATGAGAATGAAGATTCCCAACTTAAAGGGACAGTAAATATCTTCAACAAAATTATTGAGAACTTCACTAACCTAAAGAACAAGATGCCCATAAACATACAAGAAGCCTACAGAACACCAAATAGACTAGACCAGAAAAGAAATACCTCCCGTCACATAATAATCAAAACATCAGATGCACAAAACAAAGAAAAAATACTAAAAGCAGTAAGAGAAAAAGGTCAAGTAACATACAAAGGCAGACCTATAAGAATTACACCAGACTTCTCACCAGAGACTGTAAAAGCCAGAAGAGACTGGACTGACATCATACAGACCCTAAGAGAACACAATCGCCAGCCCAGATTACTATACCCAGCAAAACTCTCAATCACTATAGATGGTGAAACCAAGATATTCCATGACAAAACCAAATTTGCAAAATATTTTCCCACAAACCCAGCACTTCAAAGGATAATTGATGGAAAATGCCAACACAAGGAGGGAAACTACAACTTAGAAAAAGCAAGGAAGTAATCTTCCAACAACCCTAAAAGAAGATAACTATACAAACATAACTTTACCTCTAATAACAAAAATAACAGGAAGCCACAATCAATTTTCCTTAATATCTCTTAACATCAATGGTCTCAATTCCCCAATAAAAAGATGCAGACTATCAGACTGGATACACAAACAAGACCCAGAATTTTGCTGAATACAAGAAATGCACCTCAGTGTCAAAGACAGACACTACCTCAGAATAAAAGGGTGGAAAACAATTTTCCAAGCCAATGGTCCCAAGAAACCAGCTTTAGTAGCCATTCTAATATCAAATAAAATCGACTTTCATCCAAAATTAATCAAAAAAGATAAGGAAGGACACTTCATACTCATGAAAGGAAAAATCTACCAAGGTGAACTCTCAATTCTGAACATCTTTGCTCCAAATGCAAGGGCACCTACATACATAAAAGAAATTTTAATAAGCTCAAAACACACATTACACCTCATACAATAATAGTGGGGGATTTCAACACCCCAAACTCAGCAATGGACAGATCATGGAAACAGAAACCAAACCGAGACACTTTGACATTAACAGAAGTTATGAACCAAATGGACTTAACAGACATCTATAGAACATTTCATCCTAAAACAAAAGAATATACCTTTTTCTCAGAACCTCATGGTACCTTCTCCAAAATAGACCATATAATTGTTCACAAAGCAGGCCTCTACAGATACAAAAAGATTGATATAATCCCTTGCATCTTATCAGATCACCACGGAATAAGACTGGTCTTTAGTAATGACAAAACCAATGGAAAACCCACGTGCACATGGAAACTGAACAACTCTCTACTCAATGATGACTTGGTCAAGGAAGAAATAAAGAAATAAAAGACTTTTTAGAATTCAATGATAATGAGGACACATCATACCAAAGCTTGTGGGACTCCATGAAGGCAGTGATAAGAGGAAAACTCATAGCTCTAAGTGCCTACAAAAAGAAACTGGAAAGAGCACACACTAACAACTTGACTGCACAACTAAAAGCTCTAGAACAAAAACAAGCAAATACACCCAGGAGGAGTAGAAGGTAGGAAGTAATCAAACTCAGGGCTGAAATCAACCAAATAGAAACAGAAAGAACAATAAAAAATATCAATAAAACCAGAAGCTGGTTCTTTGAGAAAATCAACAAGATAGATAAACCGTTAGCCAGATTAACCAGAGGGCACAGAGAGAGTATCCAAATTAATAAAATCAGAACTGAAAAGGGAGACATAACAACAGAAACTGAAGAAATTAAAAAAATCATCAGATCCTACTACAAAGGCCTATACTCAACAAAACTGGAAAACCTGGATGAAATGGACAATAAACTAGACAGATACCAGATCCCAAAGTTAAACCAGGAGCAGATAAACCATCTAAATAGTCCCATAACCCATAGGGAAATAGCAGCAGTCAATAAAGTCTCCTCACTAAAAAAAGCCCAGGACCAGATGGTTTTAGTGCTGAATTTTATCAGACCTTCAAGGAAGACCTAATACCAATTCTCTTCAAATTATTCCACAAAATAGAAACAGAAGGAACACTACACAATTTGTTCTATGAAGCTACAATTACACTCATACCCAAACCCCACAAAGACACAACAAAGAAAGAGAACTTCAGACCAATCTCCCTTATGAACATTGATGCAAAAATACTCAATAAAATTCTAGCAAACTGAATCCAAGAACACATCAAAACAATCATCCATCATGATCAAGTAGGTTTTATCCCAGGAATGCAGGGATGGTTCAATATTCGGAAATCCATCAATGTAATCCACTATATAAACAAACTTAAAGAAAAAAACCACATGATCATCTCACTAGATGCTGAGAAAGCATTTGACAAAATTCAACATCCCTTCATGATAAAAGTCTTGGAAAGATCAGGAACTCAAGGCCCATACCTAAACATAGTAAAAGCAATTTATAGCAAACCAGTAGCCAACATCAAGCTAAATGGAGAGAAACTTGAAGCAATCCCACTAAGATCAGGGCCTAGACAAAGCTGCCCACTCTCCCCCTAACTATTCAATATAGTACTGGAAGTCCTAGCCAGAGCAATTAGACAACAAAAAGAAGTCAAAGGGATACAAATAGGAAAGGAAGAAGTCAAAATCTCACTATTTGCAGATGATACGATAGTATACTCTTGTGACCCCCAAACTTCCACCAGAGAACTCCTAAACCTGATAAACAACTTCAGCAAAGTTGCTGGTTATAAAATCAACTCAAACAAATCAGTAGCCTTCCTCTACATGAAAGATAAACAGACTGAAAAAGAAATTAGGGAAATGACACCCTTCACAATAGTTGCAAATAATGTGAAATACCTTGGTGTGAATCTAACCAAGCAAGTGAAAGACCTGTATGACAAGAACTTCAAGTCTCTGAAGAAAGAAATTGAAGAAGATCTCAGAAGATGGAAAGATCTCCCATGCTCATGGATTGGCAGGATTAATATAATAAAAATGGCCATCTTGCCAAAAGCAATCTACAGATTCAATGCAATCCCCATGAAAATCCCAACTCAATTCATCACAGAGTTAGAAAAGGAAATTCTCAAATTCATATGGAATAACAAGAAACCTAGGATAGCGAAAACTATTCTCAACAATAAAAGAACTTCTGGAGGAATCACTATCCCTGACCTCAAGCTGTACTACAGAGCAATAGTGATAAAAACTACCTGGTATTGGTACAGAGACAGGCAGGAAGATCAATGGAATAGAATTGAAGACCCAGAAATGAACCCACACTCCTATGGTCACTTGATCTTTGACAAAGGAGCTAAAACTGTACAGTGGAAAAAGGACAGCATTTTCAACAAATGGTGCTGGTTCAACTGGAGGACAACATGTAGAAGAATGAAAATTAATCCATTCTTATCTCCTTGTACAAAGCTCAAGTCTAAGTGGATAAAGGACCTCCACATAAAACCAGATACACTGAAACTAATAACGAGAAGGTGGGGAAGACCCTCAAATACTTGGGCACATGGTAAAATTTCCTGAACAGAACACCAATGGCATATGCTCTAAGATCAAGTATTGACAAATGGGACTTCATAAAATTCCAAAGTTTCTGTAAGGCAAAGGGCACTGTCAATAGGACAAAATGACAACCAACAAATTGGGAAAAGATTTTTACCAATCCTACATCTGATAGAGGGCTAATATCCAATATATACAAAGAACTCAAGAAATTAGACTCCAGACAACCAAATAACCCTATTAAAATATGTGGTATAGAGCTTAGCAAAGAATTTTCAATGGAAGAATCTCGAATGGCTGAGAAGCACCTAAAGAAATGTTCAGTGTCCTTAGTCATCAGGAAAATGCAAATCAAAACAACCCGGAGATTCCATCTCACACCAGTCAGAATGGCTAAGATTAAAAACACAAGTGATAGTAGATCCTGGCGAGGGTGTGGAGAAAGAGGAACACTCCTCCATTGTTGGTGGGACTGCAAGATGGTGCAACCACTTTGGAAATCAGTGTGGCGGTTCCTCAGAAAATTGGACATAGCATTACCTGAGGATCCAGCTCTAACACTCCTAGGCATATACCCAGAAGATGCTTGAACATATAACAAGGACATATGCTCAACTATGTTCATAGCAGCCTTATTTATAATAGCCAGGAGCTGGAAAGAACCCAGATGTCCTTCAACTGAGGAATGGATTAAAAAAATGTGGTATATTTACACAATGAAGTATTACTCAGCTATTAAAAACAATGAATTCGAGAGGTTCCTAGGTAAATGGATGGAACTAGAAATTATCATCCTGAGTGAAGTAAGCCAATCACAAAAGAACACACATGGTATTCACTCACTGATATCGGATATTAGCCCAGAACCTTGAAATGCCCAAGATGCAACTCACAGGCCACATGAAGCTCATAAAGAAGGAAGACCAAGTGGGGATGATTCAGTTCTTCTTAGAAGGAGTAACAAAATACTCAAGGGAGCAAATATGGAGACAAAGTGAGGGACAGAAACTGAAGGAGGGGCCATTTGAAGACCTTTCCACCTGAGTGCATCCCATGTGCAGTCACCAAAGGTAGATGCTGATGTGGAAGTCAGGAAGTGCATGCTGATAAGGGCCTGATATGGATGTCTCCTCAGAGGCCTTCAAGAGTCTGACATATTCAGAGGCAGATGCTCACAACTAGCCATTGAACTGATCATGAGGTTCTCAATGGAGGAGTTAGAGTGAGGACTGAAGGAGCTGAAAGGGTTGTGGCACCATGAGGAAAGCAACAATACCAACCAACCACAGCTCCCAGTGTCCTAACCACCAGCCTGGTATCACTTAGTGAGGGATCCATGGCTTCAGCTGAATATGTAAGAGTGGAGGGCCCTGCCGGGCACAGGTGGAAGATGAGATCCTTGACCTCATGAAGGCTGGACGCCCCAGGGGGTGGGAATTTTGAGGGTGGGGAAGTGGGACTGGGGTGGGTAGGTGGGGGTTACATCCATGGAGAAGAAGGAGGAGGGGTAAGGGGATGGGGGTTCCCGGTTGTGTGGGGGATGGGGTAAGGGGACAACATATGAGTTGTAATAAAATATCCAATAAAAAAATAAATTAAAAAAAGAATTATCCTTTCCTCTATCATTAGCAATCTATACATAACAAAAATAATCTTCAGAACCATCACATTTCAATAAATGGCATATGAACAATATAGTCAAATAATCTAACAAAAATTTAAATTTCTATCAATATACAATGCTTCAAACAAAACAATGTTAAATTTCTATCAATATTCAATAATCTAAGCAAAAACTTAAATTTCAATTGCAACACAATGGAGCAAAATACCTTTAATTTCTAATATACAATAATTCAACAAAATAAATTTAAATTTGTATCAATCCCTGATCATAACCAATAATAAACTTCTATCCTAGATGATAACAATTATACAAATCTATCCACTCCACCTTAAAGGATTAGAGTGATGATTCTCATAAAATTGCTTCTTGGTGAATTGGAGTGAAGAGTTCCTGTATGGACCCCAAGGGAAAAAAACAATAGCTGTAGCATTTGTTGCCAAATTGTTATGTTTTTCCAGTCTCTGTGTTATCAATGATTAGAACTAGCCCTTTAGAAGTTGATTTTGATGCACATTTAGGAGTAATTAGTAACTGACACAGTCTAAATCACCTGTGTTTTTGGCTTTATGAAGACAATGTCTCAGGTGACAAGCGGTTTTCCCTAGTCAGATGTAACCTGTACAGGTTTCTGTTGGTAGCCATATGTTTCATTCCTTGTAGATACATAGGCATAATCACCTTAATACTATTGCAGGTTCCATTTAATGTCATCACATCCTAATCGTATATTGATTGGTCTAGTTCCTAAGTTAATAGATAACTCAGTTTTTTTCAGGTGCTGTTGGTTCTTTTTTGCCAACATTAAGAAAATTGAGAGTTAAAAAAGCATTATTTAGTCTATCCCTAAGGAGTTTTACTTTCCACCTTTTTGTTCAATATGCATCCCTTTTAAGGTTCAATTTACCTTCTGTAACTGTTTTCCTTGTGGGATTATGTGGAGGTATACCAGTAATATGCTTTATTTTGTAATGTGCAAAGAATTGTTGCATCTTATTGGATACCTATGCATATAACATTATGACTTTTAATTTGTGCATGCATTCCCATAATTATCATTATTTCCAATAAGTATATAAATTACTCAATCAGCCTTTTTAGAACTTATAGCAGTTGCCCATATATTGCCAAAAGAAAAAACAAAAACAAAAAAGAAAGAAAGAAAGGAAAAACTGGTTGTTTGTTTTTTGTTTATTTATTTTTTTTTTTGTTTTTGTTTTTTGTTTTTGTTTTTGCTTTTTTTCTAAAAATCTACCTGAGGCTAAATCGAAGAGTTTTGGATTACTTGTGTTGGCAGAGGAGGTTTTAAAGCAGCCTAGAATTGACTGTGTCACTTAGATACTACTAATAATTTTTACTCAGATACATAATGCAAAGAATCAATGAGAGATGTAAATATACATTATGGAGAGAACAAAAGCACAGGAAAGTTGATATTACAACCAAGTGCTGTGCTCAAGAAGATAAAATGCTTAAAGAAAAGTCACATACTAAGTGGAATAAGGTGATTGATATTAGAGCAATACTCTGACCAGGTAAGCATCCAGTTTGTCAAAAGGAATTAAAGCAATGTAGAAGCTGAGAATGGAAGCATCAGCAACAGATAAACCAGAGTTGATAAAATGCAAGTGAAAGAGGCAGCTGAGTTCTAGCCTCAGCAAATAGCAGAACTTGGCAACTTCAACCATAGAATTCTGGCTTTAGAGTTGAGGATTAAAGAAACTAGTTGTGGAATCTTTCTTCTTGGCAAAGGAAAGTTGCTTAGGCCAGGCACATGGCAGTGGTTTCATAGTATGGAGGCCCAGAGAAGCCATTGCATGAGGTTATGAATGTGAATACTGGGTTGTTTTGGAGACCTCAAAATGTAAGCATGCCAAGGAAAGTTGCTAGTAGAGCATAGAAACACCACAAGTGTATTATACTCAACAAAGCTGAAAGAAGTTGGGGATCTGAAAAACACTTTGACATCAGACATAGAGAAAAAGAATTTTAAATTTTCTCTGGTGAGTTTTGTTTTGCCATAGGCCCAGTATTTCTTTACTATGCTCTCTTCTACTCTTTCTTTATTTAGGAATAGTAATAGATATTCTATGACATTTTATGTTAGAAGTATGTGATCTGATTTATGATTCTGATTTTTATAGAGGTTATAGTTAACAGATAGTAAGCCTCAGAAGAGACTTTGAATTTTGGATTCTAGAATGCTGCTGAGTGTGAAAGATCATGAGGACTTCTGATGTTGGACTGAATGCTTTTTCTTCATTAGTCATAGATGCCAGACAAAAAGGTCCAGGAAGTGGAATGAGGCAGTTTTAATAAAAATGGCCCTTGTAGGTATATATATATTTGTGTGTATTTGTGTGTGTGTGTGTGTGTGTGTGTATGTATGTATGTGTGTGTGAAACTATTTGAAAGGGGGATGGGGAAAGGGAATAATGTCTAAAATGTAGATAAATAAAGTATCAAATAAAAAGAACAAAATAAAAAGAAAAACAAACAAACAAACAAACAAAAAACAGATAATGGAACTGGCTATCACACTTGAACATTTGAGACTTTTAGGCAGCAATTTAGTATTGCCCATATTACTAGGATTCCTTATAATTGTCAATGACAAGAAAATGTGGAAGGGGCCTACTGATCTTTAAAACAGTATCTTAATAAAATAAAAAGGGGGGAGGTATATCCTTGTACACCACAAATTTACTTAAATCATTTTCTTTTTATTTGAAATATTTTTTGGAAAAAAACTGAATGCCAAAGAACTTTCTGCTGAGTGTCTATGGCACTTTATAACTAGACAAATATATGCAAATAGGTGAAAGGGATGGATCCACTTACTGGCATAAGTCATGATCCTGATCAGGTATTAAATATCGGAAAGATGGCATGTTTGTATCATTTCTGGAGGATACTAAGGAAGCATGGTGGCTGCCAGAGCAATGGGTGAGACATACTAATGCCAGGACAAAGAATAATACTGACCTTTGTGCTTGCTGAGTGCCCAAACAATGGTGACTAAGAAGCTGTATTTTACATATGTTCCCAACCCACCATTGCTTACCTATACCCCTGATGGGACAAACTGCCTTTATTCAAGTTTTTAGACCTTATGGAACAGAGAATCAAAAGAAGAAGTTATAATGTCTCTTGTATTGTTCTTAAATGTGACCAGTTATTCAGACTTAATCATGGACTGGTCTAGAAATCAATCCAATATTGGAAATAAAAGTCTTCATTTGGAAGTATGGTTGTGAACATTTTCAGAGACATATTTGGAAGTTAAATTCAGTTCTCTATGATGATATGTTAGCAAGAGGTAAAGTTGGAGCAGATCTGTATTTCAAACAGATGTTAGCACATGTGTTAAAGCTCTTTTAATTGTCAAGTTAAAATTACTTTTGTTTCTTCTACAGTACTTAATGTAAGTTGCTTTGATTGTACACCTTCTAATTGTGTTAGTGTGTTGAAATCCAGAATGTCAGTTATGGAGGTCTATCAACATGGTTTTACTTTATTGCACTGTCACAGAACCTGGTATTCTAAAAATAGTTTGCAAGTACTGGAAGAAATGAGTCAGGCTTTAAGCAGAAGCAAGAGGGTAGCGGGCTTGATTATTGCTGGTGTAACACCTTTAACTATATTAATTTCTAGCACCACTGCTTCTTCAATTGCTGTGACATGAGAAGTTAAGACAGCTAATTTGTTAATCATTTAGCAAAAAATTTTACTAATGTGTTAAATATACCAGAGGATTTAGATAGGCATTTGGAAGAACAGATTGATACTCTTTATCCTATACAAATTATGGGAAGGAGGTTCAGAATTTAAGGGTAAGGAGCCATCTTGAGTGTCATGACAAATACCATTGAATTCATGTTAGTTCTACATGTTAGTCTACAGTGATAGTCATTATAATATGGAAGAAGTTGAATGACACGTGCAGTGTATTTGGCATAATTCTAACACCTCTTGGGATGTTTTAATAATACATAGGAAGCTTATGAATTTCAAGAATGTTGCCCTGCTGAGCACTGATGCAATAGATACTGCAGATAAAATTTCCCATGGCCTGAAGTCAGTATTTCTATTTTAGTCAAGCTTAAACAATGGCATATATAATCACTCTAGCCTGGGAATACTTTTAGTCCTGCCCACCATGTTAAAGCATGTCTTTAACAGCATCAACATGTTGGCAGACAAAATACATGGTGTGAACCTGAAAATGAACACTCAGGTAGAGTTATTAAGTTAACAGGCTGGCAAGCTCAGGATGGGTAAGATTCTGCACAGAGCCTTGCCAACCTAAGACAAAAGTACATTGCATATTCAATGAAGGGTAAGGAAGGCATTCGTATCAGAATGACCTAAGATAGGCTCTCTGTCATTAATGAAATAAAAAAGGGGAAAAGGCGGATAGCCTTTGGGACTGCTTGGCAAGAATCTGACATTGGCCAAAAAAAGGAAATGGGCTGCTTGATAGGAATATGACATTGTCCAAGGACAAGGAAGTATGCTTCATGTAGTAATCTGATGTTAGAGTAGAAAAAAGAAGTAATTTCAGTCAGGAATCTAAATCTTAGGCTAGAACAAAGAAGTAATATCAGGCAGGATTCTAAATTTTAGGCTAGAACAAGGTAGTAGGCTTCTGACATGAAAATGATTTTGGGCTAGGACAGGGAAGTTTTCTCAGATATTTTAATAAAACTGATAACCCCTTAGAAACAGTGACCATGGGAGTGTTCACAGATTTTTGTTTATTGCCTTGTTTGTTCTTTGACTATTTGTGTTTATTGTCTTGTTTGTTCTTTGACTATTTGCATCTATTGTATTGCTAGTCTCTCAATCTAGAACTGACCTTAAAACTTGCATGTAATTCAAATGTTAAAAAGCAAAAAGAAGGAGGTGGGATGCAATAGGAGGTTCTGGGGAGGGGAATGGGAAAAAGGGAAGACATCTGAAATGTAAATAAATAAAATATCCAATAAAAATAAAGCAAATATTAAAAAAAAAACAAAAACAAAAAACCAAATAACACTCACCCCCCCAAAAAAAAAAATCAAAAAACTGAAACAACAAAAAAGTATTTGTAGTCATTTTGGAGTAAGTATGGCCTTGCTGGAGAAAATATGTCACTAGGGGCTTGGCTTTGAAGTTGCAAAAAACAATTCAGATAGTGATGTAGTCTTCAGTCATTTCTCCATCACCATGGCTTCTATACCTGTTGCCAGGTATAAAACTGTAATCATATTCCTGATTAATTCTTTCTGTTTTCTGTTTCTGTGACCAAACACTACAACAAAGGCAAAAGGAAACTTATAACAGTATATGTGTACTAGAGCTTTTTGTTTTGTTTGTGAAAAAAATCATTATGAGAGTAATATCTAGGAACTCATATTGATCTTAATTAGGAGTCACTAAATAAGGGAAATTCTAGTTATTGAAAGAGTGTTTTGAAATTTCAATGCCTACAATGCCTACCTTCCATGCCCCAGCAAACCCATACTTTGAAATAATTGAGATTTCTGAAAGTGAAGATCAAATCTTCAAGCATAGGTGTCAATGATAACAATTCTCATTTAAACCACCACATTTTAAATTTAACTTCTTTTTCCTTTCAGTGATGGCCTTTGCAGTGTTCCTTAGAAGTCCAGTAGAATGGCAGAGTATAATTTTACCCTAGGGGACTGGTGTTTAAGGCTGGCATGCAGATCCAGCAGATGTATTTCATTTCTCACTCTGAGATCAGGAATTGTCTTCTGTCACCTTAGTCCTCCTGCCTAGGTCTTCATATTCCACTGTGAAAAAGACCAATGGTAGATTTATTCCAACAAAATATCCACAGTTTCTGCTGAGGGATGATGAACTTGCTTAGAATCCATCGGCTTCACTCAGTTGGAATGATACACACCAACCTCTTTGCCTGAAGCTTTATAAGACATCCCTTATATGTGTAAAACTTTTGAGAGACTATAAGCATAATTTGGTTCTATTGCTTTGACTAAAGATGATTCAAGATATGTGATTTATTTCTTGTGATATGAGAGAAAGGAAAAGAAGAATTATTTGAGTAAAATGAATACACACAACTCAAGTGTAACTGGAAATTTCCCTTTAGGCAGACATTTTACTGCTATGTTTTTTCTTCTTTCCTTTTGCTTTCTTCATCATTTTTTCTCATAATCCTCTGTAATTATAACTTACTTTGTATTTCCACAATTCTTTCCAGGTGTTGGTTCTGAGATTCACTTTACATGTCAGAAAGGCCTTCAGATTCTACTCTTTATAACAAATGTGAAGGGATAGAAAAAAGATATTGCTGTCTAATTGTGATATGCTGATAAACTATCCAAATAAATATGATTGGAATTGATTAAGATCACGTAATGGCAAGGTCTCTAAGAAATGAAGATAGAAAATAATCACAATAAAATATTTGAATTTAGAGCCCAACTACCATGTAAAACAGACTCAAAAACTGTGAGACTGCGTAAGGGTATCCTGGGTCATGGCTGAGCAGTTGCCTAGAACCCTAAGACTCTGCATGAGAACCAGCAGGAGTTCAGTGCGCCCCAAGAATCCAGGGTCCTGAAAAGCATTCCAGTCTCCAAAGAATTACATTGTTCAGTCATATAGGCCAGACTATAGGCCTCAGGCCTTAGGATTTACATACTAATGAAGGCCAGACAGCCAGTATTAAAGTGCAGGGGTAGAGGGTGTCACCAGAGGCCTCAGGGGCTGGGGATTTACATGTTAATGAAGGCCAGAGGGCAGAGCAAATTAAGCATGCCCCCCAGATCCTCCCCCATCCTCCCCAGATCCTCCCCCTTTCTCCCTCCCTATATAACTCGAGACTGCCCTGAGTTTTAGGGGGGTACACCTAGATCCATCCACCATCTGCCATGACAGTAAACCTTTCTGGAACCAAGGACTTCCTCGTGTCATTGGGGCCTACCTCTGCCAAAGCCTCCAGGCTACTGGAACCATACATGTGGGACCAACCACAGCATGGAAGCCTCACTGGACCCCACCACTGCTGCCACTAATTTGTCCCACAAAAACCTACACAAGATGTTTAAATTACTGACATACATTCAAAAAAAATGCAGCAAGCAAACTAGGTGTGGATCAAAGAAAGAAAGGTTTCTATTCTATTACTAACCACTTCTAGCTTCATGCTTCAAGACAAGTATTTAATCATTAAGTTAAGAAAGGCATGTTTTCTTGAGTATTATATCAAACTCTATTCAGCTTGTTATGATGTTATAATTATTTACATGCTCTCTGTAAAGTTAGACTGAAACATACTCAATGAACAGAATTACGAGTTTATCATTTGGTCTTTGTGAATAATGAAAAAGTTTTAAACCTTTTCTGGTAAAGTAAAAATATTCAATAGACCAAAACTCAGTTTTATGCTATAGTATCCCTGCTTTAATGATATTCATAACACATTCTGGAACTACTAATGTATACAATATTTGAACTAACATTTGATCAATCCTATCTTTGTATTTTCCTAAAATATCATTATATGTTCTACATTAGAAGAGATGTTTTCACTTGAAGTTATATTGATTTGAACATTTTGCTCTGAAATGATACAGATAAAGAGTGTCATGTACCTGTGTCTCTGAATTGGTGACCTCATCAATTTTTGTTTGACACCTAAAATGTATCTGTTCTGTTAAATTTTTTTCTACCTATCTTCAATCTCACCCATATATATTTTTCTATTTACGGAAAGCATATTTAACCAATTCTAATTAGATTAGCAAATTGACTTCTACATCACAACTAATAGAATAAGCAGTTATTTTACCTTTTACTGATTCCACTTATCTTTATGGTTATGACCATTAATTTATCTTTACATGGTAGAAATTATATGCATTAAAATGTAAAAGACATAATTATATAAGGTACTCAAAATGACAGGATATATGTAGGGGATAGATGTTGTCATAGAAGAGATAAAAGGTACCAATTTATGATTGAAAAGAAGAGTCAACAGATTTACCACTTGCCACTAATGTATGAGTGTCTGAGTTCTGATCACAAGAACACATGTAAAAAATCTGAGAATAGTAGTTTAGACTTGTAATCTCAACATTGGGAAGGTGGAGACAGGAAAATCTGTAGGGCTTGTTGGACATCTATTTTAGATGAATCAATAAGTCCTTAATCTAAAAATGTCCCAAGAAAGTATGGAAATACATAGGAATGATACAAAATACCTTTGCCTATGCAAAGTGCTATCTTCCCCCACTACACAGAAGCTAACATCAGTTATATAAGAGCTTTATGATTTGTTTATATGTATAAACTTGAGGGCATTAGATTTACTGGAGGATGAAATAGTGTACGAGAAATGTTAAAGAGGAACAGTGATATATAGTGACTGATGACTGTTGTTATGTTGGATTAGTTAAATGGAAATTACAAACCAAAAGTTTCTGTTGCTAGTTTCTTTCTCTTAGTGTATTTCAAGAGATTATATTGATGTTTCCCAAGATTTGTCCTTGACTCATTTACCAATATACTACATCAACTTTTAAGTTATAAATACTGCTATTATTTCCTCAGATGAAGGAATGAGATGAAAGCTGTACTCAAACTGTGCTAATATGCAGCATGGGCTGAACCGAGAGCATCTCTTTCTCTGTTCAAACTCTCTCTAGGCCTGGAAGTTTGTACTCTTTGTATAATGTGTCTTGACTAATTCAATCCAGCTTCTCTCAGCTTTTGGCTGAATTGCCCTGATTTGACTCATACTAACTTTGGCAATATGTTTTAGTCTTATGCCTTCACTTATGTCTAGTTTGTTCTCTCTGCAATCTGTCTTGTAAATGGTCCCAGTAAAGTTGTCATATCATTCTATTTTCTAGGTCTCACAGCCTATTTTCCTGTGGTGTTCTAGTGTGAATTGGACATTCCCTATCTCTAATTTATTCTACTAAATCTTTTTCTGATTCATTACTTTGTCTGACACTCAGTTAGAAATCACTTCAAACATGACTGCTTTCTTCTACAAGTTAATCTTACCTTCATTGTTAAGGAATAAAGGTGTGTACAAAATGTATGTCTGTATTTTAGCCAAATCATACTGTTATCCATGGTATGTCTGCATTTCAGCCTGGTCATACATACCTTTGGACTTGTCAAACTAGTCAAAATGCTAGATAACAATTCTACAATAAGTCTACGTCTCTTCAGTTTTCTGCTTCTTATTCTACATTTCCCAAGTTTATGTTTCCTACTGAGAAGCAATATTGATTCTATATAGCTTGTTGCAACCACCCAGCAACCTTGTGTGTATCACAGTACCTTAAATTAATAAAATGAGTTTTTTTAGTATATAGTATGTGTTTAGGAAGGTATTTTTTGGGTAAATTTTGACATATATGTTAATCTTTTATGGTAATAGAAACTGACAAAAATATATTATATGTGAAAATTTAATAGACTTAAATGACAATTTAGAATTAAGATGTTCCTATTTTATCATCTGTGCTTTAAGCAATGAAATTAGAATGACATCTGAAGGAAGAAAAGCACTGAGTCTTTCACAAGACTATGTTCATAATTCATCCCTTTCACATTTTATAACTTATTTGATTAAAAATTATCCCTAACTTTTGTGACTTAAACTTTTTTATTTTTTTCTTATATTGATATTTAATATCAGCTGAATTATTGGTATAAATAAATATTTTTAGGTACTAGAAATCAATGTTTTATCTGAATTTAAACATCTCACTAAAAAGAAAAGCTTAATAAAATTGTAAGACATTTCATTTGAAAACATATATTATTGGGTATATATATCTGTTCATGCATAGTTACATGTTTTGTGGTGTATTGTAGAGACCAAATGTTGATATCAGATGTCCTTATCAAATGTCTCCATCTTGATTTTTAAGGCAAAGTTTCTCACTGAATCTAGAGCTCCTTAATCCTTTATACTCACTGGCTATCCAAAGGTATACTACTATGTAACTCCACAGTGCTATTGTAAGTAAGCATGTGCTGCTGTACCAAGCATTTCATGGATGTGTTGGGAGGTGAACTCAGGTCTTCAAGCTTACATGCCAAGGAAATTATTGGCTGTGACTTTTCAATGTACTTAATATTTTCTGATAACCCTTTAGTAATTTAAGTTTTATACATGTTAAGTCAACTTATTTTTATGTCTTTTATAAATCTATCTTTTGCAACTTACATTTTATTAGTATACAAAGTAATAGATGTCAATCTATCATCCTTTATCTAGAATCTGCTCAATCCCTTTGTGTTTTTATGCATGTTCACACAATACAATCATGCTGTGAATTTTACCTTTCTTCATGCAAGGGTATTTTCCTCATACTGTGATTTAGTGAGAAGGAGCTAAAAGTGTTTGAAATATGGACAATTAGAAGTGTGAAGTTGAATTTGTTTCAGGATATTTCAAAAGGAAATAGAAACAAGTATGGGCAAAAATGACACTTAGAAAACATCACAAAATATTTTATCATATTTTCATTTTTCCTACTTTTATAGTAATTCACAATGCTAATGATCTCAAGCAGTTTTATTTTCTATGCCAACATTCCTGAATATATGATGTTGTAGTGTCTAACAATTTAACCATTGATTCTTTTCATGCTTACATATACATACAAATATATATATATATATATATATATATATATATATATATATATATGTGTGTGTGTGTGTGTGTGTGTGTGTGTGTGTGAGAGAGAGAGAGAGAGAGAGAGAGAGAAATAGAGAGAGAGAGAAATATATATAGAGAGAAATGAATTGTGTATATATTCTTAAAAGTTGTTTATTTATTTATTTATTTTTGCCCGTGGTATTAAAGTAACTCTACTTTTGTTTTCTAATTTAATTTATGTCCTGTTCTCTCAAAGATACATCTATCATCTTCCTCACAAAATGCACAACAGTGACAAATTTATCTATTAACTTAAACATGTAAAGTAAAAAATAACAATGGTCTAGATGTGGCACCTAAACAAAGAATTCAAAGCTAGGTGATGAGGCTCACCCTAGGATTGTCTGCTCGATCCATGGAAAGGCTCGCTTTGCCCTTGTCATCAGGGTGTGTGAGGCAGTGATGTAGACCCTGTTAATGAGGCAAGTGTAGAAAGTGGTGTTTCCCAGTCTATTCTGTATCAAGCAGATGATCAGTGGAATAATATCTGTAAAAACTATGGACACAATAGTTTATCAGTGTAATTTTCATCTCAAGTAAGGTGACCTTTAAACTCAAACCATCAAAAAGTCACATATCTCTTTCTGATAAGAAAAAGATATTCAAAAAGTTTTCCTCTAGAAGGATGTTGCAGCAGCCAATATGTTCATTATTATAATTTCTGATTTTTCTTCTACTGCCTCCAAATTACTGATTCAGTAAATGTAAATTTTATGTTTAGTTTGTCATAAATGCTTAGTTTTCTTACAATGTGGATATAAAACCTGTCTGAAAAATATTTTTTCTGCTTATTCATCAGAGCCAAACTGATACTAAAAAAACAAAAAAAAATCTCAGCAAATGAATATGAATATTGATATACATTAATTTGCTTTTGAAGTGTTATTAAAGGTGATTATACATTGTAACTTATTTTTACACACCTAAAAGAAAAACATACAAAACATAAAACAACAAACAAACAAAGAAAACAAAAAAACAAAGATTTTTAAACACATTCTTCTGCCATTATTCTTCAAAAACAGACGTGTGATTTAGGAAGAGACAGTCACATATTTTAAAAACTTAAACACTCTCTTATTTTGAAATTTGCAGTACAAGTAATTATCCCTATATTATTAAAGTCAGAAGTGCTTTTTCACTATGTATATGTATCTCCAAACTATGTCAGTGTCCAACAGGCAGGATTAAAGGGGATTTATTATCACTCTTTGGATCTACAAATATGTTCAGAAAAATGTAATCAAACAGACTTTCCAATTTTTAAAATTCAAATTAGCTATTATATGGTATTTATTTTATTGCCATATTTTTAACTTTTATGAAAAAATATCAAAAATATCATGTAGCCAAAATCTGATTTTAGTAAGATTTACAGGTTAACATTTTAACTATAGAATCGCATTGCAGTGTGGGTGGTTTTCAGGTTGTAAATGTCTTCTCTGTTCTTGGGAAGATCATAACTAAAGAGAAGAATGTTAAAACTAGCATAAGCCATGCCAATGACAGACTGGATACCACATGCTGTATTGAATCTCTTTGCCTTGGTATAAAACTATTAGAAATTCTGAAAATGTATAGAAATTTAAAACAGAAACCTCTCAGAGGAACACTTAAAGACAAGTCAAAACTTCTAAAGATCTAATACTTGTAGCATTTATAACAAAGTACTTTTTTATATAGTAAAAAGATTTGGATAGAGAGAGAGAGAGAAACAGAAACAGAGAGAGATAGAGAAAGAGAAGGAGAGAGAGAAAAATGTGTATGTAGAAACAGAGAGATAAAGAGGAGAGAGAGAAAATGTGTGTGTGTGTGTGTGTGTGTGTGTGTGTGTGTGTGTGTGTGTAGGGTTAAATGGGGTCCCACAGTTAGGGCTTCATGGGGATGAAGGATGTTGGAAGTTTGAAATTTGGGGGTCGGGGAGCACAATCTGTGGTCCTGGGGACTTAGCTGGAGCTGGCTTAGGGTTCCCTGACCAATCGACAAGGCCAGGGACCATCTGATTTTCAGGCCCTTGGGCACCCAGGCACTGCTGGAAGCTATAGAAGAATTGAGAATTGAAGGGGAGAGTGGAACTCTGGCTGTGTCCTGCAGGTGGGAGTCCTTGGCTTGGTTGGTAGGTGGCTGGTTTGGCTTGGCTTAGTGGTTGTATATGGGAGCACATAGAGGCCTAGTACAGGAGACTAGATGGTGGCTCTGTAGATGAAGGCCTTTCTCTATGTCATCCCATGACAGATCCTGATGAAAAGAGGCAGTCCATAGTTTTAAGCCTTTTATTGTAATGAGGGAAAGTAGAAGAGTAAAAACTGTAGCCCATGTTCTCAGAATGGGCCTGAAGTTAAATAGCTTTTTCAGGGTGGAGTGTCTGGGAAGGAAAGCTTAATTGGCTAAGCCTTTCTGGCCTTTAGGTACCTCATTAATATCGAGATCTGTCTTGGTCATGTCTTCTACCTGTGGAGGGGCTTGGGGCATTGCCCTTAAGTGAGAGATGGCCACAAATATATTGAGGCCTGTGGCTTTGTGTCAGGAGCATAGTGTCCGGGAACCAGGCAAAACACTTACTGTCCCTCAGGGTCACCAGTGTTTCCAAACTTAGATCAACCAGAAACCAGGCTGCCTTTCACAGTCCTTTGTGTGTCCAGGTGTGTGTGTGTGTGTGTGTGTGTGTGTGTGTGTGTATGTCTGTGTACGATCATGATTGAAATAATGGAAAGTGCATCTAACCTAAATTATAAACAAAATGTGAGAAGGTTTTACTATTGAAAGAAGATTTCTGAGGCAAATTAAAGTTTCTTAATATGAAACATTATCTTCAATATAAAATATCTAAATTTTGTCATTTTTAGTAAGAATAATCTATATTCAGGGAAGACTGCTGATAATTTCCATCTGTAGTTTGTTTCAAACCTCATATATTTTTCAAGGGAATTTTGTTGCAATAAGTTTTCTGAAAATAAACTAAAATATCTTATGAACATTTTAAATAACTTATAAAAATACATAAAAATTGAATAGTAAACAACTGCATAGGGCAAAAATATTTCTACCAAGCTCTGTCTGTTACCGTTTTGTGTAGGTATAATAAATATAATTAAGTAAATAAATTTGTTCTTTAGTCAAGTCTTAAATTTTTCCTCCATCAGGCTTTCTATCACTTGCATGGTAAGAACAATACATATTAAATTTTCAAAAATTATGATTATATTATAATTAGAACATATTTTCCTTTCTTCTCCAACATTCCATATCCCCTTCTCCACTTTCCTTTATATTCTGGTTTCTGGTTTCTTCTTGCATTAGTTGTTATTGCATGCATATATATATAAAGCCATGCAACCCATTAATTGTATGTAATTATAGTCACATATAACTTGTATGCGTATTTTCAGGGATAATCATTTGGCACTATATACCTTAAATTTTATAAAAATATCTTTCAATTACTGTAAATTTAAAGACATTCCAGTATGGTTTTTGTTTCATCATTGTAAACCATGTTCAAACTGACTTATGTCATTTTTACGTGTATGTGTGCTTTTTCATTTCATGTATGAGTATTTTGATACATATATATATATATATATATATATATATATATATATATCCCCATTGTGGTCAGAGACATTGGATTCTCTAAGATGGAAGTATTGTCTGAGTGTTCATGTGCAGTAGACCAAACATGAGTCTTTTGCATAGCAAAATATTCCCTTAATACCTGTCATATTTCCAGATTCTATATTTCATATTTTAAAATAAATGGTAACCAAATCTTACTTTAACTATCAAGGAATTTTTTAAAATTATAGAAATCTGACATTACTTAATTTTATGTAGAAAACTTTTTGTGGAACCATCAATTTACCATGGTTTAAAATACCACATCTATGATATGTCACTGTTTCATGTTACCTTAGTTAAGGTTTTATTGCTGTGAAGAGACACCATAACCCAAGCAACTCGTATAAAGGCAAACATTTATTTAGAGCTGGCTTATAGTTTCAGAGATTCTGTCCATTATCATTATGGCAGGAGGCATAGCAGCATAGTGCTAGAGAAGGAGCTCAGATTTGTATCTTGAAATAATTATAACAAGGAGGAATCTGACTTTTCCAAACTGAGAGAAAATTCAAAGCCCACTCCTTCAGTAGTACACTTCCTCAAACGAGGCCACACCTACAGTAACAAGGCTATATCTCCTATTAGTGCCATTTCCCATAGACCAGGTATACTCAAACCACCATACATGTTATTTGTTATTACTAGATATTTTCCATCCTATATTATATAATATTCTGTATGTAAAACACCTTTGCATTTTATATCAATAGCTTTCTTCATTATGTAATTATATGCAAAATTTTATTTTGACTTTTTAGCCAGAGGAAAATATATTTTTCTTCTTCAAAATAATCTTATTGATACCATATGGCAATAAAAATATTTGACATTAACTATATTGAAATGAAGTGGATGGATAATGAGGATATAGCCATATATAAAATAGATTATTCCCTTTCACTCTATTTAAATGAAATATAAAAGAACTGAGAAAGTCTGAGGTTAGGAATAAAAAAATTGTGGTTATTTTGTGGGAAGAGATTTGAATAAAATCAATCTTGAAGTGGGTGCTTGGCTCTTAACCTTGCTAGGTTTCTTCTCTACAGATGAGTTATGTGAACCTTCACTTTGTATGGATGTATAATGCAGGGTTATGGGTCCTGCATTGGCTCCATCACAGGGCTCAGCCACTCAGGACAACAGGACACGGGTAGTCTTATGGGGTGAATGTCAGGCTCTAGGGGACTCCATAGGTGGGGAAGCACAGTCTGAGGCATGGGACAGCTGGAGCTGGCTCGAGGGTCCCCAGGACCTGCAAGGAGTCTGGAGCCATCTGTTTCTCAGGCTCTCAGACACCCAGGTGCCAGTGGGAACTGCACAAGTGCTAAGAATGGAGTTGGGGGCCTGTGGGTTGGATTTAACCTGGGGCTGGGGGAAAGGGGTCTGACAAGGCCTTCATGGCTTCCCATAGCAGATCCTGATGAAAAAAGGCTGTCCATGGTTTTAAGACATTTATTTTCATGGTGGAAAGTGGATGAAGAAAATTATACCCCAGTTCTCAGAATAGGCCTATGATTAAATACTTTTTGCAGGGAGGAGTGTCTGGGAAGAAAAGATTATTGGCTAAGGCTCCCCAGGCCTCTAGGTACCTCATTAAAATGGAGATCTGTCTTGATCCTATGTGATCTGTGTTCACATCCATTACCTGTGGACAGATTTGTGGGGTTGCCCTTACATGACTGATGGCCATGAAGGCTACAACTAGTAGCAGGGAACTGGTACCTGGGAACAGGTGATATGCCTACCGTCCATTCAAGATCTCCAGGGTTTGAGCCTTAGCTCAACCAGGAACCAGGCTACCTTTGTGGTCTCACACTATAGAACTGTTTATCTTTTGCTTCTATATGAAAACTGCAATCGTTTTGATGAAATTACCTCTTGCTATATGTGGCAACAGTGCTTCTGTATTCTTGAGAAGCTCTTCTATCTCTACTTATTTCAACATTTAATTATAGCTTAAGCTGATGATAATCTTATTGCTCCTTTAAGGAACAAATAGCTATTTTTTTCTCAAATTTTCCAATAATTTTTCTTTCAATATACAATGAAAACTACTAGCATCAACTGGCTAACAATTCTTTTGATAGCTCTAATGTTTATGTAATACTTTCTACTAAAACTTGCTATTTCCATAGAATTTGAGATAATATCCTGTCTGCAAGGTATGCAATGGTTTTGTAAGACTCTTATGAGCCTTAGCTTCTGAGGACCACCTGAGTGAACCACATGGAGCCAGAGATCAATGCAAAAGCAAGAGGAGTTTATTGTCCCAGTTTTCTGGGGTTTCCTGCATCTAAAGGAGTGGTGACAACCTCAGACAGCCTGTTTGGTCATTTTTTTATATAATTTCAAGTGGTAGAATAGAGCTACAGTCATTAAACACAATGTGACTGGCAGAACAGTGTGACTTTTAAACTGATTGACCCTTAGGGAATGAGGTAGCAAGGGCTTTCTTTGTCTGCAGAAGGCAATGGGTTGGTCTGCCCTGAGGAATGTGTCTACATTCTCTGGGCTTCCCTTATCTGGAGGTAGTCAGCAGCTGGTCCCTCCTGTGGTTTTCATCAGGAATGTAATTAACCTCTCCCTTCTATAGAAGAGGGGTACCTATGTGGTCTGCAACATCAGTCTTTCAGGGGCTGACATGTACTTACATGCTCTATGACCTGTCCCATCCAGGAAGGGATGGGATGTGGTGGAATTTTCTAAAGGCTCTGAGCTGACCTCTTTAGTGTCTCAAGCTGTGAGCTATGGTATTAACCAACTGATATCTGATTCATATTAAGACCAGTTCACAAAATAGAACACATACCTGAATATCTTAATGTTCTATTGCTATGAAGAGACACCATGACCATTGGTACTCTATTAAAATTTAATTTAACTGAGGCTTGCTTATAGTTTCAGAAGTTTAATTCTTATTGTCATGGTAGGAAGCATGGTGGCATGAAGTCAAATGTAACTCAGAATTCTATATCTGTACTCACAGTTAGCAAGAAGAGAAAGAAACTAAACCTGATTTGGGCTCTTGAAATCTTAAAGTTTACCTATAGTGAAACACATCTTCTATCAAGGGCACACCTATACCAAAATGGTTCCAACACCAAATGCTCAAGTAGTGTCAATCATTGTTGATCAGGTACTCAAACATACGAGCCTATGGGAGAGATTTCTACTTAAATCACCAAAATAACACTGCTTGGGTGACTAAGAACCTGTGGACAAATAGTTCAAGGACATAGGATAAGAATAATGCTGCTGTTCTTTAAAAAAAAAAGTAGCAATAAAATAACTCATGGTATTCTACTATACTTAGATCAATGACTTGCTCAGACCTTGTCAGAGAAGGGTTTTCCTGAAGCAAACAGAAACATATACAGAGACTTACAGAACAACATTATGCAGAGAATGAATTATTTTAGAATACTCAGCTCTAAATGAGATATTTTCATCAAGTCGTTCCCCTCAGTGTTCATACAACTCTGCTGAAGAGTAGGTAGAAAGATTGTATGAGCTAAAGGTGATACAGAAAACCAAGAAAAATACAAAAGCTCTCTAAATCAACATGATCAAAGCACTTATGAAGTTACTGAGAGTAAGGCAGCCTTCCCAGGGCTCCATGGTTATGTACCATGATCCTATGCATTTATATTACGGTTTCTAGTTTTGTGGTTTTTTAATGGAGTTTCTGAGCATATGAATGAGCACATTTCTATTTCTTCTACCTTCTCTGGGTTCTTTTCCTTTCTCTTATTTTGTCCAATTCCAATATTATAGTGTTATGCTGTGCTGTCATGTTATACTATTCACCTAGAAAATGACTTGTTTTCTAATGAGGAATAAAAGAGGAGTTAATGCAGGTAGTAAGGGGATGTGGAGGAACAGGGAGGAGTAGTAGGCGAGGAAACTATGATTGTGATATAATATTTGAGAAAAAATTCTACTTTCAATACAAGGAAAAAGGTAGGTAGACTTCATTTTTGTTTTTATACTATTTTCTTTTATACTTTGAAAGAGCTAACAGTCTGATAATTATTCTGAATTTTCAGGAATCTTTTTACTTAAGACTCCACATATAACTTTGTGATCATTATTAAGACATGTAATTAAGTCTGAATTAGTATGAAGCATGGTTTTGAGAATGGGTTCATTGACCCCTTCCTATGCATCTGAACTTGGTTTGACTTGGCATTTACTTTGGCCAAAACTGAGAGAATACATTTTTAAG
The DNA here is from genome assembly GCF_004785775.1 of Grammomys surdaster. Classification (NCBI taxonomy): domain Eukaryota; kingdom Metazoa; phylum Chordata; class Mammalia; order Rodentia; family Muridae; genus Grammomys; species Grammomys surdaster. Next base: position 561,084 of record NW_021604702.1, on the reverse strand, counting down.
ATGTTCTCCTTAGGCTCCATGCTTCAAATAAGTTTTCATTTGCTTGGGAGGCAGTGTGGCTGTAAAGAGTACACATTTTACTTAGAGACATGATTTGGTATGTTAGTACCTAAATTTGAGAGCCCACAGACACCATGGTTACAGCTATAGGGTACTTCATGTGTCCTGGCCACTGTGAGAGCTACATTCATGTGTGCAAACTTATATAGGTACACAGTAATAATTAATAACATATTTATATATGAAATTTTTGGTCAACTTTTCTAGGAAAAATGATAGCCCACGCGTCTGCTGGCGGGCATGGATCTCTGTTGTGTTGTAGGTCCTGCAGGTCTTCTGGTCCTTTGACAGTGCCTGGGGGGCACACCTCCGGAGAGAAACAGAAGCTCAACTGAGTTGGTTCCATGCATGGCATTGGGTGTGCGCTGCTCTGTGAGAAGGGGATGGGGCACCCCAGGGTATGTCCCTCACTCAATCTGAGGTTCTCCAGGAAGCAAAGGCTCTAGGGTGGGGATCCCTGGGCCTGGTCGTGGCTGGGGACCAACTGGCAGCCATTCTGGGGCTTTCAGATGCCACTGGGGACTGCAGCAGGACAGAGGTGAGAAGCACTTGAGCGACCTACCAGCCTGTGTGCTGAGAAAGACAAGGGATAGAGAGAGAGAATCCCTGACCCTGATCCTCATGAAGTGTTCACTTGTTATACTCGCTTGGCTCAAAGGCTGCTTATTTGAAGATGCAGGCCCCCCCTCAATGAAAAATGCAGAGACACTTTTCACGATGACAGGCCCCAATGACACGAGAAAGTCTGGGGTTCCAATAGGAGTAAGGCAGTAAACATCATTACTCCATGACTTCTGCATCAGCTCCTACTTCTGGATTTCTGCCCATTTTGAATTACTTCATTGGCTTCATTTATTGGACTGCTTCTTGAATTATGTAAATAAACACTTTCCTCCCCAAGTTCCTTTTGGTTATGGTGTTTATCACAACAGTATTAAGCCTTAGACAAATACCAAGCTTTTAGGCACTATTGGTGATGAGAAAAAAAAATCACAGAAAGGGATGGACTCTAAAAGCTTTTTATTCTTCCATAGGGCATAAGAGAATTAAACTGACACTGCATTAAATGAAATTCTAGCAAGAAAAATAATGCCACAGCATCTCACATGCTTAGATTGAAACCACACTTTCAGCAATTTGCTTTAATGAAGTAGAGAACAGAAAAGTAGTTACTAGTGGGTATGATAGAAAAGTTGAGAGGGAATAGTTGTCCAGTGAGCATGATTGCAAGTTGTTCAGTGGTATAAATATTGGTGGTGTATTGCAGAGTGAATATAGTTAACAATTATAAAATATTATGATTCTAAGTACTACAAGAGAATATTTTCAGTTTCACACTAGAAATTATCAGTGTTGAGATGGTCAATATAGTAATGGGACTATTTTGACCATTACACAGTATAAATTTGATGTGTCCAAACATCACATTCAGAATATAAATTCCCATTCTTTAATTCTCTGAATAATTATAAATGTAGCATTAAAAATTAAAACATATGCTTAAACCACCAATATTCTTTGATATGTACAATACAATTTTGGATTTCAAAATGCTGTTGCAAACTTCTTTGTAAGCTGCAGATTTGCAGGTTGGCATTCTCCCTTGTTGTTTTTCCAACCTTCTGCTTTTAGTTCTTGGACATGAAGGAGGTTTGTCTTTAACATATTTCTCTGCATGCAGTCCTATCTTTACTAAAAGTCGATTTTCTTATATTTCCAGCAGGAGTGTTGTTGGAATCATTTACTCTCCAGGACTTCACAGTTCCTGAGGCTATGGGTCCCAGAGCATCCTCTGGGCCAGACTGCGAAGCCTCCATTAAGTGGAGTTTGTTGACTATAATGATTTCTCTTTCTTCCATAGGATGCTATGAGGTCCCTAAGGGGAAGGGCTGTGAACTTCTAACTGTAATGTATCTTAGAGTAGCCAAGTCCTTCAATCTATTTTTGCTGGAAAATGGGTGCAGAAAACATAAGCAAATCAGTGAAAGGTATTTAAAAAATTTCTATGCAATAATGATTGATACAACTTTAAAAGGAATACAGTTAGAAAATAATTTTAAATAAAAATTATATTTAGTTTTGTAAAACATATAATTTATATGTTCTTTAAAATTAATAACTTCCATTGTTCTTACTATTAAATCAGTTCTAAGCTCCATGACAATTCTCCAGTCCAGATTTTTCTCTGCATAATTCTGTACACAAGAAAACTGAAGCTCAGAAAAAGCTAAGGAGTATGGACTGCTCATTGGAAGCATTAGAAGGAAAGGTAGTTTGCCTGTCAGAACTCCATCTCCAGAAATCATGCCTTTGTTTTATCATCAATTAATTGGACTAAGAAAATTCCTGAGATCATCTTTAACAGTATTTAAATGCATACTGTATTGTTTACAATTAGCAATACGCTACAAAGAGTAGACATAGAGAATTATTAACTTTTCAGAAATTGAATTTTCATCAGCGAGTGAGTTTTCCTTCTCTGCTTCCTTCATACTCAGGTAGCACTTTTCCTCTTAATATCCAAATAAGGTTATTTAAATACCATTACAAATGTCCCTCCAAACACAAAATACAAAATACAAAAATATGCTTAGTAAGAGTTTTGTGTAATGTGTTTAAAGCTCTGAATCCATTTTAGATTTATATCTTTATGATGTTGATAATGAAGTCAATATGTTTTTGAGAACATTAGGTACATTTTGTGTGTGTGTGTGTGTGTGTGTGTGTGTGTTTGTGTGTTTGTTTGGTTTTTTGAGACAGTGTTTCTCTGTATAGACCTGGCTGTTTTGGAACTCACTCTGTAGACTAGGCTGGCCTTGAATTCAGAAATCCACGTGCCTCTGCTTCCCAAGTGCAGGGATTAAAGGCATGTGCCACCACTGCCTGGCTATAAATGTAGATTTTTAAAGACAACTTTTAATATATTCAACTTACTTAAGCAGGATGGGCTCATAACCATGCAACAGCATACATAGGATATATGAAGAAATAAAATATTTACCTGAATTTAGTCAATATTTTATTTATTTATATTTCAGATGTTATCCCCTTTCCTTATTTCACCCCTCCCCCAATTAATCCCCTATCCTATCCCTTCTCCTTTATTTTGGTTACTAAAGTAACATAATAACTATGAAAATGAGATGCTCAAAATTGTACATTGCATATTATTGCCATATTATACTTTAATAGGTAAACAATTTAATAAGTACACAAGCACAAGGCAGCATCTTATGAATCTATAATATTATATCTATCTAGTTTGATAGTCAATAATTTACTGAACATTTAAAAGCTTCATTCATTGTGATAACAGTAAAAACCTTTTAAAGCCATATATATATATTTATGCTCCTCCTTGACTTCTGTTTTTTTATGGGCATGCCCAATGTTTTAACATTGTGATAAAATGTTATAATCTACAGTTTGTTTTCCGGAGCCACACACTCAGTGGGGAGTTTGCAAAGTGGGTAAGATTATTTGCTGTGCAAGCCTGATTTTGTACCCTACCCCAACCTGGAACAGGCCTGAAAGACGTTGTTTCCCTTTATATTAGAAGAGCTAAATATTAAACTTCAAGCCTTGATCAGAAAACTTTGTCTTGGCTTCATGCTTCTTTCATGTCTCTGCCCCCACTTTCATTTCCAACCCCACTTTCAGGTGAACCCAGTTTGTCTGTGGCCACAGGCAGCTACAGGTGGCACCAGATCAAAGGGCCTGAAAACATGGGACCCACTGAGAAATGGTTTCTTAGGTGGAGCTCCACAGAAAATGGAAGAAGAATATCCCACATTTGGTAAACAATGAACAGCATTGATGCTAGAACAAGTTATTTTATAGAAGCTGTGTTTGCAGGAAGTGTGTTTAAGGGGATACAGTCTAGGCTGAATAGGTGTTGACCTGGCACCAACTTCACCTAGGCGGTGACAGTGAAACATGGGACAGGAGAATTCTAATCAGGCATTCGTCTGCCCCCTAAGAGCAGACTCAGGTGAAAGGAGCAAGGTTAGAAGGAATTGGGAAATTAAGAAAGCAGGGCACTAAGGAGAAACTATCAATAGCTGCTGCTATACCTCCTAAAGAAAGAGATGAAGAATTAGACCTTGAATATGAGAGAGAGAGAGAGGGTTTAAAAAGGCAGTTGTCCTCTCTCTGGGCTACATCAGCAAAAAAGAAGGAAAAGATTCTTTCAGAGCTTTCCCTGGGAAAGGAAAAAAATCAGGAGATATCCTGCTTTCTCTCTGTCTCCTACTAGAGAAATCCTTATTTCTACTTTCTCTGTCTATTGTCTGACTTTGGCGTGCCAATCTGCCCACATGTGTCAATTGTCTGTTTTTGTTTTGTTGTTTGAATGATTGGTGTTCTATATTTTATATTCAAAAGAAAAATGGTTAAAACTGCTAGGTATCAACCCCTTGATCTAGTTTACATTTGTTTTATAGGCAGTCTTAATGTGCACAGCAGAAGCTTATAAGTTACCCTACACCTGTAGCTAGGAGTCAAGCTGAGCAGGGGAAGCCATCTGATTGTCTGCATAAGCTGGTCTTAAAAGGGCCAGCAGCTTTTGGCTTCTACTTTGAAGCTGAGAGTAAATTTTTCTAGAAAAATCTCTGTGACAAGGTGCTTTTCTCTAGAAATTACAGCTAGAAAAAACACGAAGATTGTGTTTAGTTTAAATATAAAAGATGTGTAGCCACTTCATTTTTGTTTCTGACTGGTTTTAAAGGTATAAATATGTTCAGCATGTCTTGGTTATAGATTATTGGCGTGTAAGTTATTGGATATGATTAAAAATTTGTAACTTTGGTAAAAGAAAGATGCCTTAAAACCGGTAACTCAGAGTTATTCAGAAACCAGATGTATAAAAGATAGGATTTAATACAATGTCTCTTTAATGAGATATTAAAAGCTGCACTATCGTGCATTTAATAACTGGCTGCCAAACATTGTAACATAAAAATAATGTACTTGGTGTTAATTTTAGAGAAAATGGATTGTTTACATTGTTAAAAATTGGTTTTGTTTCCCAAAAATTTGGTTATACTGTAATATTGCAAATGAAACTTAAAAATATAATTTAACTGTCACTATTCCATTGGCTGCAGTTGGCAGTTCAATCATGAGTTTGGGATTTTTTTGACTCACCCATGTTTCTAGTTGACAAGTGGATAAAGCAGGTAGAGTTGAATAAAGGTGTCAAAAAGAACTATTGCAAAGTACAGACCTGCAAGAAGGATAATCTTTGGGCCATGCCTCAGGAAATAGGCCAAGATTAAGAACATTTACATCTGAGTTAAGACAATGCAGAGTGGGCTCAGCAGAAGTTTCTGTGACATTCTTTAGTTATGGTCATCCTAACCAGCCCCTAAAAAGTTGTTTTCAGAATTTGTTTATTGCCTTGCTTGTTCCTTGCAGGGAAGAGTCAGCCTTAGACCCAAAGACATTCACAACAGACTGCTATGGGCCAGGAGTTATAGATAATGATTATGATGGGGAAATTAGAATTATGTCTGCTTTCCTCCATGGCATTATAGCTGTGCCTGCTAACAAAAGAATTGCTCTAGAGTAAGAGAGGACAAGATTGGCCTTAAATTTGGCCTTTAACTGATACTCTCACTCAGCTACAGGGATTGGTTATTCAATTAATCCAAAACAAAGTTCAAAATTAAGATTTTTGAAACTTGTGAGGCATTGCAGCCTGACTTGTATACTCGAGCTGCCATTCCAGGAAATGCATATAGAATTATTATAGATTTAGAAGATTGTTTTATATATTTCCTTTATATCCTGGTGAAGGTGGGAGGTTTGCATTCAGTGAGTCTGCTTGTAATTTTTGAGAGACCATGAAGCGATATCATTAGAAAGTTTTGCCTCAAGGAATGGCTAATAGCCTTATGTTATATAAAAAAAATGTTATTCATTTAGTACAAGAAGTTAAGAGTTTGAATCTTTCTGTGTATATTATTCATTGTATGGTATTTTATTAGCTGATCTCTCTTAAGGAGTTTTTCTGCAAGCCTTTGCTCTCATACAGTGAGCTTTAAAATTTTGGGGAGTACTTGTTGCTCCAGAAAGGATTCAAAGGCATTATCTTTTCAATATTTGGAACCTCAGTTATATTCTAAGCAGATTGTGTCACAGAAAACTCCAATAAGAAAAGATAGTTGGGACTGGAGAGATGGCTCAGCTATTAAAGGCTAGGCTCACAACCAAAAATATAAGAGTTTCCATTCCCAGCAGTTTGCAATCCCAGCAACAATGGAGGAGTGTTCCTCACTCTCCATATCCTCGCCAACATGTGTTGTCACCTGAGGTATTGATCTTTACAGTTCTGCTTGATATAATGTGGAATCTCAGGGTTGTTTGATTTGTATTTTTTTTATCACTAAGGACTTTGAACAGAATACACAAGATACAGTCCACATAACTCAAAAAGATTAACAAGCTGAAGGGCACAAAAGAGGATGCCTCAGTCTTACTTGGGAGGGAGAAGAAAGCAATCACATGAGGAGGGAGAGAAGGAGGGACCTGGGAGGGAAAGTGGATGGGAAGGAGGGAAGATGGATACCTGATCTGGTATTGGGTGAGTAAAAAGGACTTAAGCGCTGAGGTCCAACAGAAAGAGTGGAAACAGGCAACCTTAGGAGGTAAGCAGTTTGGGCACCAGAAGGCACCAGAGACCTGGGAGGTGAGAGACCCAGGAGTCAAAGGGAGGAACCTTAGATGAAATGTCTGACAGTAGAGAGAGGGAACATATAGAGGCCACCTGCAACAGAAAGACAGGACATCAAGTGAGGGTGAGGTTTGCCATCCCACGGTCATAATTCTGGTCCATAACTGTTTCTGTCTGAAAGAAATGGTATAAGCCTGACAAAAAGATGGTCCAGGGACAGGCCTAAAGTAGGATCCAGCTCCTGGGGAAGTCCCAAGACCTGATACTATTTCTGAGGCTATGGAGTGCTCACAAAATGTGACCCATCATTACTGCCTCCCAAAAGACCCAATAAGCAGGTGAAAAAGTCTGATACAGATATTTGCACCCAACCAATGGACAGAAGCTGCTGGCCCCTGTGGTTGAATTATGGAAAAGCTGGAAAAAGCTGATGAGGAGAGCAACACTGTGGGAGGACCAGCAGTCTCAATTAATCTGGACTCCTGAGATTTCTTATACTGGACCACCAACCAAGCAGCTTACACCAGCTGATATGATACTCCCAACACATACAGCATAGACCTGCTGGGTCTGGGTTTAGTCAGAAAAGATGCACTTAACACTCAAGAAACTGGAAGCCCCAGGGATTTATCTGGTTTAGTGAATGGTAGATTGTGGGGACATCCTCATGGTGACAGAAGGGTGGAGAGGAGGTATGCAATGTAGATGTGGATTGACCATGAGGGGAAGAAACTTTGGAGTATAAATAAATAAATAAATAAATAAATAAATGAAAAAGTAATGTTCATCCTTAAATATGAAAATATTTTTGAAAATTATTAAGAGTTTAGTCTCTAGGAATGAAGTGAGATATGTAAAAAGAGGGTAATTATCATTGGGGCTTCTCTCCATGAAAACTGGTTTATAGATTTGCAACTTCTAATGTCTTCATATGGTTCTGAGTTTGCAGATGAGAAGAATAATCCAAGAATAACTGAAATTCAGAACAATTGATCATCATTTTGTAACATATTTCTTTATTTTTTAAATTTTTTTAAGTTTTTTTTATTGGATATTTTATTTATTTACATTTCAGATGTCATCCCCTTTCCCTATCCCTCTCCCAGAAACCTGTTATCCTATCCTCCCTCCTCCTTCTTGATTTTTTTTCTTTATTTGTATTTTAAGTTAACATACCAAGTACTGGGTTTTATTACAGCATCCTCATATAGCAGCATATTTTTCAAAATGGAGGATGCTTTAGTTACCTATTTTCAACCCATTGAAGAGCTTTCAACTACATATTAAATGGTTGTAATCATACATTCCTTATATAATTTTACAAGATATAAAGGATGTGATTTACATATAAGAAAATAAATATGGAAAGCTGAGTTTTATCCTACATCAAAATACTTGTCACTTCTATTATTAGACTCATATAATTAATTCAAATTTAAAATGTGCATATAAATTCTTGTTGATGTACAGTACTGCAAATCGAGTACTTGACAGGCTTTATCTTCAAATTATTAGCATATATTGTTTTTATAAAACAATGAGTATGATTTAGAATTCTAAATATATAGACAAAATACATTACAACCACATCTGTGTTCTTGTATTGCCTCATTACCTTCCTTTTCCATACAATGATTCCATCTCCCTCAAAATTCCGTGTTCCTAATTTCTTCCATACATTAAAAAATATCGAGATACTATATCTGAGAGAAAATGAGTATATTCTGTCTATGTCTGAATTTTGCTTAGTATAATGACCATTTGACCTATCCAGCTTTCTGAGAATATATATATATCACGTTTTTTGAACTGTCCATCCGTAGATGAACATATAGGCCTATGCTGTTCTGTAGCTTTCATTTTGTGAATATCCCCTCATACAAAAAGTTTTGTAGTCTTGATCAGGAACTGCATTGCCAAATTATTTTTGTTAGGTCTTGAGTACTTTTACATTCATCATCACAGTCTTTCATTAATTCACATCCCCACCAATATAGTATAATAATTAAATATCTCCAATATTTTTATGAATATTCAATTCTTGATGAGAGTCTCTCTGAATGTGAGGTGCAGTCTTTTCTTAGTATTGATGAGCATTGCTGAGATATTGATATAGATAATGGCTATATTGTTTTCTCTTTTAAATATTTGCTATTTTTTTTCTATACATTTTTGAGGTGTTTATTTTTTCTTTGAATTCTTTACTATTAATTCACTTTTGATGATATTGGGCAAAGGTTTTCTGTCTTTCTATACAGTGAATCTTTAGTAAAGTGTTTGTTTCCTATACTATGTAGAAATTTTCTATTTTATTTTTGCTTACTTTTTTCTAGTTCATTGGTATGATATTAAGAACTCTTGGATCATTCATGAAGTTGTTTCACATGCTGAAATCTTGAAGTATTTTCTAGTAGCAGTTTATAAGTTTTAGATCTGACATTAAAGTCTTTGATCATTTGTTGTGATGGATTTTCTCCAAATGGAAACATCTCCTAGAGGAAAACTCATTAATAACAACAATTAATTAAAGTTAGCAATTAATTATATTAACTAAAATTGATTAATAATAAAATAAACAATTCATATATCTCAGAAAGTCTCTAAAACTAATGGAGTATCAAAGCTCTTACTTCCCAAGGTTTCATTCCCAGATAGGACTCCTGAGTGGGACTCTCTTTTCTATTGAACATCTTTGAATATGTGCTGAGAGTTCAGATTTCACCTTTCAGGTTCCATGAATCATGCTGAGACGTGCTTTTATTGAGGCATCTACTATTTAGTCATCCTTATTCCTGTAAATGACCTTAGTAAATTTATTGGTTTACCAAGTATGTTTTTGGTGCTATTATAATTTTGGGCTGTCAACAGTTTCCTATATAGGATATGTAGATTTTTTCAAAACTCCCCAGAAATATTGTTAAACAACAGCACTTAAAATTTATTTTTGTGAGTCTAGTATCATTCTTCAACATTTGGATATTCATGTTGCAAAGTCATTCTTTATTCCCCAAAGAATAATTTGGTGGTGATGTAAAAACAAAATAATTAACAGAGAATGCAATGGTTGGTCACTGATTCTGCTTCATTGGTGAACTTACTGCTGATAATGTGCTTAAGGCACTTATGTGAAGAACAATGATTTTGACATCTGTTTTGGATAGAGGAGGTAATACCATCTTATACCCTTCATAAGGAGCATTGCAAAAGATAAAAATAGTTATACATCAGATATTTCTGAATGAGAATTAAAATAACTTCTTTAAAACAAAATGTATTTGTCTGCCATGAAAGCAACAAACAAAAGACAGTAACTTTAAATAGATTGGCGAAAGTGAGAATTATAAGTATGATACCAGTGTAAAGGGTAGTGGTTAGAATTATTAAACCTAAGAAGCTCCTGAGTCGAGTGTCAAAATATGGACCTGCAATTGTTGGTCTATTGCCACTGTCAGCTCACAGCACTTTCCACAAGCTCAAAGGGGCACTGTTAATCTTACACTGAGTTATATATAGATATATAAGTATTCTTTCATTGGATATTTTATTTGTTTACTTTTCAAATGTTATCCCCTTTCCTGATTTCCTATTCAGAAAACCCCTATTTGACCAGACAAAGTAAGAGAACTATTTGACCAAACAAAATAAGAGAAATTTTAAAGGGGAAGAAAAATTGCCAAATGATTTAACTACTCCCGTGAGAAAATGACCACTTCAAGAATGAAAAGGCAGTACTTGCATGATTTTCCCAGAACGGGATAATTATAGAGTAAGGGAAGAATATCATTCTTCAATCCATCAGTACCATTCTGTACATAGGAACTAACTAGAAACAGCTAGCTGAACAGAAATTGCTCCACAGAATCCTAATTCCATTCAGAATGTGTCTATAACTATATAACTGTGGAATTGTGAATGGTACCCAACACCACACACACACACACACACACACACACACATACACACACACGTATAAACATATAATTATAATATTCAGCTATACATGAATTAATATTAAAATTATTTTAAAGTAACCACTAAAGGATCTCCTCAGAGAGGGCTCATCTACAAATCAAATTTATACAGCTGTCTACCCACCTAAATTCAGTGATATATGCTGTTTTTAGCAGACTATACACCTGTATATGAAGGGAGTTTATAGTATAGTTTGGCAACTGCAACCAAATGATAAACATTTGAGTATGTGACGGTAAGAAAGAATCAGTTACTATATAATTGAAAAAAAAATGTATATTGTGTACCATGGGCAAAGCTTGCCAGTCTAGAGGAATTTCCAAATACATTAGTGATGGAGTAATGAAAAAGATATGACACCAGAAGACTCTGTTTATACTGCTGTGGAATTTATAGATATTGCCTACTTAGCTGATATTAAATTTAAGTCATTCTGTTTTATTTAGTAACTATTTTATTCATTTACATTTCAAATTATATCCCTTTTACTGGTTTCCCCTCTATAATTCCCATTTCATCACTCAGCCTTTGCCTATGTGCCGTTCACCCACTCATCCATTCCTGAATCACTGCTCGAACATCCCCCTATGCTGGGGCATCAAGTCTCCACAGGACCAAGGACCTAATATCCCATTGATGCTAGATAAGTCCATCTTCTGCTACATCTGTATGTGGAGCCATGGATACCTCCATGTATACTCTTATGGTCGGTGGTTTAGTCCTTGGGAGCTCTGGGTGGTTCTGTTCACTGATATTGTTCTTACTATAGAGGTGCAATCCCTTTCAGCTGTGTTAGTAATTCCCCTAGATACCATCTTCTGTAGATAAGTACAACTATCAATTGAGGGATTGGGCCACACACTCATTTCAAAATTTTTAACATAGAAATGTTCCTGTCTAAAGGAAATGCAGGAACAATAATTGAACAGAGAATGAAAGAAAAGCCATCCAGAGACAGCCCCACCTACGGATCTATCCCAACTGAAGATACCAAACCCCAACATTATTGCTGATGCCGAGAAGTGCTTGCTGATAGGAGCCTGGTAGCACTCTCCTCTGAGAGGCTCAGCTATCACCTGACTAATAAAGATTCAAATACTCAAAGACAACCATCATTGGATTGAGCTTGTGGACCTCAATGGAAGTTATTCTTTCTTAATAGATCAATATTAACTGAATGTAACTTTAAGTTTTTTTTTATATTTTTATATGTGTATGAGATGAATGTATGCATGTGTTCATGTTCATGTGTGTGCATGGAGGTTGACTATTCACCATACCATTGAGCATGTGTAGAGGTCAAAGGACAAATTCAGGAATTGGTCATTTCATTTTAAATTGTTTCAGATTGGGGGGTCAATATTTTAAATATTTATTTTTATTTTTACTTATGTTTATGAGTGCATTTGTGGATGAGTGAATGATTTTATGCATACTATGCCTTGGAGAGAAAAAAAAAGAGCATCAGATTACTGGTGCTGGAGACTATCTAATGTGGGTGGAACTGAACCATGGTTTTCTGCCAGAGCAGGAAGTTATTTTAACTACTGAGCTATCAAGTCATAATCTATCATTTATTGCCACATATATTGAGCTAACTGGCCCATGAGAATATCGGGATTCTTCTCTTTCCATCTTAGAGGAACACTGGAGTTACACATCCACACTGGAATCCAACTTTTACATGGGTTATTGGGATTCAAACACATATTGTCAAATTGGATGACAGGTGCTTTATCTACTGACTATAACATTTTTAGTTAACAAACTTAATGTTTTAAACATTTGAATATTTGCAAAACTACTTAGGTTAACAAATGGTGGACTGCCATACAATGCAGTTTTTTATATATTTATTCTCTGAATTTTTCTATATTTGTTTGTTTGCATGTTTATTCATTTATTTGTTAGTTTTCCTTTTGTGACTATAAAAAAATTAAAGAGAATACATATATAAGTGCAGACATACTCAGAGTCATTAATATCCATAGCTTCACTTCCATACCTTGTCTCACTGAAGTGTCTGTTGAGGCAGTTACAAGAAAGCAGGTACCCCTTCCTATGATAGCAATGATGATTTCTGTAGTCTCTTCTGAAGGACACATGTGAAGTTCTTGGGAAGATTTCTGTTTCTCATAGTTGGGGTGGGAAGCTGTGTAAACTAGGGTAGTTATTACAAAAAGCATTATGGAAAGTTTTTAAAACAGTACACACAGAAGTGGCCATGACTCAGGTCATTTACACTAAAGGTTTATCCTGCTGTAGTCTGTATATAGAAGATTATGTATATTGTTCCTCTAAACACAATAGCATACATGAGAACCTTCTATATGTCCAATAATAGAGGAGTGATTGATTAGTGCAAATGTTGCAAATCTACATCATTGAATTTTAATCAGCTGTAATGAAAAAAAATTCTTAAATTTCCAAAAATTTAATGGAACAAAAAATATAATATCCAAAGTGCACTCAACTCAAAAGAACAACAACTGCAAGTTCACTTTATGTGCATATTTTACTTTGTAATTTTTATATGGATGTAAGTGAATGGATATACTTATTTGTAAAACCACATATCTAGACAGTACATCTAGGTAGAAATAAAGAGATGTCAGAGAAAGAGTTAAGGACTTAAACCAGGAAATGACATGAAAACAGAATGTAGACCAAAATAAATAACAAGTGAGTGTGCAAGGCAAGGAAGGTAGAGGAGGATAAGACGAAAATATGAGAGAATCTGCTATAACACATTTTACCTGCAAATGTCATGATAATATATGGGGAAACTAGGGTCACAGTCTACAATGACCAAAATATCCTCTGATGTTAGCACAAAATGGAGAATTTCCTTTAACTGCAGGATTTCCCCTTCTCTGACCTTGTCTGAGGATCTCAACTTCCAATGCTCTTTACGTAGGGAAGGAAGAATCTTTATCCAACCCACACATTCAACTGGATATTTCCCTGTAGAACCTGCCCAAAAGTACCTGAGATTCCTGGAAACCCACTGGATACAATGAGGCAGTTGCAGTACTTGGAACTCTAGCCAAAGATTTTCACTTACACTGGAAACTCCTTCTCACTCTCCAAAGTCCATATAAAGCCCTGGTTCATCTAGAATGGTGTGTATGCATGCAAAGTTACCTGAATAAAGCTATATGAACATGCTAAAATTGTCTAAGAGAGCTGTTTTATTGAAGACCTTGTAGAAGACCTCTGTTTATTAAAGCTGTAACACTAAGATACTCTGAGAAGTCCCTAACCCCAACCCTAGTACTCAATCAGAGATGGACCTGGCACCCTGTAAAATCCCATCAGTTCCAGACACTACTTCATCATTCCAGCCCTAGTGTGCAGTGACATCTGTACACCCTGAGAGCGTGGAAGCAGAGGACTCAGAACTGTAGGTGGATCCCAAAATGTATACCGCAATAGCATCTAATACTAAATACACTAAGTAAAATGTATGTTTATGGTAACTCATTTGAGCTTTCTCTAATCATTTGCTATTAAACAAATAGTTGACCATAAACCTTCTTTTGTGTGAATACAGACATGTTGGTTTAAGAATTGTGTACTCAGAAGTTTAATGTACTTATTGAGGTGCAAAATTTCTCTCAACCCTTCCACTGTAAATTTGTTTGGGGAAACTTTTTTCCTTGTTTTCCACAATTATCTTTTTTTGACTCTTTTTCAAGTAAGCATTTATCAAATGATACAAAGTTTTGAGTATTCCTTCAAACTTATATATGTATATTCTCTTGTTGAGTGTAGTGTAGTACATTTGTGCACTTATGAACACACACACACATACACATGCCTCTACATGTATCTGTGTTTAGGTGTATGTGTCTTTCTGCTTTGTCACTGACCTGTAATTGAACAGTCTATGGAGTTTTGGTTTTAGGATGAAGTGGAAGTTATTTAGAGTTGGCAGAAATATATTTTGAATTCTGTCTTTGACTAAAAATATATAGTCCAAAATTGACTTGTGATGTTGGGCAGTGAATCATAATTCCCAATAAGCTGATGACTAATTACTACTTCAAAACTTATTCAGATTAATTAATATCACTTCACTATAGGTGAATTAAATTGTTCTGAGCATGTAAGAGATTTGGAGCTGAACTGTTTAGAGGGTTAAAGTTGTTAGATATGTTTTAAATATTTGTTATTCTGACATTATGAGTTTATTGTGATGCCATATTAAAGAAACAATTGTCTATATTCATAGGTATTTTCTCATATATCTGATTATTTGTTTGTATGTATGTGTGTGTGTGTGTGTGTGTATGTGTGTGCATCTAAGTTTCTATGTATCAGTGTAAGTATACATGCTTTTCTATCCAGAGTTTTGACTCTCATTCAACTTTGGTTTTTGTTTATTGTGTTTATTATTATTATTTTTATTATTATTATTACTATTAAAATTCAAATAGATATTGATTTTGATAATGTTCTCATCCACAAGTCCTACTAGATCCTGTACTCCTTCCTACCCATCCAACTTATTTGTTTTTACATAAAAAGGACAAATTGAAAATTATAGGCAAGAACTGATAAACATTTATGTGTATGTGTCCATGTATATGATTAATAAACTTGTGTTTCAACATTTATGCATAGACAAATTTACTTCACAACATGTACATTAAAACATGCATATATGGATGCATATTTGTAAGTTACTTATAAAATTATGCCACTGGGAGATGCAATTTATGAATTATACACTTCTTTATAGAAGTCATGCTTTGTCTGCACACAACTCTTTAAGATGCTGCAGTTGTCACTGATCCTTTTATAAATAGAAAGTGTAGTAGCAAACATAATAAATGTTAGGCAAAGTAGAATGAAGAAAAAACCTTATGTTTTAAAGCCATGGAGTTTCAATTTCAAATATGTTTAGTGGATTCAGTACTATTCCCTCAAACATCCAAGTCATTACATGTTTGGTAATATATTCAATGTTACAACTTTTAAATATTACCAGAAACATTTCATTATGATATATCACCAATGATATGGTATTATCTATAGTGATATAAAAGATCAACATAGACAAATGAAATGAACTTGTAAAGCTTTGTCATGGCCATTTTTGTAAGCTCATTCATAGATGCTTTTACCCAGATGAGGATGGCATCTTCTATTGGTTTTGAATGTTCCGTTTCTTGTTTCTTTCTTTACCTCCAGATTGAACATCATAATTAAGCACTTTTTAAATTAACAGTGAAATAGAAGCAGCCATGGTTCATCAAAGGAGAGATCAGTGAGAGAGTGAAGGACACAAAAGTTCACAGTAAGGTTCATTTTGAACAATTTCACTATATGACACTGAAGGGTAACGTGATAAAAGAAGTCTTCTCTTTTCTCATTGTTTGACATTACTTATTAAGATGGAAGATCAACTCAAAATTACAAATGATTGCTTTAAGGACTAATCATTTTAATTAAAAGTAAAATTGCTAGGTGGAAAAAAAAGACAGATCCAAATATGAAGTTATATTAACAGACTTACTTTATTTTACAGCTAATTTTGAAGTAAAAATAAAATCAAAACACACTCAACAAGCTATATTCATAAAATATTACTATTTATCTTACATCATTAAACAGAGGGGATAATAAAGATAATTAGCAAAGACAATATAAATATTTTTAAAGTTTTAAATGTGCTAATCCAAGAGTAAATTATTTTTGTTGTTGTACTCGAAATGACCCCAAGATCTTGAACACTCAAGAAAATATAAGACTGATACATGTACACATATACAAAATATGATTGTAATTTGTCTAAACTTATACCCTGACTGTAGAAAAATATCTATTGAAAATTTTAATTCCATACAACATTTTCAAATAATACTGTTTAAAAGTACATAAAATAATTCATTTTTTAGACAGAGAAAACTAGTAAATGATTCACAAATTGAAATATTCATTAATATGTTTATGCTGCATAAACAGAATATGCCATCCAAATATTTAGTCAGACCTATGTATATAAATATAATAACAAAACTAATTTATTAATATAATCTTGTAATAAACATGTAAGTTTTAGTTTATTAATACAACCTTATTTTTTGTTTTGTGTTTGTAATTGGCCATGGATTGGTGTGTGTGTGTGTGTGTGTGTGTGTGTGTGTGTGTGTGTGTGTTTAATGAATGTGGAAGACAAAGGTAAAAATTGCATTTCTTTCTCAATAAATTGTTCTTTTATTTATTTTTTTAATTCTTACGTGTATGATTATATGTTTCATACATTCAGGTGTATACCTACATCTGTGTGTCAAATAATGACATCTTTTTTATTCACTTCCTCTTATTACTTTATTTGAAACAAGAGAATTTCACTAAACATGAGCATCACCTTTCAATAATGACTGGTCAGGGAGAGAATCTGAAGATCCACCTGTCTCCATTGTTCCCTCAGTGATAAATTGGCATTTGTGAACTAAAATTCTAGGCTTTTAAATAGGTGACTAGGAGCTGAACCCTCACCCTCAGGCTAGTGCAGCAGGTACTGTATTAATCAACATCCTGAGCTCTCTAACATGTTATATTTTCGAGTTGGTGTCTCCTGAATCTCAGTGTCTTAGTGCCTATAAAATGTCTCATTGTTCCTTTGCAATGCTGTGATTATAATATTGACTGGTAGTCACACTTTTTTCTTACTAAAATTCCAAGAGTTGGAACTCCGTTTCCAACATTAAGCGTGGCAGATATATTTTACTAACTGAGCTGTTGTCAGCCAGATTACATACTTTATAAATAAATTACTTACATTTAGAATACATTTTAAAAAGAGAACTTGGCTTTAATCCTTGTTAAATTGTTACTTTATTTTGCTGATTAAAAATTCATAAAAGTTCAAATTAGGATAAAGTGCTTAAAAATTGTGGGACACAATTAAAATTATTTTGAAATACCAAGGATTGAAAGGCTGGTAATTTAGTTTTTCTAACGTGCAAGATTCATGCATTTTATGCTGAGAACTCTTTACTTAACCTCTCAGGATATATAGATTATAGGATGATCACACATTACAGCTAATATCCAATAATAGGTGAGTACACACACACACACACACACACATGCACACGTGCATAGTACACAAAGTTACATGCAGGGAAAACAACTAACTTAAAAATGCACATAAATAAAACTTTAGAATGAACCCAATGTAAGCTATTTTTCTAGACCCAGTCATTGTGTGTTAACATATGAATACACATGAATTTTTAAAATGTATTCATTTTAATCTATAAATATATGATCCAATACAACACCCAAATTTTAATTTTTATTCTAGGTTCAGACAAAGTGATTCTAAAATATTTGTGATCTAGGAACTATTGCGGAGCTAACAGAATGGTCTTGTTTTAGACACTGGTTGTAATTCCTGACATTTGCAGGAGCTTCTCTTTATTTAGACACCTACTATTATTCATGGAAGACTCCTGGACATATGTAGAATAAGGCCTGGTCACTGAAATGGCCAAACTATAGATAATTATATATTCTCAACTCTCATCTTCATCACCCCGCCCCAGGGAGGAGAAAACACATAGAGATATATAGTTAATCTCTCATAATTATATTATGACTCTTTAGAAATGCCTAAAAGATGAGGCCTGTGGAGAACGTGAAAATAATGAAAGTACAGATTAGGGAAAACACTTGCAAATGACAAGATTTCCCAGTATCATCTTAGCATAGATCAGTCATGCTGATAGTCATTCTGGCTGTTCAGCTGGAATCTTTGTGATGCCCTTCCAAATCACCAGGCAGCATTACTATTCACCGAATTTCAAGAGTTACCATAAGAAATTGACACATCTAAAGCCTAAGTGAAGGGAATCTCTTATTAACTACTCATGTAAGAGAAAGGTGGGAAGTCAGAATTAAGTATTAGCCTTTGAAGTTTCAGGGTATTCTTATGAGATTAAGTCCTAAGCTTTCAGATTGAAGGCTACCACCAAACCAAAAGTGTTAAAATTAAATGAAGTCATATGAGCCCCATGTGGTTTCTACAGAGACTTGAATTATTGCATCGTTTGAGAATAATTGAAAAAAATTCATACGAAAAGTTTGTCCCTCTTTTATGAAGAAGACTTCACACTTTCAATATAAGACAATATAAGAATTAAAAAAAATCTTCGAATTTTCACTAAAGATATTTATGAAAAAAAATCTGTTTGTAACACATGTAAGGATGGTAAGACTGCAAGCATCACTAAACAGCAGAAATGGCCATTTTGTGTTAACATTCATAGAAAGTTCCTATAGACTATGCTCAGGGCATCACCATGTCAACCTAGAGCCAGTAGTTAATATTATACTCTGGCAAATCATCAGTATACATTGTGTCTTAAAACTGAGTAAAGGTAAGTTCAACATTACTATAAAAATGAATTTTTCTAAAGAAATTTGATTATAGCAATGTTCATATCATCATATGGCTATTAGATCCTAATTTTAACTAGGTTTAAAATGAGAGTCTTCAAAATATCTGGAAAAAAAAACATGAAAATTTGCAAGTACAAATACAGTTAAAGTTATATGCAAGACAAGTGTAAATAAATATGTTGTAACTATTAAAGAAACTAGATATTCTACAGAGTAGCACATGCTTTGGCCAGAGACAAAAAGGGATTGATAGTAACATTCCTTTCCTTTAAAGCTTATAGAATACAGCCAGACAATGTGCAAAGATGGAGAAACCTCACTCAGTCCTGAATGAATCTTCTTCAACAAAAGTCAGACTCTTGAAGGCCTCTGAGGAGACATCCATATCAGGCTCTTATCAGCATGCACTTCCTGACTTCCACATCAGCATCTACCTTTGGTGACTGCACATGGGATAGATACTCAGGTGGAGTGGTCTTCAGACGTCCCCTCCTTCAGTTTCTGTCCCTCACTTTGTCTCCATATTTGCTCCCTTGAGTATTTTGTTGCTCCTTCTAAGAAGGACTGAATCACCCCCACTTGGTCTTCCTTCTTTATGAGCTTCATGTGGCCTGTGGGATGCATCTTGGGCATTTCAAAGTTCTGGGCTAATATCCAATAATCAGTGAGTGAATACCATGTGTGTTCTTTTGTGATTGGCTTACCTTACTCAGGATGATAATTTCTAGTTTCATCCATTTACCTAGGAACCTCTCAAATTCATTGTTTTTAATAGCTGAGTAATACTCCATTGTGTAAATATATCACATTTTTTTAATCAATTCCTCAGTTGAAGGACATTTGGGTTCTTTCCAGCTCCTGGCTATTATAAATAAGGCTGCTATTAACATAGTTGAGCATATGTCCTTGTTATTTGTTAGAGCATCTTCTGGGTATATGCCTAGGAGTGGTATAGCTGGATCCTCAGGTAATGCTATGTACAATTTTCTGAGGAACCGCCACACTGATTTCCAAAGTGGTTGCACTATCTTGCAGTCCCACCAACAATGGAGGAGTGTTCCTCTTTCTCCACACCCTCGCCAGCATCTACTATCACCTGAGTTTTTAATCTTAGCCATTCTGACTAGTGTGAGATGGAATCCAGGGTTGTTTTGATTTGCATTTCCCTGAGGACTAAAGATGCTGAACATTTCTTTAGGTGCTTCTCAGCCATTCGAGTTTCTTCCTTTGAAAATTCTTTGTTAAGCTCTATACCCCATTTTTTAATAGGTAATTTGGTTGTCTGTTGAAAATCAAAAGCACAGGGAAATGTTTTCCTAGGTTTAGCTGGTCAGGTACTTATATGCCACTTGAAGGATTGAGATTATCTATCTGCTTCTAGGGGCACGTATGTGATCTTGAGTTGGTGTTATCCATGCAGTACTGATGATTTATGCATGTTGATCATAATAAATTTAGCATTAGTTACTTGCTTTAAAGTTTTTTAAGGAAAGGCCTGAGATGTAACGAAATGTATAAGAGTACCACTTGGCATTGGAGATCTCCAGTGAGCACTGTAGTTGAAGAACTGAAGCAAAAATCTAAGTTCCCATAGATAGCTCAGAATATTAGAAATTCCATGGTCATTGAACATCTGTTGAGAAAAGCTGCTGCCTGAACTATGTACTGTTTTATCAAGTTAATACAACAGGAATGTTTATAGGAGTGGTCATTTAAATGTCAGTTGGAATTCAGATGATCTCATAGGTTCTGAAAATCGTTAGTCAATACAGACTTTGATATTTAAATTGGAGTGTTTGGTTGTAACTTTGGTCCAATATTTATTCAGTGTTCTTTGAACAT
This sequence comes from Grammomys surdaster, assembly GCF_004785775.1. Lineage (NCBI taxonomy): Eukaryota > Metazoa > Chordata > Mammalia > Rodentia > Muridae > Grammomys > Grammomys surdaster. Next base: position 540,122 of record NW_021604702.1, on the reverse strand, counting down.
TTCTCACTTTTTGTTTGGATGTTTAACTCAAATAGACTAATATAATAATTTTATTACAGTACTTTTGTAGCAAATTTATTATCATACATGTCAACTCATTAATTGTATGTGTAATAAAGGCTACCTTGAATTAGATAATAATATGAAGAATATTCTAAAATTGATAAATTTCCAAAATAAAGTCTAACAGAAAATTTTAGGCAATATAGAGAATATATAAAAGGTATTTATGTATGTGTAAATTTGTAAACCATAAAAAGAAGTGCATAAAAATTAATATTATAATTGCCATTCACAAAAAGGATTAGGGTGTTGTATATCATATTTTTAAAAAATACTGAATATAAATTATATTTAGTGGAAGTAAATGTAATGTAAAAGTGAAACATTGCCTGGAGAAGATACTAAAATCTTGGCACATATGAGGAAAAACTCAAAGTCTTTCACATAGAGTTTCAAGTGAGTTTAACTGACAAATCTTTTAGAAAATGTTCTGCTATTTTAAAGTTTAACAGAATCTATGAACTGCCCGTTGCATGTTACTTTTGGCTGGAGCAGATACCTAGCTGGTCTGCTCCCTTGAAGACAACATATCCCGAGCCATCCTAGAGGAACCAGTGCACTCAGAGCAGTGGGTAAGAACCCTACCCTACAACCCTATGTCCCAGAGCTGCAACTGGGAGCCTGGGGCACACAGGAACCATCACCCTTCCAAACCCTGCCCTCTGGAATAACACTCCCCTTCTGTCCCTCACTTGGTCCTTTTGGCTGGGGCAGACACCTAACTGGTCTACTCCTGTGAAGACACCATATCCTGAAACATCCTAGAGGAACTACTGCACTAGGAGCAGAAAAGGGATGTCTGTACTCAGAGCAGCAGGATATCAGGATCCCAGAGACAGCCTGAGAGTCCCAGGAGCTCTTCCACCCAAGAGCTCAGGATCACAGGATCACAGAGACATCTGGACTCTGAGGAGTTCTGACACAAGCAAGATAACTGGAAAGACAGGCTCCAGTCAGACACAGTGAGAGCAAATAGCACTAGAGATAACCAGATAAAAACAACAGAAGCTAAAGTTACCTGGCATCATCAGAACCCAGTTTTCCCACCGTAGGAAGTCCTGGACACCTCATCACATTGGAAAAGCATGATTCAGGTTTAAAATCACTTCTCATGATGATGATGATAGAGTACTTTTAGTAAGACATAAAAGAAATCCAGGAGAACACAGGCAAACAGTTAGAAGCCTATAAAGAGAAAGCACATAAATCCCTTAAAGAATTGGAAAAAATATGCAACCAAACAGGTGAAGGAATTAAACAAAATCATACAGGCTCTAAAAATGGAAGTAGAAACAATAAAGAAATCTCAACTGGTGACTCCCCTGGAGTTAGAAAACCTAGGAAAGAGATCAGGAGTCATAACACCATCATCAACAGAATACAAGAGATAGAAGGAAGAATCTCATATATAGAAGATACCATGAAAAACGTTAACACAACTGTCAAAAAATGCAAAATGCAAAAAGTTCCTAATCCAAAACATTCAGGAAATCCAGGACAAAATTGGAAGACCAAACCTAAGGGTAATAGGTACAGACAAGAGTGAAGACCCCAACTTAAAGGGCCAATAAATATTATCAACAAGATTATATAGAAAAAATTTCCTAACTTAAAGAAAGAAATGTCCATAAACATAAGATGCCTACAGAACTCCAAATAGACTAGATCAGAAAAGAAATTTCTCCTGTCACATAATGATCAAAACTTCAAATTGACAAAATGAAGAAAAAATACTAAAAGCAGTAAGGGAAAAGTATCAAGTAACTTATAAAAAGAGGCTGATAAGAATTACACCAGACTTCTCAGTAGAGACTATTAAAGCCAGAAGATCCTGGACTGATATCATACAGACCCTAAGAAAACAAAAATGTCAGCTCAGATTACTATACCCAGCAAAAATCTCAATCACTATAGACAGAGAAACCAGGATATTCTATGTAAAACAAACAAACAAACAAACAAACAAAAAACAAACAAAAAGAAAAAAACAAATTTACACAATATCTTCCCACAAAACTAGCTGTATAAAAGATGATAGATAGAAAACTCCAGCACAAGGAGGAAAACTACAAACAGAAAAAGCAAGAAAGTAATCTTCCAACAAACCAAAAGAAGATAGCTACACAAATATAATTACACCTCTAATAGCAAAAATAAAAGGAAGCAACAATAATTTTTCCTTAATATCTCTTAACATCAATGGACTCAATTCCCAATAAAGAGACGTAGACTAACAGATTCGATACCTAAACAGGACTCAGAATTTTGCAGCATACAGGAAATGTACCTAAGTGACAAAGACAGACACTACCTCAGAATAAAAGGAATGAAACCAAATTTTCCAAGCAAATGGTCCCAACAAAGAAGCTGGAGTACCCATTCTAATATCCAATAAAATCAACTTTCAAACAGAAGTTGTCAAAAAGTAAGGAAGGACACTTCATACTTGTCAATGGAAAGATTTACCAAGATGAACTCTCAATTGTGAACATCTATGCTCCAAATGCAAGGGCACCCACATTCATAAAAGGACCTTTACTAAAGCTCAAAGCACACATTATACCTCACACAATAATAGTGGAAAATTTCAACACCCCACTCTCAGGAATGGACAGAACATGGAAACAGAAACTAAACACAGACACATTTAAATTAACAGAAGTTATGAACCAAATGGACTTAACAGACATCTATAGAACATTTCATCCTAAAACAAAAGAATATACCTTTTTCTCAGCATCTCATGGTACCTTCTCCAAAATAGACAATATAATTGGTCACAAAACAGGCCTCAACAGATACAATAAGATTAAAATAATCCCTTGCATTCTATCAGATCATCATGGACTAAGGCTGGTCTTTAATAAGAAGAAAAACAATGGAATGCCCACATACACGTGGAACCTGAACAACAATCTACTCAATGATGACTTGGTCAAGAAAGAAATATGGAAAGAAATTAAAGCCTTTTTAGAATTTAATGAAAATGAAGTTTCATCATACCAAAACTTATGGGACACAATGAAAGCAGTGCTAAGAGGAAAATTCATAGCTCTTAATGCCTACAAAAAGAAACTGGAAAGAGCATACACTACTAAGTTGACAGCACACCTGAAAGCTCTAGAACAAAAAGAAACAAATACATTCAAGAGGAGTAGAGAGCAGGAAATAATCATTCTCGGGGTTGAAATCAACCAAGTAGAAACAAAAAGATCTATACAAAGAATCAAGAAAACCAGGAGCTGATTCTTTGAGAAAATAAACTAGATAGATAAACCCTTAGCCAGACTAACCAGAGGACACAGACAAGGAATCCAAATTAATAAAATCAGAACTAAAAAAAGAGACAAAACAAAAGAAACTGAGGAAATGTTAAAATATCATCAGCTCCTACTTCAAAAGCCTATACTCAACATAACTGGAAAATCTGGATGAAACAGACAATTTTCTAGACAGATTAGAGGTACAAAAGTTAAATCAGGAACAGATAAACCATCTAAACAGTCCCATAACCCCTAAAGAAATAACAACAATCACTAAAAGTCTCTCTACAAAACAAAAACAAAAACAAAAACAAAAAACAAAAAACAAAACAAAAGAAAAAAAAACAAAACAGGACCAAATGGTTTTAGTGCAGAATTCTGTTTCAAGGAAAACTTAACACCAATTCTCTTCAATGTATTCCACTAAATAGAAACAGAAAGAAAACTACTCAACTTGTTCTATGAAGCCACAGTTAGACTCATAACTAAACCACACAAAGACAAAACAAAGAAAGAAAACTTCAGACCAATCTCCCTTATAAATATGGATACAAAAATACTCAATAAACTTCTCGCAAACTGAATCCAAGAACACATCAAAACAATCATCCTTCATGATCAAGTTGGCTTTATCCCATGAATGCAAGAATCTTTCAGTATTCAGAAATCCATCAACATAATCCACTATATAAACAAATTTAAAGAAAAAAACCTACCTGATCATCTCACTAAATGCTGAGACAGCATTTGACAAACTTTAACACACCTTCATGGTAAAAATCTTGGAAAGATCAGGAATTCAAGGTCCATACCTAAACATAGTAAAATAATATACATCAAGCCAGTAGCTAACATCAAACTACATGGACAGAAACTTGAAGTAGTCCTACTAAAATCAGGGACTAGACAAGGCTGCCCACTCTCTCCCTACCTATTCAATATAGTACGGGAAGTTGTATCCAGAGGAATTACACAACAAAAGGAAGTCAAAGGGATATAAATAGCAAGGAAGAAGTCAAAGTATCACTATTTGCAGATGATATGATAGTATACTTAAGTAACTCCGAAACTTCAACCAGAGAACTCTTAAACATGAAAAACAACTTCAGCAAAGTGGCTGAATATAAAATCAACTCAAACAAATCAGTAGCCTTTCTCTATTTGAAGGATAAACAGGCTGAAAAAAAATTAGGGTAGTGACACACTTCATAAGAGTCACAAATAATATAAAATACCTTGGTGGGAATTTAACTAAGCAAGTGAAAGATCTGTATGACAATAGAAGATCTCAGAAAATGGAAAAGTCTCCCATGCTCATGGATTGCCAGGATTAATATAGTAAAAATGTCCAGCTTGTCGAAAGCATCTACAGATTCAATGCAATCTCCATCAAAATTCCAACTCAATTCTTCATAGAGATAGAAAGAGCAATTTGCAAATTCATTTGAAATAACAAAAATCCCAGGATAGCAAGAAGTATTCTCAACAATATAAGAACTTCGGGGGAATCACTATCCTTGACCTAAAGCTGTATTACTAAGAAATATTGATAAAACCTGTGACATATTGGTATAGAGACAGGCAGGAAGATCAACTGAATAGAATTGAAGACCCAGAAATGAACCCACACATTTATGGTCACTTGATCTGTGACAAAGTATCTAAAATCGTCTAGTGAAAAAACAACAAGACTTTCAAAAAAATGATGCTGATTCTTCTGGAGGTCATCATATAGAAGAAAGCAAATAGATCCATTCTTATCTCATTGTACAAAGCTCAAGTCCAAGTGAATAAAGGACCCTCACATAAAACCAGATACACTGAAACTAATAGAAAAGAAGGAGGGGAAGAACCTCTAGTACTTGGGCACAGGGAAAAAGTTCATGAACAGAAAACCAATGGCTTTTGCTCTAAGATCAGGAATTGACAAATTGGACCTCACAAAATTGCAAAGATTCTGTAAGGCAAAGGACACAATCAATAGGACAAAGTGGCAACCAAAAGATTTTGAAAACATCTTTACCAATCCTACATGTGATAAAGAGCTAATATCCAATATATACAAAGAACTCAACAAGTTAGATTCCAGAGAATCAAATAACCCTATTAAAAATGGGGTACAGAGCTAAACAAATAATTTTCACCTGAGAAAACATGAATAGCCAAGAAGCACCTAAAGAAATGTTCAACACTCATAGTTATCAGGGAAACACAAATCAAAGCAACCCTGAGATTTCACCTCACCCCAGTCAGAATGGCTAAGATTAAAAACTCATCAGTTGACAGAAATTGCTGGTGTAGATGTGGAGAAAGAACACTCCTCCATTGTTGATGGGATTGTAAGCTGGTACAACTACTCTGGAAATCAGTCTTGTGGTTCCTCAGAAAATTGGACATAGCATTACCTGAGGACCCAGCTATACCACTTCTGGGCTTATACCCAGAAGATGCTTCAACATATAACAAGGACATATACTATACTATGTTTATAGCATTCCTATTTATAATATCCAGAAGCTAGAAAGAACCCAGATGCCCTTCAACAGAGTAATGGATACAAAAAAGGTGGTACACTTAAATAATGGAATATTACTTAGCTATTAAAAACAAAGAATTCGTGAAATTCTTAGGCAAATGGACTGGAACTAGAAAATGTCGTACTGAGAGAGGTAACCGGATCCCAAAAGAACATACTTGGTATATACTCACTGATAATTGGATATTAGCCCAAAAGCTCACAATACCCAAGAGACAACTCACAGATGACATGAAGCTCATGAAGAAGAAAGACTAAAGTGTGGGTGCTTCATTCCTTGTTAAAAGGAGTAACAAAATACTCATGGGAGCAAATATGGAGACAAAATGTGGGACAGAAACTGGGCCTGTGGAGATTGTTACACCTGGGTATCCATCCCATGCTCAGTCACCAAAGGTAGATGTTGATGTGAATGCCAGAAAGTGCATGCTGACAGGAACCCGCTATAGCTGTCTCTTAGAGGTCTCCCAGAGCCTGACATATACAGAGGTGGATGCTCACAGCTAACCACTGAACTGATCATAGGGTTCCCAAAGGAGGAGTTAGAGAGAATACTGAAGGAGCTGAAAGGTTTTGTGGCCCTATGGTGAGAGCAACAATAACAACAACCAGAGCTCTCATTGTCTAAACCACCAGCCTGAGAGCACATATGGAGGGAACCCTGGCTCCAGCTATATATCTATGGGAGGATTGCCTTGGTGGGCATAGGTGGGAGAGGAGATCCTTGGTGTAGTAAAGGCTCGATGCCCCAGTTTGGTTAATATTTGAGGACTCTGAGGTAGGAGTGGGTGGGGGCACATCCCCATAGAAGCAGGATGAGAGGAGATGGGATAGAAGGTTTCTGAGTGAGGGGTGGGGGAATGGGGAAAGTGGATAACATCTGAAATGTAAATAAAATAACAAATAAATAATACAGATTAAAAACAACAAAAATAATAATGGGAAAAATACATACAATCAAAAATATTCATCTACTTTAGATTTATCTATGCATAATTATATTTATCTATGTTTTTTATGATTTAGTTCCACTTATCTGTTATATATTAAATGTTTATTCACAAGCAAAAAAAAGAGTCTATGAACCATACATTCTACAGATAAATATATTGATAAGATAAGAATATTAATATGTGATAAAATCTCCAAATAATTAACTAAATTTTATCAATAATAAAAGAAGTAAACAAGGGGAAAATGAACTTTGTTTTCAGCAACTGGAAAACAAGAAATCAGAACGATAAATATTTTGGTTAGTATTAAGATACAACTTGGGATTTTTGGTTTTGTTTTTCCTGTTTACATATTTTTCTCTTGTAAAGTACGGCATTAAAAGGTTATCTAAGCCTGGTTTTGAACCTGTTTAATTTTCCTGCCACTACTTCCAAAATTCTGGACTACAGGCAGTAGTCACCATGTTGACAATGATAAAGTTTAAGACATTTGCTACAACGACTCTGAAATTTATCATTAGAAGTTTTAACCTGCATAGGCAATCTTATGATAAATTTGAAATGAATAATTATTTCTTCATTTTATATTATATAATTTTACATTTACAATATGTGTTTATATTTATATTTTTATAATATAATATGATGTGTTTATTATATTGTATATTCTAATACAAAATGTACTATAATATATATTACAGTATCAATATAAAAAATTTTATATATTATAATATTAAACTATATAATATGTAACATGTAATATTTAATGTATAATATGTAAAGTATAACATATAATGGCTGATATGCAATAAATGTTAATTAATACATCATATGAATATACTATTATAATGTATTATTTTCTGTTATATTTTCTATTACATAATATACTTTATAATATATTTATTATATAAATTATATATTTTACATTATATTTATCCTGTTTATATTGGAGTCTTAAGTACAGTTCTAGGATCTAATGAATCCAAGGAATGTTGGAAAATGTATTGTGGTAGTTTGTGCAAGGAGTTGGCAGTAATAGGAGGTGTGGCCTTGTTGGAGTAGGTGTGTCACTGTGGGTGTATACCTTAGTACCCTAGTCCTAGCTGTCTGGAATCCAGTATTCTGCTGGCAGCCTTCAATTGAAGATGTAGAATTCTCAGTACCTTCTGAATCATGTTGTGCTAGATGTTGCCATGTTCCTGCCTTGATGATAATGGACTGAAACTCTGAACCTGTAAGCTCAAGTCCAAGTAGATCAAGGACCTCAATCTTAAAATCTTTTAGAATTTAATGAAAATGAAGGCACAACATACCAAAACTTATGGGACACAATGAACACATTGCTAAGGGGAAATCTCATAGTTCTGAATGGCTCTACAAAAAAATTGCAGAGAGTATGCACTAGCAGCTCAAGAGAACATCTAAAAGCTACAGAACAAAAAGAATCAAATACATCTAAGAGGAGCAGATGGTAGGAAAGGGTCTCTGGGCTTAAGTCAACCAAATAGTAACAAAGAGAACTATACAAACAATCAATAAAACCAGGAGCTGGTTCTTTGAGAAATCAACCACATAGATAGACCCTTAGCCAAACTAACTAGAGGATACAGAGACATTATCCAATTAACAAAATTAGAAATGAAAAGGAGGACATAAGAATGGAAACAGAAGAAATTGAAAGAAATTATGATATCCTTCTACAAAAGACTATACTTAACAAAACTGGAAAATATAGATAAAATGGATAATGTTCTAAACAGATACCAGGAAACAATGTTAAATATGGATCAGGTAAACCATCTAAATAGTCCCATAACTCATAATGAAATAGAAGCAGTCATTAAAATTGTCCCATAGAAAAGAATCCCAGAGGCAGACAGATAATTTTAATGCAGAATTCTATCAGACCTTCATAGAAAAACAAATACCAATACTACAGAAACAGAAGGAACACTACCAAATTTATTCTATGAAGCCAGAGTTACATTGATACATATTTCACACAAACCACCCAATAAGGAAAAAAGGAGCTCACATAAATTTCTCTTATGAATATTGATGCATAATATTTAATAAAATTCTTCCAAACTGAATCCAAGAACACATCAAAACCATCATTCATCATAACTAGGCATTATCCCAGGATGCAGGGATTGTTCAATATACAAAAATCCATCAATGTAATCAATTATATAAAGAATAAAAACTCAAAGAAAAAAACCCACATGATTGTCAGGATTCATAATGGGACATGCTTATAACTAGCAGGTGATCTTCCTGAGATGTCCTGCTTCAGATTATTATATAGTCTGTGAAAAGTTATTCACTATTAAGCAAGGCTGTAAGGTAATTCATGTTAGGAATGATTCCTGCTATTAATATGCTTTTCCTGTTACTAAACATATATAACAATCACTAAGTAATAGCATTCCTTTTCAGCAGATATCTGAAGATCCAAGATGTGCTGTCATAAAGTGATGCTATATAGACAAATAGATTTCTTAAGTCCTAATGATGATCCAATAGAAATTCCTAAAATTTTATCAGTGATTATTAAGATCTTTTATACTGGGACTGCTATTAGGTCCTTTTCTGATAGTTAAAACTATAATGAGAACTCTGCCAGTCTCCAAAGTGTCACCAGTTAATTGCTCTTAGATAGTAACCAGACATTCTCCTTCTCAGAACACATTCCAAGAGGTTCTAAAAACAATTAAGCAAAGGTCATAAAAAGGAAACTAACAATTTATTATAGGTGATAGGACAGAATATAAAATATTGACTGGGTTTTTCTATAAAAAAATTTCACTAGTAACTTAGTTATGGCTTTAAACCTTCAGTAAACCTGTGGAGCTGTGACAGGTGATGGATGTTTAGCCCAGATAATTACTCCTAATGGGTATGCATGTAAACATCCTCTGTTGCAAACTTCCAATTCAATTTATGATTTGATTTTTGATATGAACCTGTTGTGAACCTTGTAACTTGTGATCATTTATTCTGAAAGGTGTATAAGTACAGAGGACAAAGAGAAAAGAGAAGAATTTTTCCATTTCCTCCTACCTAGAAGAATTTTTCCCTTACTAGAAATTTCTCCTTTTCCCAACTTAAGATCTATCTTTATGCTTTTCTTCTTAGATAGCATTCATAGGAAACTTTTTAGAACTTAGTAATAAATGCTATAATCACTTTTCTAAGTGTCTCTTTTTCTTCCTGAGACTTTTGACTAGAAAGCTGAAATTTAGAGCTGCACAGTTCCTGCTGAGATAAAACAAAGGCCATGTTACTTAATACTCAGCTGTTTAGGCTACAGGTGTTAATCACCTAAGCTAGCTCCTTTTTGTCCTAGGAAAGAGCAAGAAAGTTTTAAGGAATTTTTAGAAGTTATCTTCACCATTTCTGTGCAGTTAGAGATCTACAACATCCTGAGATCTTCAGACTTTAAAGCCAACACCAGAATCCCACTCTGTGGCTAAGCCATTACTCTCTCCAGGCCAAAAGGCTCCTGTCACATGATCATCTCATTAGATGCTGTAAAAGCATTTGACAAAATTCAATATCTCTTCATCTTAAAAGTCTTGGAAAGAGCAAGTATTCAACAACTATACCTAAACAAAATAAAAGCAATATACAGCAAACAAGTAGCCAATATCAAAGTAAATGGAAAGAAAATTGAAGCAATCCCACTAAAATCAGGAACAAGACAAGGCTGTCCTCTGTCTCCCTATCTATTCAATATAGAACTTTAAGTTCTAGCCAGAGCAGTTAGAAAACAAAAGGAGGTCAGAGGGATACAAATTGGAAATGAAGAAGTCAAAATATCACTACTTGCAGATGATATAATAGTATATTTAGGTAAGTGACCCCAAAAATTCCACAAAAGAACTCCTACACTGATAAATAACTAACTAATAATTAACTCCAATAACCAGTACTCTCCCTCTACTCACAGGACCAATGGGTAGAAAAAGAAATTAGGGAAACAATACCCTTCACAATAGTCACAATTAATATAAAATATCTTGATGTGACTCTAATAAATCAAATTCAGAGAACTGTATGAGAAAAACTCCAAGTCTCTGAAGAAAGAAATTGGAGAAGATCTTAAAAGATGAAAATATCTCCCATGCTCCTAGTAAAAATGTCTGTCTTACCAAAAGCAATCTACAGATTCAGTGCAATCTGCATCAAAATTCCTACTCAATCCTTCACAGAGACAGAAAGAGCAATTCTCATATTCATTTGGAATAACAAAAATCCAGGATATTGAAAACTATTCTCAACAATAAGAGAACATCTGAGGGAATCACCATCCCTAACTTCAAGCTATACTATAGAGCAATAGTGATAAAAAAAAAATGTTGCATTGTATAGGTACAGAGAAAGGCAGGTAGATCGATGGAATAAAATTGAAGTTCTAGAATTAAACCAATATTCCTATGGCCACCTGATTGTTGGCAAAGAACCCAAAATCATCCAGTGGGAAAAAGACAGCATATTTAACAAATGGTGCTGACTCAAGTGGCTGTCAGCATGTAGAAGAATGCAAATTCTTCTATTCTTATTTTCGAGTCTAAGTGAACCAAGGCCTTCCACATAAAACCATATATGCTAAATCTAATAGAAGAGAAAGGTGGAATGAGCCTTTAACTCATGAGGACAGGGGGAAATTTTCTGTGTTTATTTTGGTAGCTAGCCATAATGGGGCAACAGAAAGACATTTGAAAACAAAAAAATCCAAAACCATTCTTGTAGTCCTATTAGGACTCCATACATTGTGGCTGCCAGATGGATTGGTGAATGAGGACTCATTATGCAATTTAATAACACTTGAAAACCTACTAGAATCTCACATCAATCTAAAAAAATTAGAATACTTCAACACTCTGAAAATAATCTCCATATTCATCAGGAGATATGTCTCATTACAATTCTCAGTTTGACTATATATTTCAGATGAATGAAGATAAATTATCTGTAAATGTTGTGAATAGTTTCTTTTATTTAGTCAATGATCTCACTATTTGCCTATGTTATAGCATTTTTCAGAACTTCAATATCCTTTTCTACTTTGAATATTTAGTGGTATAAATAGAAAGTAAACCACAGGGCTTTGTCTTCATATATTTGGTTTGTTTCTATATTGTTGCTAGTGCATCTTTAGTGTATATGTCTTCTTATGTATTTATTTTCAGAATTCATGGTATAAGATTTATGCAAATATTGTTGAATAACTACATTTTTATTTAAATGGCCCTTTAGAGCAGGTAGTATCGTGTTCAAACAGAGCTATCATCTTAAGAGAGGACTAAGTGACTACCATATACTCAGGAATGTCTTGTATATCTGAGAATTTCATATTTCAGAATATGTACAATTAGAGTTTTATATCTCCCTTGCAGATCTGTCTTCATTGCTTTTAGTTTTTTATTTTTTTATGAAACTTGAAAATATTAGTTATTTTAAGACCCATTCTTACCACTGTCTCTCCTATAGGTACGGAATAAGAGGAGCTTATTTGCTGCCAGGAAACTCTCTGGTTTTTATACTTTTTTTCAAATCTTTATCCACCCCCAACTGAATTGCCATCACTACTTTCCATAAGATTAGCATTGCTCTCCTACAATGATGTAATCAGGTATCTTTATATCTATTTCTCATTTCCCATGTCTTTCAAATGCCTAATTGACAGCACTAGCTAGTTACACTTCTTTGAAGAGCTATGTTGTGCCTATTCCTTATCTGTGAAATTTGTAAAAATATTTTCCACAGCTCTATGTTAGGGTACCTGAATAGTACACTCATTGTCAAAGAAATGTTCCTGTCAGAGGACTGGAAAGAAATTAATCAATACATCCTAAAATATGACACTTTCTGCATTACTTCATGAACAGATGTTACCTAGGATTATTTCCTATTTGAACATAATATTCCAGATTGAAGAATAAACACGTTCTTTCTATGCAACTGGAAATAAATGAAAATCTCACACACACATACACACACACACACACTCATACACATATACACACACATACATAAACACAAATGGACACAGCGTAAAACAAACCAAGGCAACCCTACTTTCAATGTTCTCCTCATTGTACATTCTTTTACTGAGTACATGCCTACAGCTTTAGAGTATATACTTTCATTTTCTAATAGTATGTTTCTATATCCTAACGTTCTGTACAGATTATCCCTACAGTTTTCACACAAATTATGTATGTTGTTTCAAGCATTTAGGGCAATGGATCATCTTAAAATCACAGACACTCTCAAGTAAATGAAGCAATAATCTAAAAATAATTAAATTGGTCACAAAGCTATTCAGCAATAACAAATTTCTTTTCAATATATATAAATTTATTTGGTGTGTCTTGTGATTTAATAGTTGTTTTAGGTTTATTTGTAGTTGGTCTATATGCTGCACTGTTTTTTGGATTAAATAAATTGTTTCTACCCAATGGTTGAGCAATGAGATTAAAGACCCTATAAGTATAGGTAGAATGAGACTTAGTTAGAATGGTTGAAACAAAATAAAGAACAATTTCAAAATTATTAAACACAGTTTTGATCATAAAACAGCAAGAGTTTATTTTCTTTTCATTTCTACTTTTTAAATTGTGAAATAAAAAATAAATTACATAAAAGATAAGCAAATTTAGATAAAACTAAATGAGTAAAATGTCTTATAAGTAACTACATTCGTCATTAGAAGTGTATTTGAACAAAGATAACTCATTCAATGATATCTTATTATTTTTTGTATTACAGCCTGTGCAATGTCAGTTTGATGCATGTAGTATTTTTTTTTTGTTCAGGTTAAATGATATCTCTGTGTATGTGCACCAGATGCTTTTCTGTGTCAAATGATTCTTATTCATCCTCATCAAATACATAGAATCATCTTATAATTGCAAGTATGCAAATGAAGATTACAGGCATGTAAATTTGCATTGGAAATTACTAAATTATTCATTAACTTTGATTCTTTATTCTCAACACAAATTATTTTTTCTTACGCACTTTCAGAAGAAAATGCTGGTTCTAACACAGGATATTTATGACTCTGAAACCATATGTTTATATCCATCTAATTGCAATAGGCCATTTGGTGTTATGAACTATTTGACATATAAGCTGAAAACAACTTAAAATAAATAATATAAGCCTTTAGAGACTGAATTTTACTTGTGATTCTTTTTCTGCAGTGAAAGGATGATGATTATGATACTCAATCTATAGATACTTTATATCTATTTCTTTCAATGAAACAAATCTTATATAACTGAAAATATAGGTCAATGCTTGCTCAGTATAAAGCTGTAGTTGTTTCTGTATTTCCCAAACTCATCAAAAAGGCGTTACATAGATCTCTATTTTTTATCATTTTCTTTCTTCTTTTATTGATTTATTTTGAGACTTGTTACTGCTGTACAGCACAAGCTACCTGGCTTTGTATCCATAACATTCCTTTTTCCTGTATTATGAATTATGACATTTCTAAATTCTAAAATTTACTTTTCAAATTTGGGGTGAAATTGTTACACATATAGATTTTCAAATATAATTTTAAGTAATAATTATTATTGCATATACTATACAAATTAATTGAATTCATCATTGACAATGGTGGTTCATTTTTACGTATTCTCTGATTTTTCATGCTCTCTCTCCCAAATTCTGTGATCATTTTCCCATGACTGATTTTTCCCTCATCTGCTTTTAAGCTCTCAGTTTTTAATTTGATTTCTACTTTTGTTGGAAACTTTATAAAACTGTCCTCTCTCTCTCTCTCTCTCTCTCTCTCTCTCTCTCTCTCTCTCTCTCTCTCTCTCTCTCTCTTTCTCTCTGTGTGTGTTTCCTCTATCTCTTATCTTATTTTCATGTTTGCTTATTTCTTTATCCAGTCACCCACTGGGAAGCACAAAAAATTTTCCAGTTCTGCCTTTGGTGAATAATGACACAATAAATAAAAGAGTTCATTAATATTGTTGGTAAACTGATTTTATGTCTTTTGAAACATACAGAGGAGTAGTGCAACTAGATCAGGTTATAAAAGCTCCACTACATTTGCCCATTTACTTATTCATCCTTCAAAACAGTTTAAGGGTTTGCTTATCCTTAACCTCCAAATTTTCACCAGTGTGTATGTGCTGTATGTATGTATATGTATACATAGGTCAGTATGTATATACATTTACTTATGTAATGTTTTAATAACTGTAATTCTCATTGAAGCTGGTTGGAATTTTAATATAGTTATGAATTCTATTTTTATGTGTACTATCAAATTTGTATTGCTTCTTATGTTATATGATTAGATTTTTTAAATCCTGCAGTTAACAATGGTTCACAAATGTTTCAAACTCTCTTCTAGCCCACCATCAAATACAGGGGGAAAACTATAGTAAGTAGGACAAGGGGATATGAACTTGTTTAAAAGCTGTTTTTTGAGATGATTCATATCTTATTTTGCCAGGATGCCCACAGTCCAGTTTAGTAGTGTCAGGACACTAAACAGGAATCAACAGCATGGGCATAAACCAGCAGAAACAGTCAGCCCTCCACCAAATTTTCACTAGTTAACACGAGTGAACAGGATCAGAGGAACTCCAGAAGTTCTCTCTGTGCTTCTTTTAGTGAAGTGAAGACAAAAATGTTAGCTCAACAAAGTGTTGCAAGGCTAGTTATAGAAAGGAGCCATCACTGTCCATTGTCTTATTTATGTTCCCTCCAAATATCACAAGTCCTCCTATTAGTCTTGCCATAAAGAACCATGTTAGTCTGTATCCATAAAATACTACATGAGTCTGCATTTCCTGACATAACCAGACTTTTACTTCATATCCAACCTTTTGTTTAGAAATTGTCTATTTCCCTAACATTAGCAATCTACATATAATAAAATTAAGTATAAAATCCACAAAACTAGAACTTTACATCATACTCAAAATAAACAACTTATATATAATGTAGTCTAACAAAACAACCTTAAATTTCTGTTAGTATACAATTCAAATAAAACAACCTTAAATTTCTATTAATATACAATAAAAACAAAACAATCTTAAATTCTTATCAGTATACAGTAATTCAAGTCAAACAACTTTTCATTTCAATCAATATTCAATACAATCAACCTTAAACTCAGATCCATATAGAATAACTTAACCCTAGCATCCTAGATGATAACAACCATAACGCATCAAACAACCAAAACCATCCATCCATTCTTAAAGGATTGAGAAAACAGTCTTCTTATGCTTGCTTCACCTTTAATTGAGGCAAAGAATTTCTTTATGGGGCAAAAGAAAAGAGTTATGGTTAATCTGAAAAGAAAAAGAAACACAACAAGTAAGCTCACTACTTGTAGCATTTGTTGCCTATTCTCTGTTTTAATCCAGTCTCTATTGTATCTGTCCAGTCTGTGTATTGTGGTTCCAGTCTATGTGTTACATGTCAATTCTTTGTGTTGTCTGTCAGGATGTTACTGATAATTTGGGCTAGCCCTATTTAAATTGATGTCCATGTACATTTTGGAGAAATCACTAACTGAGACAGTCTGTGAGAGTATATCACCTTGGTTAATTTGCATTGTGAAAACAATCATGTATTAGTTGATAAGGGGCTTTCCCTTGTCAGATCTATTCTTTAAAGTTTTGTTGGTAACCATATTTTCTCATTCTCTGTAGATACATAAACATAATCATGTCCCCATCGTAAAAATATTGTAGGTTTCCATTTGAATGTCAATACATCCTTGTAGTATATCGTGATTGTTTGTATATGCTTGGCCCAAGCAGTGGCACTATTTGGATGTGTAGCCTTGTTGTAGTTGATGTGGCCTTGTTGGAGTAGGTGTATAACTCTAAGCATGTGATTTAAGACCCTATTCTTAGGTGTCTGGAAGCCAGTCTTTTTCTAGTCACCTTTGGAACATGAGGTGGAACTCTCAGCTCCTCCATCTCCATGTCTTTCTCGATGATGCCAGGCTCCTGCATTGATCATAATGGACTGAACCTCTGAATCTGTAAGCCAGTCCCAATCTTATGATGTGCTTTTTGAGAGCTGCCTTTATCATGGTGTCTGTTTACAGAAGTACAACTCTAACTAAGGAATATATTGGTTGGCCTAATTCCTCAGTTTTTTTCAATAAACCACTGTCTCCCAGCTGCTATTGGTCTCAATCACTAAAATTAAAAAAAAAAAATTAGAATTAACAAGGCATTATTATATCTGTCCCTGAGGGTTTTACTTTTCATTTTTGTTTAACAAGCATCTCCTTTAAGGTACAATTGGAACTTTCTGTAACTGCTAGACCTGTGAAAATGTGTGGTATGCCAGTAACACACTATATATTATAATATGTAAAAATATGATTTCATTTATATGAAAAACAACTCTTTCTACATATAAAGAATCAGTGAGATTATTGGATATTAGCCCAGAACCTTGAAATGCCCAAGATGCAAGTCACAGGCCACATGAAGCCCATAAAGAAGGAAGACCAAGTGGGGGTGATTCTGTCCTTCTTAGAAGGAGCAACAAATTACTCAAGGGAGCAAATACGGAGACAAAGTGAGGGACAGAAACTGAAGGAGGGGCCGTTTCAAGACCACTCCACCTGAGTATCTATCCCATATGCAATCACCAAAGGTAGATGCTGATGTGGAAGTCAGGAAGTGCATGCTGATAAGAGCCTGATATGGATGTCTCCTCAGAGGTCTTCAAGAGTCTGACATACTCAGAGGCAGATGCTCACAACTAGCCATTGAACTGATCATGGGGTTCTCAATAGAGGAGTTAGAGTGAAGACTGAAAGAGAGCTGAAAGGATTTGTGGCACCATGAGGAGAGCAACAATACCAACCAACCAGAGCTCCCCGGGTCTAAACCACCAGCCTGGGAGTACTTAGGAAGGGATCCAGTGCTTCAGTTGAATAAGTAAGAGTGGAGGGCCCTGCTGGGCATAGGTGGAAGAAGAGAACCTTGACCTCATGAAGGCTGGATGCCCCAGGGGGTGGGAATTTTGAGGGTGGGGAGGTGGGAGTGGGGGGGCTAGATAGAGGTTACATCCACAGAGAAGAAGGAGGAGGGGTGAGGGGATTAGGGGTTCCTGGGTGAGTGGGGGATGGGGTAAGGGGACAACATAGGAAATGTAAATAAAACATCCAATAAAAAAAAATAAAGAATCAGTGATTATGTTAAGAGATTCAGAGTAATCATTTGAACTGATCAGTACCACCTCGAGCACCAAGAGAAGTTCTGTGGTGTACATCTCTTTTTATTATTGGATATTTTATTTACATTTCATATGTTATCCCCTTACCCCATTCCTCCTCCCCCACCCAAGAACCCCCTATCCCATCCACCCTCCTCCTGTTTCTATGAGGATATGCCTCCACCTAGCCCCCCACTCCCACCTCCCCACCCTCAAATTTCCCCATGCTCGGTGTCAAGCCTTCATGGGGCCAAGGATCTCCTCTCCCACCTATGGCCAACAAGGCCCTCCTCCTCTACATATACAGCTGGAGCCATTGGTCCCTCCCTATGTTCTTCCAGGCTGGTGGTTTAGACCCTGGGAGCTATAGTTGGTTGGCATCGTTGCTCTACTCATGGGGCCACAAACCCTTTCAACTCCTTCAGTCTTCTCTATAACTCCTCCATTGGGAACCCCTTGATCAGATCAATGGTTAGCTGTGAGCATCCACCTCTGATTATGTCAGACTCTTGCAGACCTCTAAGGAGACAGCTATATCAGGTTCCTGTCAGCATGCACTTCCTGACATCCACATCAGCGTCTACCATAAAGTGAAGATCAGTGAAGAGGAAGATGTGAGACCAACAAAGCATTGCAAGCCTAGCTATGCAAGCATGACATCACTGTCCATCAAGTTCCATTTATACTGTGTATAAATGTCAGTTATCCTGCGATAGATGTTGTCTTAACAAAACACCAAGGGAGTCGTATCACCGAAACACCACATGAGTCTGCATCACCTGACATATCCAGAAAATTCAAAGTCATTGTATGAAGAGTCTTTTCTCAAATCATTTTTTTGGTATATAAATTGATTATTTACTTTTGACCTTATTGCAAAATGTAATGCTGATATTATTCCTTTGTCAGAATCTAGAATCCCCTCAAAAAGGAACCTCTGGCAGTAGCTGTGAAGAGATTCCTAGACACAGTTTTAAAAAGGAGGAAGATTTCACTCCAAATGTGAGTGACTGGTAATCTGCACTCATCAAGAAGCAATAGCAAGTGAAGACCCAGCATTTTTCTTCACGCCTGACTGCATTTGCTGTGATCAGCTGTCTTACATTTCTACTTTCATGACTTATAGACCCTAAAGAACACTGCATTCAAACTGGGATCCAAAATATACCCATTCATTCTTGTTTCTTCTGTTAGTTATTTTATCAATTCAACAAGTAAAGTATGTGAGATATTATTTTTTCCAGTTTAAATCTTTTTTTTACTTACATATATTTTGAATTCAGTTCTGTTTACTTTCTTGTTGTTCCAAAATATTCAATTTGTGGTTACCATGTGACTTTAATATTGCTTTCATGTACTGAGCCATTTTTATATTATCTATAAAACTGACAAAAAGTTGAAAGATGATGTTTTATTTTTGCTACTACTTTGAAAGTACAGATAATTTTATAACCTTCGATTCATTTTGAACTAATTTTTATAATTGATAAAAATTATACTCTAGTTTTTGGCTTCTACATATGAACATGTATCTTCCATAAAATCACTTGATTTGAAAAATGTTCATTCTCTAATAAGTTTTCCCAGATTTTTGGAGGACCAGTTAATTAATGATGCCTGAAAAAATCTACTGCATCCTTTATTATATTCCAGTGTTATACATGAGATTCATTTTATTGCATTGAATGTCAATAATTTGACTTTCCAACTAAGTCTCTAGTTTTGAATTACATATTAGGATGACTCCAGCATTGTTCCTTACACTCAAATTTTGTTTTCCTATTCCAGAGGACTTTTCCTTACAAACTTCAGCGCTTTTGCTGCTTTGATATATGTCAAAAGGATTTTGGTGAAATTTACATTGATATGGACATATTTATAGCTATGTATGACTTATTGAATTTTTTATAAGGCACTTGAACCAAACCCAGGCTATTGCAAATGCTACGCACAAACTTACCATCAAACTACAAACCACATTCTTATGTGTGATTTGGTCACATTTATGATAGAAATTATTTAGACCCATGAACATCATACATATTTCAACTTTCTGATGTCTTCAAATATATTTTAGTGCTATGTAATATTTTTCAGGGTTGCTTATATTCTTAGATTTATTCAGAATTTTCTTTTGTAGCTATTATGAATGGATTTATTTTCCTGTGTACTTTCATAGACTTAAATATTTACATTTTAGAAAAGCTTCTCAGCCACCCTCTACTAACTTCTCATGCTGCTATTTTAGATGACTTAACAGTCATAAAAACTCCTTTGTGTATAATTATTATGCACATAATCACATTATCTATAAACTAGGATAATTTTGCTTCTTGTTTTCTAGCCTGAATTCATTGTTTATTGCATTCTCTTGCTGGATTTTATGCTTGTTAGTGTTTTACTGAGTAAGTGAGATGGAAACAAATTCTTTTCATGCTTCTGTCTATAGAGGTTATGGTTTAAGTTTTTCCACTCTGAATCATATTGGATGAAGACTGGATACTCATTATTTTGAGTATCTTTCTACATCTAAATTCTTTGAGCTTTTATCTTGAAGAAAAATCTGAATTTTGTATCATAATTCAGGACAGTCCCAAATTGGAGAATAGCTTATCCAATATAATGAGTTTGAAAACACAGTGAACTGAAGAACGCGTCTAGTCTCAAAAAAGTTATATGCTGTGCCAAATTAAGTTTTATAAAATTAATACAAGGATTGCTTAAAACATGAAATCTATAAAAAAATCTATTGAAAAGATCAAGGATAAAAATCATATAATCCTTTAATTTGATAATAGAAAGATTCTGTCAAAAGTACATTATATCCAGTTTGCATGATATTTAAATGTAGCTTTTAATTAAAATTTTAAGTTTTGTTGAGACATTTTTCTGGAAAAAAATTTTTAAAATGTTTTTATCTGTTGCTGTGTCATTTCCAAGATTTGGTATCAAGTTATTTCAGACTATCAGTTTAGATAAAAAGTTACTTTCATTTTAATTCGTGGAACAGTTTGAGAAAATCCCATATAGAAATTCACATGATACAGAATTTTTTTCTCTTCTGAGGTTTTTATTTATTGCTTTAATTCTGTCACTTTATATTACCTATTAGAATCCCTGTCATTCCACACAGTTCTTTCGGTTTTCACTTTTTCATAGTTTATTGCGTAACATATTGGGATCCAGTATTTTGAAATAAATATACTTCCAGGTTTAGTACTACATATTGTAATATGTATTTATTCAACCTATATTTTATACATTTTAGTATTTCTGGATTTTTTTGAACAATTTGGATATTGGTTGGTCAACTTCTTTGGGATTATTGTTATTGATAAAATGCAAAGGATAAACCTTATTTTCTCTATTTATATTTGGTGTTTTTCATAATTTTTAGATTTCTTCCATTCATATGAGCTAACATATTACACTTTTGATTCATGTTGAGTTTTTTTCTCACAAGTCTTCTTGAACAGATTTGTAGCACCATTGGATGCTCATGGATCTTGATTCAGACCATACCATATCAAAGAAGACTCATCACCCTTTTACACTGCCATTGGAATTCCAGACAAATGTGATGTGGGCAACAACTTGTTGTCCTCCAAACTCCTCCTATTATGAAATTAATTTTCACAGGCATTGCACAAGTAGTAGTTTTGTTGCTTTAAAGTGATTTTGATTTTGTTTCTATAAACCCCTTTAAAGTCTTTGAAGATGAAATTCCTCTATTTGAAAGATGGAATAAATATAAATCTCTTATGGAAACAGATGAGTATTTAGAGCTCGAAAAAAAGGGTACCCTTAAGTGGCCTGGAACTTTATTGTTATCAGAATAACATAATTTGTCTGGCTCAACCTTAAATTGATGTAGGAGACCCATCTGTCCATGTCAATGACTGCTGTTTCTTGTGGCTACCATTTTGTTTTCATCCTGTATTCATTACAAGATTATTTTCCGCAAGCAAGCCCTTATTCTTCAGCTTTGCTACAGAATGGTAAGAATAAACATTTTTCTGTACCTAAGTTATTTTTGAAGTTGTACTAAATTTTTCTAAGGGGAGTAAGGATAAGAGCTAAACTGAACCTTCAAATCAATCTAAGAATAAGATATTATATTGCAAATGTCATAAAGCCTGTACAACAAGCATGCCAAAAAAACCCACAAGTAATGTTCATAAATGAAGAGTACTAGGAATATCTTGGCTTATCTTGAGGTGATGACATAATATTAACTGGATCTGTATATAAGGAAAATGTTTTAGTAACTTATTCCTGTAGGCAAAAACATAAAAATAACATTGGATTTGCATCGGTTCTAATTTCCAGTTGCTGTTCTGATTTCAAGGATATATTCACTATTCTAAACTAGTAAGCTAAATAAGAAAAGAAAAATAGATAATCATCTACTGATAAGAATTCAAGTATATCGGCAAAGACATCTGTTTGACGTTTAAATTAACTTAGTTTTAACACTTCAGTTATATTTTCAAAGTGTTTTTTTTTTCTAAGTATAAGCAGGCTTCCCAACACTGATTAATTTACTTTTCTAATTGCTATGATTAAACTCCTGATAGAAATATTTAAGGAAGAATTTTATTCTGACTAATGGTTTGAATGATATATTTAATTATGTAACATAATAGTGAGAATGGCTTACACATGTGGGAGTGGGGTCTGTGGCTTGTTACCCTGTTGTCAATTAAGAAGTAAAAAGAGATGGACAAGGAGAGATATATCCAGCTCACAGTCAGTGACCCACTTCCCTCACACACCCCAGTTTTTCACTAATTATCATTGAACTAGAAACACTCATAACAATGTCTCCAGCTCAGAATCAGGTGTTTAAATATATGAAACTGTGAAAGACATTTCACATCCAAACCAGAAGTGGTGTCCCAAAATTTGCAGTCCTATCACAAGACATTCACTTCAAGTTCATATAACTTTACAGTTTCAAAATTTGTCAAACATTAAAATTAAAAGCATCTTCTGAGAATAAAGTTGACCTCAGTTAGCCACTGTATTAACAGTGGCTATTACTTTCTTACATAGGTGGGTTGTTTGTATCAACTTTTTCCATGGTCATATGAATACTACGAGTTTGGGCTGAATTGTGGTACTCATTTTAATAATTACAGCAGCTTTGTCTGCTTCAAAATGCCCCAAGGTTTAATCAGGTTCACATTTTATTTTTTAACAAGCTTTACTTCTTCTGTTTCCATGTTCTATTGTCTGCTCATATAAATCTAGGTATAAGTAGCAAATAAGAACCATACCACAGCCAAAGCACTACTCTCTCTTGAAATTTTCCCTACCAAACAAATCATTTGGTTTTAGCTCCAAGATCAGTTCAGTTTTCAGGACACAGGTACTGTGTGTTAGACACCATTTCATAATGTAACCTAAATAACTTTGCTTAATTCTGAAACTCTGTATATATTTGTAATATTCTGATTCTTAGCACTTCTACCAGAATGACTCATTAAACACTACCGACAGAATTCTTGACTTCTTTCTGTTCAGCTACAGACTCATTATCATTTTTCCTATAACTCAGTTGTATAAGGTATATATGTCAGGTGTATCACAGTGATAATCTTACTCTGGGTACCAGTGTTCCATATTAGTTCCTTTCTCCAGTGATAAACTGACTATGACTACCACTATACCTCATTTGTTGTTTCCCCCAACTGTTGTTATCAAGTGTTTGATAAGAATCAACTTAAGAGAGGAATAATTCATTTTGGCTTTTGGATTGAAAAGATAGAATTTACTATAATAAAAAAGGCATATTATGACAACAAAAGTCACTGAGCAAGCAACTACTGAATGCTGAGAGCAGAAGCGTGTAGCAGCTTGCTCAGATTTCTATGTAGCAGGAAATAGGGAGTCCAGACAAAAATTGGCTAAAGCTTTCCCAAATGCTGTGACATTTTAATAGGGTTTCTCATGTTGTGACCCCAATGATGAAATGATTTTTGTTGATACTTTCTCACTGTAGTTTCACTACAATTATGAATTACAATGACAATATTTGTGGAGATAGATTTGCTACAGGTCAAGAAGCAGTGCTGTAACCTTATGCCACTTTAGTGACCTACTACAACATACAAAACGTCTTCTGAAGAGAAAATTTCTGGTATCTTTGGAGACTTAGTTGTATCATGAGATGTTTTTCTGGAAACTGTCTTATAAGAGTATGATTTACTAAAGCAGACATGTGAGAGGATGCTTTGCTAAGAACAGAAAATTGGTGTTTTTCTGGAGACAGCCTGAAAAATGAGCTTGCAATGTTTTGCTAGAGGAAATGCTTGAGAGAAAATATGATGTCTGGAAAGGATATAAATATAGCCCAACGAGCAGTGGATGATGCTAGATGGTATTGGTACACCTTGTGTCTCTTTGTTGCTCATTGTTGGGCTTTACTAATGCGGACTTTTGCTAACAATGCTAAATGGGATTGAAACACTTTACCATTCTTTATTGATCATCATGTGTCATGGTTTCATAGAGAGGTAAATGCACCAAAAAGCTGGTAGTGTTCTGGAAGCTTCTTGCTGCTTCCACAGACTATGGCTGATTGGGAAAGCCTTACTATTCCTTCTAGACGGACATCCTGCTGATTTGTGAGTGGGCTTAGTATTTGCAAGTGGATTGAGCTGCCTCTGCTGAATTGTGTGAACTGAACTGCAGATATTTTGACAATGCAGTTTGAATTTTAACCAAAGAGATATTTCTACATATGTCCACACCCTTCTTTGCTCTATTAATCTTTTTTATTGAATAGTTTGTTTACTTAAATTTCTAATGTTATCCCCTTTCCTGCCCCCCCAGAAACTTTCTATCCCATCCCCTCTGCCTGCTTCTATGAAGGTATTATCCAACCCAACCACCCACTCCTGCCTCCCTGCCCTGGCATTCTCCTACACTAGGGCATTGATCCTTTACAGGATCAAGGATGGGTAGTGGGTTAGAAGGGTGAAGGGCTAAACCACTTAAGTTTTGAAAAATCTAACCCTATAAACTCCAGCTGTAGAATAAGTACTTCATCATAAGCCTATAGGAGACATTTCACATGTGAATCATAACATTCATTTACCTAAAACTAATATATGTTCAATAACGTTATTTCAATTTTTTTCTATAATTGATATTTTAGAATAGGTGCAGTACTAATATAACACTAGTGATACTATATATGTACATTCTTGCTTATCTTTAAAATTGCTACAGGCTTATACTGTACTTTTAAGTTGATGTCGCATTACAGATTTTATATAAAATTATATTTGCATTCATCACAAAATTAAATTGGTATTGCATTTTCATTTCAAAACTCTTTTATTTTGAAAAAATAAAGAATCTTAACACAGGAAAATAGAAAATACATAATAACTCACAAGATGCATACAGAAATGCTTATATATTAAACACTTAGAAATGAGAGCTTCAAATGTATTTTAAATTCAACCTATCTCTAGATCATCATAACTTCAAGGCCAACATTTTAAATATCCCTTTCATAAATTCCTACCTCATCATTTTATCTAATTTACTTTGGAAATATTTCAGAATTTTGGTGACATGTAACAACAATACAAAAAAATTATAGGACATATCTAATATGCATTGTACAAAATGGATTACCAACTTCACCAACCAGAGACCCCAGAGCTCCCAGGGACTAAACCATCAACCAAGGAGTACATATGGAAGGACCCATGGCTCCAGCTGAATATGTAGCAGTGAATGACCTTGTCCAGTATCAATTGGAGGAGAGGCCCTCGTTCCTGTGCAGGCTGTACGCCCCAGTGTAGGGTAATTTGAGGGTGGGGAGATGGGAGTATGTGAGTGGGGGAACACACTCAGAGAAGCAGCGGAGGGAAGATGGGAAAGGAGGGTCCGGGGGGAATTGGGAAAGGGGATAACATTTGAAATGTAAATAAAGAAAATATCCAATAAAATAAAATAAATATCTGAGGCTGGAGAGACAGCTCAGTGATGAAGAGAACTGGACATACACTTCTAGGGGACTGGAAGTCTTGTTCTAATCAGGAACATATTTTGTACTTAGACATCAATTAATGGAAACAGACAAAATAAAAATGAACAAATAAATCTAAAAAATATAAATTCTAGAACTAGAGATTCAGATGTTGATAATCAAACTTATACTAGGAGGCACATTGAAAATGTATGTCAAGCTTCAACATATCATCTAATTCCCTCTACTGGTCTCAGTGTGAACATATGCATTGAGTAAAACACACAAACACACACACACACACACACACACACACACACAGCCAATTTTTAAAGGAGCAGTGCATGTGCACTGTATTTGTCATATGGATGTCATGAGTTATTTGTTAAGAATTAATAGTATATTACTTTTTATTATAAATATATTTTAGATGTTATTTATTTTTATTTTATGGGTATGAGTGTATGGCCTTCATGTACATCTGTGCACCATACCTGTGGAATGCTCACAGAGGCTAGAAGAGGGTTACAGATAGGACTGAAGTTACAAATAGTCATGAGCTGTTAATAAGGTGTTAGGAATCTAATCCATTTATTCTGGAAGAGAAACCAGTAGTCATAATTACTGGTATTATAATAATACCAGCAATTTTTATTATTTGGTTCTGTATATGTGTCTTTGTATATGTATGTATCCATGTATGGCTGTTCCCACAGAGATGACAAGAGAGAATATTGGGTCTCCTGGAGCTGGAGTTTTAAAGTGGATATATAATATATATATATATTTATGTGTATATAATGGGATTTTAACTTTGGTCCTGAAGAAAAGCAATTGTTCTTTATAGCTCAACAATTTCACTAGCTTTAGTATAATTTTTGACCTTGATAATGTATTTTAAATCTATTATTCTTCATTCTTATTATGACAAGAATAGTCACTGAACATGGAAACACATGCACACACACGCACACCATCTACACAGTCATGAAGCTGACCATTTAGCAAATGAACCACCATACATTTAAAATACTTTAGATTTTTCTTTTTAACTGATTGCAAAGTTTACTCCTTATCTATTGAATTAAACTATTAATACAAATTTAAGTGACTTAATAACCTAAAAAGTTTAAGTTCTTCTGAGTTTAATGAATTTAAAGTGCTGTTACTTCCTTCAAAATCCTAACTTATCTATGCTGTAAAATTTCCAAAATACAAGGGGGTTTTAAAGAGTTCTTACCCAGGGAGAGATTTTTCAAGCTTCTGTGCAACACCCAAACAAACACTGGAATTCTGAAATAAAGCTAAGGGCATCACATGGCTGATTTATAATGCTTGTAACAGAACAAAAAAGTTTCTTCAACTCTGATTAAACCTAGCAGTTACACTTTACAAAACTCTTCACTTAAATAAACTTGATTTTGCCTTGTTTTGAAAGGTTGACTGAGGACAAATGAGCTAGTCATCATTAAAAAAGAAAAAAAAAACATTTTTAGTTTCCATAAAATTAGAGTTTATTATGTTTCTTTCCTTTTAAAAAATATACACAATTCAGTATATATTAAATTTCTACTGTAAATAAAATACAGCATTATGTTAAGGAGTCATAGTCACATTAGCTATGGATTAACTGTAAATACATTATTGTTTTAAAGAAATGGGTATATTAAATATAAAGCTATATTCTCGTAGCAGAAAGAAAAATATGTGGTGTCTTTAATAACAAGGATGATAGATTCCATGGAAATGAAGGAAATTTTTTAAAACGGGATTTTAGGATGGTTTGAGAAGATGCAAAACATTTCTTCTATCATAAATTTTATAGTTTGATTTGAATTGATTTTATGGTATAATGAGAATTTATATAATAGAAGCACATGAATTTTTTATTTTACAACTCTTATTTGTTACCAGATGCAAAATGCCTCACTGAGGTGTATATCACTAGTATTTTGTTACTTATTCATAGACTGTGCCAAAAACTCATGTCTAAAGAATAAATGCACCATTATAGGTTTTATTATTTCAATGCAAGAAAATGATTGATGTAACATTATGAACTGACACTATAGAAGAGTAAATAGTACTTATTTGAGTATTTAAAGCATGAAATGCAGAAACATATCAGCTATAACCTCTATAAAATGTTTTCTATAATTTTTGTTATTATCAAAGGAAAACATACATTTCCCATCAGTTTTTCAGATTACAACTTGTGTAAATGAACTATGGAAGCAAAAATTTTCTTGTTAAATTTTTACTAAATATCCTTTTTAAGTGTTACTGACTAGAAAGAGGAAAACATCCCTGTTTTTAATAGAATATAGACATAAGCTATAAATAAGGTAAATAGTTAAATTATATTGTGTATTCAATGTGAAATGCACTATAGAAATATAATAATGTATTTTGAAGTGTTTGGGGAAATTGAGAGAAGTTTTCAATTGTGTTGAGGTAATCTTCCTAGACTTTCTTGAGATGCTGACATTTCTATGACACAAAAGAGGTGATTAGTAAGCATCACTGATATTAGAATGAGAGAATGGAGAATAATGTACAAAAAATAGGAGATGTTCCAGATAAATAGTTCATTCTTAATAATAAAGAAGCCTATAAAGAAGCAAGGAATATATAAAGAATGTGTCTGGTATCTATTTTAGATTCAGATAGGATAAATCAAAGCAACTTGTTGAAACTGCTCATCTAGAACAAATTGTCAAGTTTAACAAATCAAGATTTAAGCCAGGTAGTGTGACTTTCCTGTAACTTCAATACTCCTGGGCCCGTAAAAATAACCTTAATTTGAGTTTGAGGCCATTCTCTGTGGCACAGTAAATTCCTATATTATCTAGGACTTGAAAACGAGAATTTGTATAAAAATGTAAATAATAATACATGAGATGATGCAAGGGAGAAATGCACTCACTTTCTCCCCTAGATTTAGTATCCATGGTTTATCCATGATGTTTATTTAAACAAATTCGTATCTTTCATTGTATCCTTCTTTTGGATTAAACCTGTTCCACTCTTCACCTCTCCCTCATCTTCAGATTCCATTCCTGCTTAGACATTTACAAGGTGATATTTTTTGAGTGTCATTTATATTCTATTATTTTCAGAGCTGTTCATCACTTCCGACATATACCTTAGGACCTTGTCTGCATTCATCTCCCACAGTCCTTATTTTTCTTTTGCTTCTAAAGTCTCACTAATTTAATCAAACAAGTTGAAAATATTAAAGTTAGAGTATGTCTATTCAAGAATAAATCCAGTGTTTTGAGTTTCTGGATTTGTATTGTATTCCAATTACAATTATTTGCAGGAAATTTAGTTTTTCATAACTCATCTGCATATATGTATCACATTTGTAGTTGTATTATGAGATGATGCATATGTAGTTTGTTGAAATTTATCGACATTATAAAGAAAACTGTAATGAACATAAGCAAGCAACTATCTAGTAAGGGATATATGTCTTATACTACTCAAGAGTAGTATAGCTGGGTCTTATGCTAGTTATAATTTTATCCTTTTTAAAAAACAGACTCTGGCTGAATTACACACTGATTATAAAAATTTAAAGTTATACATTAGAGACATTGAATTTCCTTATTGCAACAACAATGCAGGAACTATGTTGTCATTTTGTGTGTATGTGTGATGGGCATTTGATCTTAGATGAGATTCATTATAAAAGTAGTTCAAATTTTTATCACTCTCATGGCTAGAGATATTAAATAATTTTTAACATTTTGTAGATTTTATGTTCAGTTTGATAATCATTTAAAATTATGTTTTATCTGTGAATTTCTTTTAATTTTTTGTTCTTTCTTTATCTTAGACATGGTTTCTCTGAGTGTAGGTATATGAAGTATATAAAATTTTCTTCTGTACTTCAGAATGCCTTTCACACAATAGAATTTCCTTTGGTTCATTATAACATCAAAAAATTCTATCTTTCCTGGGCAATTATAAATCTTATCTTTGTCCATACAGGAAAGCATACTCATTCTCATTCTATAGTTTGAGAGTTTCAAGTTTTATCTTGACTACTGCTTTGTTCAAGTTTATCTTAAGGATATGCATTTATGTAGCTGTTTGTGAGTGGTATTCTTTCTTCTTTTTTCTCTCGTTATATTTTTTACTGATATATAGAAAATCACTATTTGTTTCAATGGTACTTTCATATGACATCACTTTGATGAAATTGGTTGTCAGAAGTAATAATTTTCTGCTGTGCTTTTAAAATCTATTATGTATAAAATTATTTAATGTTCAAATAATGACAATTTTATTTCTCCCTTATATATTTGTATCTTTTATTTATATCTCTTATTTTATTGCTCTTGGTAAGATATCATTGAAAAAAAGAATGAGGAAAACAAACGTGCTGTTGCTTCATAAATTACTTAATTTTTTTCCACTTAATATAATGTTGGCTATAGGTTTCTAACATATTTGTTGTATTAAGATATGTTTCTTCTTCTCTTAATTCTTTCATAACGTTATCATGTTTATCTTTTTAACATTTTGTCAAAAGCATTTTCTGAACCCATTGAGATGAACACATACATGACTTCCATCACTTAGTGCTTTACAAAAATCATAACACTGATTTATGTATGTGTATTAAATCATCCCTATATACCTAGTAAAAAGCCTTTATAGGATTAACATTAGTGATCTTCTTAATGTGTTCTTGAATGTCTTTGAAAGTGTTTGTTGAGAATTTTTGCAACCATTTATGAAAGAAATTTGGTATAATTTTACTTTTTGTTGTGTGTTTATCTTGTTTAGCTTCAGGGTAATATTTTGTTAAAATGTTTTTCATTGCCCTTCCTTACCTATTTTATGAAATAATTTTGGAATTATTGTTGTTGATTGGTCCTTGAAGATATGAAAAAAACATTCACTAGTGAATTCTTCTTGTTACAAACAATTTCATAATTTTGCAAACTTAATTAGAGTGTTAATCTCTTACTTGATGAAGATATATAATGATCTCACTTTGATCTGATTATAAGGATCTACCATGTGTCTAGAAAACCATCTATTACTTCAAATTTTTTGATGAACTGAAATGTGTTTTTAAAATGAAACCTAACAATTTTCTGAATTTCATAGTGGCTTTTGTTTCATATCTAATTTGAGTAAAGTCATACCTCTCCTTTGCTTAGTTTGGCTAAAGTTTTATTCATCTGACTTATTAAAAAAAAAAACAGACTTTGGTTAATTAATTCTGTTTTTCTATTTAATGAATTTTTGCTTTGATGTCATTGATTGACTTCCATTTATTGTTTTGAAGTTAGGTCCATTTTTTTCAGAACCTTAAATGTATAGTAGTCATTTATTTACCTGATATCACTTTAATTTCTTTTTCTTTTCTTTTTTTTTTTTTGTTTTTTTGTTTTGTTTTTCGAGACAGGGTTTCTCTGTGTAGCCCTGGCTGTTCTGGAACTCACTCTGTAGACCAGGCTGGCATCGAACTCAGAAATCCGCCTGCCTCTGACTCCCAAGTGCTGGGATTCACTCTAATTTCTTAATGTAGGCAATTATAGCTACTCATTTCTATTTTTATGTCACATTAATTGTATTCCATAAGTTCGGATACTTCATCTTTTAATTCTGGGGAATTTATTTGTTTGTTTCATCAATGACAATTATTTAATAGTGTATTTTTAAATATCCACAAATTTGGACGTTTTTAAAGAAAATTTCTTGTTCTTAATATAGAGACTTCCTCTGATTTGATGACATAGAATTAAAGAAATTAGTTCAGTTTTCTTTAGTTGATAAATCTTTGTGCACTAAAATACAATATATACTAAGGAACATTATCTAGTTTCCCAAGAATCTTCAAAAGTTTCTTATATTTACATAGAATGCTCTATAGATGTCTGTTAATATTGAATTGATCTATTGTATCATTGAGTTCTGATATTAAATTCCTCTCTTATTATTTACTTATTTTTTGTTAAGGTGATCTATAAATTGATGAGGCAGAAGTAGTGATATCACACAATATTCTTGTATTGGGTTAATAAGGTTGTTGTTTCATAAAATTAGATGCTCCTGTGTTCAGGGTTTATAACTGTAATGTACTGCTGATCAATTGTTCACTTAATGAGTGTAAAGTGACCTCTTTATGGTTTCCTATTAATGTTGTTGTGAACTCTGTTTGTCAGATGTTAGAACATGAGCTCCTGTTTGTGTCTTAGTTTGATTTGCTTGACATACATTTTTCAGTTTCTAAAAAGAGTGTAATACCTCTGTATAATGGATAGGTTTATTTCTTGGAGGAAACAAATGGATGCTTCCTCATTTTTATCCTATCTACCAGTATCTGATCATATGATTGAGAAGGTGGTATTATGAACATTCAGTTGTTATTGAAATATATTTGCTGGGTTTTCCTTTTTTGGTAGTAATTGTGTTTTTTCTACATTCTTACTTGCTTTAATTATTATTCCAGCTTAGGTTCTTTAATTTAGTGCCCTCATAGAAGGATTTTATTTTTCTTCAGTAAGAATCTCCTCAACTATCTACTGTAGAAGTGCTTCAGTCGTTAAAAACAAATTTCCTTTACTCTATTTTTATCACAAATGTTATATCTTTTTTTCTCTTTTTATCATGACCAAACAGCTTTGTTGGACTAATTGTCTTGGTTGGTAGTTACCTTTCAGTACATCTTACATCATCCTCCTGGATGAAGATTCAGTTAACCTGGTTTTACTCCGATGGATTTTCCTCAGGAAGTTTTTGAGGGTGTATGAATGTAAAAGTCCTGAATGCTTTGACCAAAAAGTGAGCTTTTCATCAGGATGGTATTGCTTCTTGGCAGTGTTTTCTTTTTCTAGGATGATACAATTATCTTCCCAAATCACCAGATTTGTGTTTTATAATTTATTCTATCACTAGCTTTCTTTTTTAGGGCAGCCTTGAAGAAGAAATTCAGTTTAGAAGAACTGTAGTGATGTTGATGTACAGGATAGAGAAATTTCTTACATTAAAACAAATGACCTTAAGAGAAGAGTTTTTCCTAATTTTATGTACTTTAAACTAAATATACTTTTAAAAATTGTTGAAGTTAAGCCAATTCATCTTCTAAGCCCCATGGTGCCAGAAATAAAACTCAGACTCAAAATATATTTATAAATACTTTGGCCATATAGCTAGGCATTTATTTTACTAGAAGTATAACTTAAGATAGCCTATTCATTTTAATCTCTATTCTGCTATGTGCTGGTTGCCTGTGCTCAGGTACCATGGGTCTATTCCCTCTCACCTTCCTGGGTGGCTCTTCCTGTGCATAGCTTT
This sequence comes from Grammomys surdaster, assembly GCF_004785775.1. Lineage (NCBI taxonomy): Eukaryota > Metazoa > Chordata > Mammalia > Rodentia > Muridae > Grammomys > Grammomys surdaster. The sequence goes on along the minus strand of NW_021604702.1, from coordinate 506,777 downwards.
ATCCCAGAATGTTTTCTGTTTTTCTGAAGTCCTTCCTGTATCTCCTGTCTATGCCATAGGTCATGTACTTCTTAATTTACAGGAGATGCATACATACAATACCTAAGACATACTCTCTATAGAAATTTAAAAGGAAATAAAAATAAGGCAAATTTAAACATCCATAGGAACAAATGTATGAAATTGGAGTGTAAAGTACAATAAATAATGCCTCATAAAAAACTGGGTTTAAAAAGTTACATGACAAACCTAAATTAAGATTTAGCAACACCCAAACAAAAGAAAATTTGCCATGTAATATAATGTAAAAAGTTGAAATGAAATAGTAGAAATATTAAAAACAAAGAACATTTATGGAGTGAATTATTATCAATGATGTACAGAATTTTTAAGTGAAAGTCAATGACTATTCTGATATTCTACAGGCCTTACTTAGTTTGTTCTGTGAAAGAAGTAATAATTTCCTGCTTGATATTCTTTGATTTTTCATGTTAAGGTTTTCCTTTGTTTGGTTAGTGTGGTTTCTTATATTAGCATTTTTCTTTAATTATGTCCCAAATGCTGACATTCCTCCCCTTCTCCTTCTCTCTTTCTCTTCTGATAGGATGGGGCCTGCCCTAGGTGCATCATGTCTGTCAGATTAATCACATCCTCTTCCACTGAGGCCAGACATGGTAGCCTTACTGAGAAATGAATAGCATAGTCAGATGGCAACTTTAGGGAGAGCCTCTGTTACATTCATTGCAGGGCCCACATAAAGACTAAGCTTCATGTCTGTGCTGGTAGGAGCCTCATTCCAATCCCTATGTGTTCTTTGGTTAGTTGTTCAGTCTCTGAGTTCTGAGAGTTTCAGTTTAGTTGATTCTGTTGGTCCTCCTATCTTGTTCCCATCCCCTTTAGGGCCTCCAATTCATCTTTCTATGATTTTCTTTATTTCATTGTTATTTATTTCTTTTAAAATCTTTTCCTTAGTTATTTTGATATATGTAAATTAACATTAAATTATGAAATGATTTATTAATTAAATCACACATAGATGCCATACTTGTAGAGCATGGTGTGGGATCTTGAAAGGATAGGTTAGTTTCTGGTGGAGCACTGGCTAGAGATGGCCAGAGACTCTGCAAGGGACAGAATACATTTCACCAAGCTCCCAAATTCCAGGATCCTGACACACGGCCAAAGACCTCCATTGACCCACACCTTTCAGTCATGTAAGGCAATACAGCCTCCCCCCCAAGAGAGGTCTGTGCCCTTCCACTGGTAGAGGATATGACTACAGGCCTCATTCTCAAGAGATTTCCATATTAATGACATACCTAAAGGCTAGAGGATGTAGCCAATTAAGCATTTCTTCCCAGACCCTCCTCCCTTCCTTTTTAACTCAGGACTTCTGTGAGTTTCAGGAGGTGTAGCCAGATTTATCTACCATCCTCCACAACAATAAAGCTTGTAAAACCATGGACTTTCTTGTGTCTTTGGGGCCACACCATGGGGAACTGTGGAGAAGGCCTTTAACTAATGAGTCATTGCCATCTCTGTCACCTCAGCCTAATCTCCTGCCTGAGGACCTCTCTAAGTTCCAGACTCGGAGCCTGCCAATTCAACCAAGCTAGCCAATCCAGCCGAGCAAGTCCCAGTAACAAAGAATCTCTACCCGAGGGGTAAGCTGTTGGGGTCTCTCTCTCTCTCTCTCTCTCTCTCTCTCTCTCTCTCTCTCTCTCCTCTCAGTTGCTGGCTGATTCAACCCGAACGTCCCCAGTCTCAACTCTTCTGGGCCTACCAGTGGTGCCTGGTTGCTCAGGAATCTGAGACCAGTTGCTTCCCACACACCTTCTTGTATGGGGGTTCGCACTCAAAAGCCCTGCCCCAACAGGACCTCAGACAGAGTAAGTTCTCCCTGTGCCTAGGCGGAGCCACGTAGCACCCACCCAGTGACACATGGAGTGAACTCAGTCAAAATCCCACACTTCTGATCCTCAGAGCCGCAGTTCTAGCTGACTGGGTTGGCAGACCTGTGGGAACCACAGCAGCCTAACAGGATCCATGCGTGCCCACGTGCTAGGTAACAACCCCACAGGGTAGCCTTTTTAAGTCCTTTTTAAATTGTTCTCTCTGATCCTTGTATTGTACCTTTAATCTCTTGATCCAACAGAACAGAGTACAGTAGATTTAATGTATATGTATAAACTACTGAGCTCAGTTCTATTACTCTTATTTTTGAGATAGTTTCTTTGTGTTGTTCTGTTCTGAGACTTGCTCTGTAGATCAGGGTTCTCTAGAGTTATAAAACTTTTGGAATGTCTCTATATATTAAGGGAAATTGTTGGAATGACTTGCAGTCTGCTGTCCAACTAACTCAACAATGGGAGCTCTAAATATTCAAGAATCAATCCATGAAGCTAGGTGTTTCAGCTGATCTTTTGCATAAGATGGAATTCTGAAGTAATAGGTTCCATTAGATGTGCTGAGCAGTAAGTGCAAGCTTTCTTTTTCCATTGTTCTTATGTAGATCTCCAAGAGAAGATATTGCTCAGATTAAAATTGTGTACCATCATGCCTGGATTAGAAACTTGCTCTGTCCTTCAGTGGCATTGAAATCTGATTGCCTCTGTCTTCAGGGATTAAAAGTATGAACTACCTTGACTGTGCCTAAGCTTTTCATGGCTACTATGCATCAGGATCTGAATCACAGATATGCCATCAATTTCTGCATTGTAGTTCATTCCAGATGTAGCTAGCTAACTTGCCAACTAGGAATACCCATCACAATCAGGCTGGACTTAAACTCAAAAATCACTTGCCTTTCTCTTCCAAGTGCTGGGATTAAAGGATTGTGTTCCAGATTTTCTTTACTTACCACCAAATATTAATATTTCACATTGATTTGAATTCTAATATATTCATGGGAATTTTACCAAATTAGGGGTAGAAGAATTCAGAGAATCTTTTGCCTGCAGTTGCCTACAGTTAATTGCCGAATCGGTCAAAGTCTTGTGAAAAAAAACAAAGGTTCAGTCCTAAATGAATATTTTAACCTACATCCCAACTCTTTAAGGGTCAGGAAACATCTTAGAAGAAACATCTGAAGAAAGTTTCAGATGAAACCTTTGAGATATTGTCTTTTAAACATGGCATGTCTACTGAACTCATAAATTCACATCAGCTATGTTTAACTACACACAGTCTAACAAGAATTCAAGCATAGTTGGGAACATGATATTAAGACACAATATTGTACTGAGTATCTACCGGCAGTTCACAACTCATGAGGAGTGGAATATCATTCTTTGAGGACATGGCCCATAAGTTTCCCATACCCCTAATATTCTTCATTATTGCTTAGTAAACATATTTACCTTTCTATGCTATAGCATAGACTATTATTATTTTTGTGTTTTTTATTTATTTTAATGCCTAAAATTCATACCTGATAATTTTTTTAAATTTATATATTACAGTATTTGAGGTTATAATTCTTATAGCTTGAGGATTTCATCTGGAAAGAGAGTTTGTGCTCATTAGGACTTTCTTAGAAATGTCTAAAGGCATCAAAAGTTAATACATTGAAGTCTCGACAAAGAGTCACTTTCAGAAGAAACCTACTTGTCCAATTACTCATCAGTCCATGTACACATTCACTCATGATTGTTTTCAGTCATTTAACAAATCATAACATTGATCAGCCAACAATTCTTAAAATCTTATGGGCTTTCCCTTGCTCAAGTTAGCATCGCTATAACTGTTGTCTATGTTCAGCTCAAGTATAAGAGTCCTGTTTGAGTGAGGAAAGGGGAAGGGAAGAATCATATATATGGGAAAAACACATGTGGGAGGCGGCAGCAACTCGCAGATGGCAGTGGAGGTGGCCCACGGGGGCAGGTGATGGCAGAGTCCCAGAGGATTTCCCACCGGCAGTTTCCCACATACTCAAGAAAGTCCAAGGTTCCAGAGACTAGAAGCTTGGTGGTGGCAAGCCCCAGATGATGCGTGAACTAGGTTTCCAAAGAGAAGTTTATTTTTCGTGGTGTTGGATCTGGATGTGTGTGTGCCCCCCCCCAAATGCCACAGGAAGACTGGCTTAAATATGGAGGGAGAAAAGGGGAGGGAATAACTTTAATTAGCTACACTCTCTGGCCTTTAGATAACTAATTAATATGTAAATCTCTAGAGGCAAAGGCCTGTTAGTCATGCCCTCTACCTGTGTCTTAGGTGACTGACAGTGCAGGTTAAATGGAGATTAGACCGGAGATTAGACTGCATATCAGGGCCCTGGGTTCTGGTGGCATGGCCGAACACCTGTTTTCTCGGGGTTCAAGGCACATGCCAACCCAAGAATCAATGTACCCTTCTATGGCCCTACTCTCTTATCTTTCATAAGAAGAGGGGCATCTCTGAGTTATCTGTAGTCTGCAAGGTGCAGGTTATTGGAGATGTATGTAGACCACATGTGGGAGTCATTTGGAAACTGGGATCGTGGAGAGATAAGTGCCATCCCTGACAGACTCTCTCTTGGGTCCCCAGCTACCTCAGACCCATTGCTCTACCAGGGAAACCAATTTGTGCCCATATATATCTGTAGAGTTGTGTCTATATATGTATATGTTTATTTATATATATGGTAGTGTCAAAAAGAGAAGAAATACATTTTTTTAAGTTAACACAGAGTCTCACTTCTTAATTTTCTCAATACCTCTTAAAAATGTCAGCATGCATTGAATGGTGATATTCAAATTATAGCACTGATTCGCATTAAGATGGAATTCAATCCACATCACTTGTTGGTAAGTTAATAGAGCTGTAATTTAGATTTTTTGCCACTTGCTCCCCCGCAATGTGTACATGGGGCTTGTCATATAGTACTACCTTAAAGTCCTGTTCTAAAGTGAAGCAAAATGTATGCCTGCATACCTCTAAGCTATCGACCACCTGAGTAAAATTCACATATTTACACAAAATATGAGAGAGTTTCAGGCAGAACAAAACTTTGTAACACTTTTTTAATTAAAAGTGGCTACATTATAATTTTCTTATACTCACTTTTTTCATATGACCTATTCTCCTCTATCTTCTTTCTTTTTATCTTCAATGTATTCTTCAACTTAATTTTATTTCTCTAAGCAAATATTGTCAATTACAAAACTATACATACACTAAGACATTGTGTTTCATAGTCTGACATTCTAAGGGAAAATAATAGAAACTTGATCAAATTCCATTCTCCTACTGAATCATTTATTCTTATCTACTCATTATGACAGAGAGGAAAGACAAATTTAATTAATATTGCTCTGTCTATCAAACTGAGCTTCTCTTGTTTTGCAGTGAACCAATCCATTTTATCTCTTTTCATTGATTAGTCCTTGTGCTAAAAGAGTCCATTCTGGACTTTGGTAACATTTCAGTACTATTAATATAATGAATAATTTTATTTTAAAAAATATTATTTATACTTGTTAATTTTCAATTAGGTCTCTTCATTACAATTTTTAAAACCTTAATCAATAAATCTTGATTGGACATGAAGAAACTACCCAATCACTCAAGGTGATTTAAGAACCTTTACAGAATAATTTACTCATTTAAAAAAATCAAAATTATGTATGCATAATGATATAGCATGTAGATATACATATATTGTACTTTTAAACATACTATTTGTAAATCTTTTGAAAATACCAAGATTTTAGACTTGAGGCTGTTTAGGACCAATAATTTTTAGTTAAAATTTAATTCATTCTACTTGAAGTGTTATAACTTCTGCAAAATCATATACCTTAGTATTCATTTTAAAAGTTATTTGTGTGTGTATGTGTGTGTGTGTGAGAGAGAGAGAGAGAGAGAGAGAGAGAGAGAATGTGTGTGTGTGTGTGTGTGTGTGTGTGTGTGCATGACTGAGTATAATAACCATGGAGACCATTAAATTGCAGCTATATGCTGTTCTGGGACATCAGACTTGGGTTTTTGGAATCAAAATCTGGTCCTCTGGAAGAACAGTGTATGGCCACTGAACTACATCTTTAGTCCTGTCTTAATGTTCTTAAATAATTAGTCATTATAAATTTGTGAAATTTGAAATGTCTCTAAAGGTATCACTCCCATGTGAAATTTGGAAGTCAGATCCAAATAAATGAGAATATATTATGTTTTTCTGCATCATGTCTCTCATTATGATCTTATACATTTTCACTCATTTACAATTATGTTTCATGATTTCATTTATTTTAAGGCACTTTAGTATCTTCTAGTGTATATGCACCATTATTGTATTATCTACACATCAGTTGTTGGATATTTCTAATGTTACCATTTTCCAGCTATTGTGAATATAGCAGCAATAAACGTGAATGAGCAAAGAGAACTGTATAGGAGAATTTGAAGTGAAGAAAAGAAAAGGGTAAATGATGAAATTATCTTAATCTTATAGCTGAAAAATAATTAAAAACCAAAAACCTAGAAATGTATAAGATACAAAAAAGGAAGAACTTTTCAGAATTCAACTTGAATTATTATCCAGCTGTATGGCATATTTACTGGTTTCTCCCTTAACTTTTAAAATGTGTTTCATTGACGGCCTGAGTTCTCTTATTATGTGGAACATCACTGCCAATGAGTAGAATATGTAAGGCTAATAATTGACGACCTGTCAACATAGGCTCTGTGGCATTTTTGCTAAGCCTGAAACCATAGCAACACCTGGTAAGTAAAATTTGAAAAAAACATATTGTAATTTTGCATTTGTTAGAGTGTCTGCCCTCTAACAGATATCTATTAATTGGAAGTAGATGTGACAGCTTGCAGCAGTTACCAAGATAGCAAGCAAACCATCAGCACCTGTCAAGACAAGGGCTGAAGATGAATCAACTGCTGTGATGTGTGACTTCAAACACGGTGTCACTTTTGTGTACTCATCATTTGTGAAATGTGTGAGGGAATGTGGGATTTTATTAATATATAAATATTTTCAGCAGTGTCTTAAGGATATGTAAAAGAATCATCACTTGTCAAGTTATAAAGAGAAAATTATAAATTCAGAAGAACACATAAAATGTTGACAGCTCTAATCATGTAGCATAACTGTGATTTCACAGAGCAAGATGCACGCATGTGTGAAAGCTATTCCAGATACAGACTGCCATTGTAGTGCACAGAACAACGATGTCCTTTCTGTTGAATTCACTATAATTAGACCATTTTATATTAAATATACAAAATCAGAATCATATATTTTCACTGTCCATAAGATACAGGAAACAGATTTTATCAATTGACACATATCTTTAAAATTATATAATAGAGCTGCATTTTTAATGCAGGGTTTACACACATTTAGATTTTTTCTAATGATTTCACTGGGTGTTTAACTCCTTTTTAAAATTTCCTTTGTAAGGATGACTAGACATCTCAAAAACAATTGTCACATGACAGATATTTTATTCCCGAAATTCTTACTTCTGTTCCTTAAAAAGACCTTTTAAGATTAAACATATTAATAAATTACACTAAATCCTTCAATGAACTGGACACTTCCTTGTCTTAGTGGCAGTGGTGGACAGCAATCTTGCAAATATCTGCACAATTTCACCTGTTAAACTTATGGCTGTTAAATGGTGCTAGCATTTAGCATGCTTACACTATATTTTTTTTAAACCAAGATGTTATGGTATGGAAAATGTGCCATCTTGAAGAGAATAATTTCTCCTTTAGAAAATATTTATCCTTTTCTAAAAGACAATCTGTATTTTCTTGAAAACTGTAGATAAATTTTAAGTTACTGAATGATGAAGACATTTAAAAATGTGTTCTGTAATGTTATTTTTCATTCAATTTTAACAATAAGGATTGTGCTCAATATTGATGGAAGACTCACAGAGGTATTTTGTGTATCTATATGCAATTACAACCTTTCACTATATTTTCTTTGGGAATTTAATCTATAATAACGTAGTCTGTAATTTTACTACCAGAAACAACCAAAGTAAAATTTTCTTTTATTTTCAATTTCAATCGAAAGGATTTTGAAAAAGTAACTTTATTTTTTATTCAAAGAGAAGAAGATATAGGAATATGAAATGAGAAGTAACTGATAAAAACAGTCAGTGTTAGCTATAATTTGTTAATACTCTTAAATACCAGATGGAGATGTGCTATTATTGAAGTAAAGAGAATTACTTTTGAATCATTTTGAAATTGCAAATTTTTTGAATTATTATTTCACCAACAGAAATGTTTACATTACATTGAAGGTTTGAAACAACTCACATGTATCGTAAAATGATTATGTTTCTCTTTTTTTTTCTACTTGCTCAGAAGTATCTTTCTTTTCTTACTGATTACATTTAAATTGGAACCAATTAGCAATTTTGTCAACATATGGTATACCTAAATCTCTCTTGTGATCCTGTAACATTCTCCAAAGTACCCAAGCTGAAGTGTCAGTGTCATTATCCAATAACAGAGAGATATACACACACTCCTTAGGGTACCATATGGACATATATATATATATCCAGTGTAACCTGCACTATGCTTTTAATAAATGATCATGAGATATTCTAAAGGAAATTAAAAATCAAATAAGTTGTAAGTTGAACTTTTAACAGTTATTTTGAGCAAAATATAGCAGCTACAAATACTAGAATAACAATACATTATTACAATTGTGTTCTATTTTAATTCTAAGTTACAGGGGCATGTAAATAAAGTTAACACTAAGAAAAATGAGATGTGTGTCAGTTTGTTCTATAAATGATCATGCTTATACAGAGTCTCAAATAGTTGCCCTTCTAGAAGTGTAGAGATAAACAATGGGTTTTGAACGTATCAGACACTGCAGACTTACTAGGAAGAGGAAGATAAGAATCAGTAGATGTAAAGCATCTTCTAGGCAAGGGCAAGAAGCCCTGCATTTTTATTGCAGAGTATGATGACAATGGCAAACAGTGTACTTCAAATTTTAAAAATATAGGGAAAACTATTTGAGACATTTTATTTTAATGTATAGATTTTTTAAAAAATATGTAATATTGTTATAAATAATCATATATGATAAATATGATCAAGGTTTCTCCTCCTCCTAATCCTTCACAAATATTCCACACCTATCAAAGCACACATAGTTTTTATCTCTCTCATTAGAAGAGAGGTAAAAATAATCCAAAACAATAAGCAAGTAAGTAGAACAAAACACAAACACAAAGTTCAAACAGGAATAGTTTAAAAGCTAACAGAAATAGCCAAAGAAAAATTCAAAGAGACACATGAAGACACATATACCCTTTTGCTCATGTACAAAGCCTATAAAAGAACAGAAAAAGAAACTATAATATATAAGCAAAAGATTTGAAGAAGTAAAAATATTGACAAAGCATTATGAAACAAAAATTTAAAAAATATACCATTCATTTTGCTTTCTGTGGGTCTTGTATAGATTACTCATCTAAGAATCATTTGCATATCCAGTGAAACTCCAATGGAGAAAACTAATGTCTCATTTTTTATGTATTTATCAAATGTAGATGAACACAGTTGGATTGTGGATGGCCTTTTGTGTTTACCCTTCCAACTTAGCAGCAGAACACTTGCTTAGGTTTAGTCCTATGCAAGTCCTCTACATGCAGCACAGGGTCACTGTAAGTTCATATTTGAGTTCTGTTCTAGTTCTGTTGTTTCTAGAAAGCCTTGTTTTTTGTTTGTTTGTTTGTTTTTTTGAGTTCTGTCTAATGTTGAAGACATTAGACATTTTGGTGACATGATTCTCAAGAATAGAGCTGAAGCAGTCTTGGAGTCCCTATTCTTTAGGGCTAATTCTTGTATTATCAGATATGCTATAGAAATTGATATAAGAGGAAAGTAATAAATGATCCTACCTAGCTTTAAAGAAAACAGAAAATGGCAAGTCTGATAGAAGATCCCTGATGGAGTAAAACTGTTATTTATATTTTAGGGATATCAACAACTGTCTAGTTAGAATTATAGTCCATTTAATTTGAGGGAACTGGAAACTGGTGCTATAAACCAGGTAAAGTACCATGGATAGAGAGTTTATTTGACTTAGGGGAGAACTCACTACTTCCAATTTCTTGAAAAGGTAAAATTTCAAATCATATTTAAAACACTTACCATATAGCCACTGATAAGTTGAGCTACCAGCTCTCATCCAAGAAGCTTCATTTTGTAGCAGATAGAGGCTAGGACAGAGATACACAAGTGGTCAAATTGCAAAGAATAAGTGACTATTAGGTGCAAAGGCACTGCTGCTACATCTACAACACAATCCTCACCACTAAGGTTTAAGTGACATTCAATAAGGTAGCAGAAGGATTGTAAGAGTAGTGGAATGCAAGGGCAGGGAGGTAGGAGTGAGTAGGTAGGTAGAGGAACACCCTCACAGAACCAGAAGGAGGGAGCATGGAATAGGGGACTTCTTGGGGGAAACCAGGAAAGGGGATAACATTTGAACTGTAAATAAAGAAAATATCTAATTAAAAAAAAAGAAATCACAAAAAAGCATAAAATATAAAAACAATTTTAAAAGAAAAAAATTTAACAGAGGAAAAGAGTCAGAGGATGAGGATGCTACTTTTTGTTGACTATATAAGACATGAATAATGACAAAACATGCCAGTATGGATGAAAGAAATTAATGATGTGACACTAAAGTGAAGAGGTACAGGTACCCAATGGCTACTACAAGAGGAACAGTCAGTTAATTTTCTCTTGGATGAGATCCTAATAGGGTATCCAATCTCTATAGGTCAGCTTGAAATGTATGTACATATTAGCCACACTGAATAGACTAAATAAGATATATGCTGTTGAAAATATAATCTTTTGTTAGGTTTCAGATACAAAATAAATTTCTTGTTTATTTTATACAATGTCTCTTCATTTGTTTTTGTTTAATTAATTAATTCTGAATGTGTGTGTGTATGTGTGTGTGTGTGTGTGTGTGACTGTGTGTGAAAGGTTTTTAATTTTGTTTGGGAGCACAGAATGAGTTCTGTTAATAGTCAGCGGTTAGCAATCAATAAATACTATACTATTTTATAAAGTTTTCAAAAATAGGAATGATAAAAATAGGCAACTGAAGAAACTGTGTGTCTTGTGTGTGTTTGTGTGTGTGTGTGTTCCTATATTCAATATATAACAATTACTGATCAAAGAACCCATGTATGTGAAAGAAAGAGAGAGAGAGAGAAAGAAAGAAAGAGAGAAAGAAAGAAAGAAAGAAGAAAGGAAGGAAGGCAGGAAGGAAAGAAAGAAAAGAAAGAAGGAAGGAAGGAAGGAAGGAAGGAAGGAAGGAAGGAAGGAAGGAAGGAAAAAGAGAAAGAAAACAGGGCTATATTGGAGGTTTTGGAAGGAAAAAAGGGAAGGGAGAAATGTATTATAACATTAACAAATAAAATTACTAAATATAGTTAAAGGAGAATAAAACAGTATCTAGTATCCCATGAGTTTCATATCATAATAAAGTTAACAGTTTTGACACTCAAGACCATCTGGTATATTCAATATATATCAAGGACACATGTTCCACTATGTTCATAGCAGCCTTATTTATCCAGATGTTGTGGATAGGCCTGGTGTTGTTTGTATTTTTATGTTAATTCTGCTCTCCTGGGAGTGACTGCAGACAAGGAGTGAGTCATGTACTCAGGTGACTTCTTTTGAACCAGTTCCCTAATGCATAAACAAGCCAATCATTGAATGAGTAGGAGAGACATCCATGTTGGAAAGGGGAAGGGAGCAAGAGGAGAGAGAGAGGGTGCTTTTTGAACAGGATATCAATATGACAAGATGTAGCAACTAGTATCTCTCTGTTTATGGCAAATCCTCCAGAATTCACCATCAGATGATTTAGATATAATATGGCTTACAACATTAGCATTCTAGTTGTTGTGCTCAGAGATTGAGTTACCATTGTTTCTGAATTAAGTTTGTGTGGTGTTTTTCTTCACATGGTGACTCAATGGGGTTCAAGAAAGAAAGGTGTTGTGGCAAAATGTGAGTTTGCCTGATGTGGACACCTGGACACCTAAGGCTGTAAGGATTTTGAAGCACGGGGCTAGCTTGGTAGTGCCATGTCAGTGAGAATCTAGCAAACTGGGTGGAGAGATTTTGGAGTGACTGAGCCAGAGAGTCTGCTGAGATGAGAGCAACATGTTGGTGCCAAGTGGCCTGCTGGTGCCTGGAGTAGTGCAGGAACTTGCTGTTCTTTTTAACATTTTCTACAACAGCTAGAAGCTGGAAAGAACACAGATGTGTCTCCAATGGATACAGAAAATGTTGTACATTTACACAATGGAGTACTACTCAGCTATTAAAAACAATGACTTTGTGAACTTCTTAGGCAAATGATGTAACTACAAAATATCATTTTGAGTGAGGCAACCCAATCACAAAAAAGCACACATAGTATGCACTAACTGATAAGTTGATATTAGCCCAAAAGTTCCCAATACCCAAGATTCAACTCACAGACCACATGAAGCTCATGAAGAAGGAAGACCAAAATTTGAATGCTTCTGTCCCTCCTAGAAGGAGAAACAAAATATTGATGGGAGGAAATATGGAGACAAAGTGTGAAGCACAGTCTGAAGGGAAGGCCATCCAGAGATGGCTCCACCTGGGGATCCATCCCATACACAGTCACCAAATGTAGACACTATTATGGATGCCAAGAAGTGCATGCTGACAGGAGCTTGATATAGCTGTCCCCTGAGAGGCTCTGAAAAAGCCTGAAAAATACCAAAGCTGATGATTGCAACCAATCATTGGAATAAGCATAGGGTCACCAATGGAGGAGTTAGGGAAAGGACTGAAGGAGCTGAAGAGATTTGCAACCCCATAGGAAGAACAACAATATCAACCAAACAGACCTCCTAAAGCTCCCAGGCACTAAACTACCAACCAGAGAGTACACAGGAAGGGACTCCTGGCTCCAGCCCATACGTAGCAGAGAATGGCCTTGTTGGACATCAATGGGAGAAGAGTCCCTTGGTCTTGTGAAGGCTTGATACCCCAGTGTAGCGAAATGCAAGGGTGGGGAGGCAGGAGTGTGTTGGTTGGTGGGTAGGGGAACACCTTCATAGAAGCAGGGATAAGAGCTTTTAGGGTTAGGGGAAACCAGGAATATAATTTGAAATGTAAATAAAGAATATATCCAAGAAAAAAAAAGAAAAAAAGAAGCAAAGTAAACACCCAATAGACTACCTGAAAACAAAGTACCCTCAGCACATGATAATAAAAGCAGTCAACACACAAAACAAAGAATACTAAAGGTTCCAGGGGAAAGTACCAAATAACACATGAAAGGCAACTTCTTAGAATTACACTTGAAATATCAATGGGAAAGAGCCTGGTCAGATGTTCTATAAATTGAAAGGTACAAGAAATGCCAGTACATGACTGTACCCAGCAAAACTTTCAATCACCAGGTATGGAGAAAATAAAATATTACATGATAAAACTAAATTTTAGCAAAATATGTCTACAAATCCAACTCTAGAGAAATTGACAGAAGAAAAACTCCAACCTAAATAGTTTAAGTATAACCATGAAAACACAAATCTCAACAAAGGAAATTAAATTCAAATAATTTCCTTCAACATATCTGACCACCACAGAGAAAAATCTGGATATTAACAAATAGCAAGAACAACAAAATGCTCACAAGTTCATCAAAACTGAGAAAATCTCTACTAAATAAAAATTGAGCCAAGACAAAAAGTACAAAAAAAAAATGTATAAAAACTTTCTAGTATTGAAACAAAAGGAGTATACAGTAGATCCAAACTTATGAAGCAAAATGAAAATAACTACTAGAGGCAATTCCATAGCATTACATCAAAAAAGTCAGAAAGATTTCAAAATTGCAACTTAACAGAAAACTTAAAAGCTCAGGAACAGAAAAAGGAACTGTAAGGAATAGAAGACATTAACTGATCAAATTCAGGGCTGAAAAGAATAAAATAGAAACAAATAAGCAAACAAATGTATTCCAAAAACAATACAAAGCAAACAAACCAGCAAACAAATAGAACAAAAGAACAGTTTCTTTGGAAAATCCATAGATTGAAAAAAAATATTATCCAAATTAAGAAAAATGTCAGAACAAGAATGTAAACAATAAGAGAGTCAGAAAAGAAAATGACCACATGACAACACCAAGGAAAGTCAGAGAATCATAAAGACACATTTCAAAAATGTGCACTTCTTCAAATTTAAATACCCAAGAGAAATGGTTACTACTCCCTAAAGTTAAATCAAGATCAAAGAAGCAATTTAAACAGACTTATAATACCTAATGAAATAAAAGCAATTATGAAAGGCATGAAAGGTCATTCAGCCAAAGATAGATAAATAAATAAATAAATAAATAAATAAGTACATAATAGATAAATAGATTAACAAATAAAAAACAAACACACACACACACACACACACATATATATATATGTATATATATATACATATATATATATATATATATATATATATGTATATATATATATATGAACCAAGCCCAGGGCTAGATTGTTTTAACACACATTTTTTCTAAATTTTAGAGAAGAATAGTACCTATATTTTGTTCCCCAAAATAGAAACAAAAATGACTATGCCAAATTAATTTTATTTGATTACTCTTGCCTACAAACTCAATTAAAATAAAGACTCAATGAAGAAAGTGAATTACAGATTATTTTTCCTTATGATCATAGATTAAAAAATAAAATAAAATATTTGCAAATCTCATCCAACATCATAAAAAGCATCATTCACCATGGTCAAGTAGGCTTCATCCCAGCAATGCAACATATGTAACTAAATTCAATCAATAAAATCAACCATATAAGGAAACTAGATGGCAAAAAACACACGTTCATCTCATTAAATGCAGATGATTCCTTTGATAATCTCAACATCATTTTATGATAAAAGTCCTAGAGTGATTAGGGACTCAAAGGATGTACCTCATCAATCCTCTACCCAACAACCACTTAGATGGAAAGAAACTCAAAGTAATTTCAATAAACTCAGGAACGTGACTAGTTTTCGCACTCTCTCTATACCTATTTAATAAAATATTGAAGTCTCAGGTAGAGCAAAAAAGGATCTGAAGAAGATGTAAACTGGAAAAAATAATTAAAATATATTTTCTTGCACATGATATATTTTACAAAAGAGAATGTATATGTATATGCATACACACATATCTACCTCTATATCGAAATCTAACCTCTACCTCTATTTCTATATTTAAACCTAATTGTGCCCTTCCCCCCAGCCTTCAGCAGGCCTAAGAGATGAAACCTTGTTTACCACAATAGACCAAACAATAGGACTCTGGAGGTATGGCCTGGAGGCATTTCCTGCCCTTAGCAGAGGCAGTGCTTGCTTTGCCCTTGGCGCCTTTCTGGCTGCCTATAGCCTGATACACAGGTTGAGAAGAATAGACTGCCTGCTGAGCTTGCTTTGAGACCCCTCTGGCACACGATTACCTATGGATTTCTCTCCCCTCCAGCAGGATGGTTTCTGCTCACCCCTAGCCAGCTGAAGCAAGAAGGAACTCTGGGGGTGGGGGTGGGTTATCCCCTTTAAATTAGAAGCTGAACATTAAAGCATTGAGCCTCGATCAGAAACCTTTGTCCTGGCTTCATCTCTTCCTGCCCTCCTGTCCCTTCCCATCCTCTCTTTCAGGTGAACCCAGTCGACTGTGGCCGACGGCCCTAAACACCTAATCTTTATTTTTTTTATATATATATATACAAGAGTGACCCAAAAAAATTTACTAGGATCTCTTACAGCTAATAAAACCAAAGTAGGTGGATGGCAGATGAACTTGAAAAAGTAAGTAGCTGTCCTATATACAAATATTAAATGACCTCAGAAAGATATGAGGGAAACAACATAGCTCACAAAGGTTTAAAATAATCTGAATAAATGTGTGGTATCTCTAATCGAGTGAGTGAAAGACATGTATCTAGCAGTATTTGTAGAGAAGGATGGACTTGTCGGGCATCAGTGGCAGAGAAAGGCTTTGGTCCCTTGAAGGCTGAATGCTCCAATGAGGGGAAATTCAAGGGAGGGTAGGTGAGAGTGGGTGGGTGGGTGGGTGGGGGCACACCCTCAGAGAAATAGAAGGAGGGAAGATGGGTTAAGGGGATTCTTGGAGTGGGGAATGGGGAAAGGGGATAACATTTGAAATGTAGATAAATAAATTACCCAATAATAATAAAAAAGAAAATTAAAAACAAACAAACAAATAATGGAACTGGCTATGGCACTTAAACATTTGAGAGTCTTTAGCAGCAATTTAACATTACCCATATTACGGGGATTTCTTATAATTGTCAAAGACAAGAGACTGTGGAAAGAAGCCATGGAACTTTGAAGCAGTATCTCCATAAAATAAAAAAGGAGGAGATAAACCCCTGTACACCACAAATTTATTTAAATCATATTCTTTTTACTTTTTATTTTAATTTTTTAAAATTAGATGCCAAAGAACTTTCTCCTGAGTGTCTATGGTACTCTACAACTAGGCATACTTATGCGTAGGTGAAAAGGAAGGAAACACTTACTGTCATACGGCATCATTCCATTCAGGTATTAAATATGAAGAAGAGGATATGTTTGTGTTTTTTCTGCAGGATGCTGAAGGAGCATGGTGGCCGCTAGAGAAATGTTGAGACATGTTGATGTCAGTACAAAGAATGATGCTGACCTGTGAGCTTGCTGAGTTACCAGACAATGGTGACTGGGAAGCTGTATTCAGCATAAGTTCCCAACCCACCATTGCTTACTTATACCCCTGATGGGACAAGGTGCCTTATCTCAACTTCTTAGAGCTTGTGGAACAGAGAGTCAAAAGGAGAAGATATAATGCATCTTGTATTGTTCTTAAATGTGACCAGTTATTCAGACTCAATCATGGACTGATCTATAAATCAATCCAATATCAGAAATAACAGTCTTCATTTGGAAGTCTGGTTCTGGACATTTTCAGAGACATATATGGAAATTAGCTGCAGTTCTCTTTGATGTTATGTTAGCAAGAAATCAAGTTGGGGCAGGTTCTGGATTTCCAACAGGTGTTAGCACATGTGTTGAGGCTCTTTTAGTTGTCAAGTTAAAAAATACTTTTGTTTCTTCTATATTATTCAATGTAATTTGCATTAATTGTATACTTTCTAATTGTGTTTGTGATTTGAAATCTGGCATGGCAGTTATGGAGGTCTATCAACCAGCTTTTGTTGATGCCCTGAGTATCACAGAACCTTGGTATTCTAAAAGTAGCTTTAGATAAGCTACTTTAGATTTAGATAAGCATTAGGAAGAACTCATTGATACCCTTTACCCTATTCAAATTACTGGAAGGAGGTTTAAGGCTAAGGAGTCATCTTGAGGGTCATGCCAAATATCATTGGACTCATGTTAGTTCTACAATTTACAGTGGTAGTCATGATAATTGAGAAGTTTAAAGACATGTGCAGTGTATTTGGCATAATTCTAACACATCTCAGGATGTTTTAACAGTACATAGGAAGCTTATGAATTTCAAGAATGCTGCTCTGCTGAGCATTGATGCAATAGATACTGCAGATAAAATTGCCCATGGCCTGAGGTCAGTATTTCTATTTTGGTCAATCTTCAAAAATGGCATACATAGCTTGATCATGTTAGGCATTTTTGTCCTAGGAATACTTTTATTCCTGCCCATTTTTTTAAAGCTTTTCTTCAACAACATAAACATGTTGGCAGCCAAGTACATGACTTGAACCTGAAAATGGACCACAAGACAGAGTTATTAAATTAACAGGCTGGCAAGCCAAGGACGAGTAAGACTGCACAGAGCCTTACCAACCTAAGACAGAAATGCATTGCATTTGATAATACATATTCCATGATGAGTACGGGAGGCATTTTTATCAGAATGGCCTAAGACAGACTAAGTCTTGTTAATGAAATAAAAAAAAAAAAAAGAGGGAGAGGTGGAGAGCCTTTGGAACTGCTTGGCAAGAATTTGACATGGGCCAAGGACAAAAAAATGGGCTGCTTGACAGGCATATGTCATTGACCAAGGACAAGGAAGTATGCTTCAGGCAGGAATCTGACAATAGACTAGAACAAAGAAGTAATCTCAGGCAGGAACCTAAATATTAGGCTAGAACAAAGAACTACTTTCAGACAGGTATCTAAAGTTTAGGCTAGAACTAGGAAGTAGGCTTTAGACATGAAAATGACCTTGGGCTAGGACAGGGAAGTAGGCTCAGATACTTTGGTAACCCTGAGAAGCCCTTAGAAACAGTGATCAAATAATTGGGTTTTATGGTTTGCTTTTTCTTTGACTGTTTATGTTTATTGTATTGCTTGTTCCTTGACTATTTGCATCTATTGTATTCCTAGTTCTTCAACCTATAACTGACCTTAATACTTGCATGTAATTAAAATGGTGTAAAAGCAAATAGGAGGAGAGGGAATAGGATAGGAGGATTCTAGGGAGGGGAAATGGAGAAAGGGGACGGCATCTGAAATGTAAATGAATAAAATATCCAATTCCAAAAGAAACTTAAAAGGCAAAACCAAAAAAAAATAATTAAAGAAAATTAAAGGCACTGAATAAAGTGTCTGAGAAAGATGCTAGAAAATCACCAGACTATCAAAAGATCTTAGACTATGCTCATAGATGAGTAGGATAAACATAGTAAAAATGTCCATCAAACTGAAGCAACGTTCAGATTCAATGCAATTATGATCATAATTCCGAAACAATTCTTTCTAGATATTAAAAGAATAAGTTTTAGCTTCACATGCAAATACAAAAACAAACAAATACCTAAAGAATTATTTAACAAAAGAACTTCTGTAGGAAGTTCTAACCTCAAGTGGTACCACAAAGCTATAGTAAGAAAAACAACATGGTATTTATAGAAAACATTAAAAAAAAAACACAGAGATGTTGAATGATGGAATAAAATTGAGGACTCAGCCGTAAATCCAAACACTTACGAAAACATTATTTCTTTTATATAAGGAAGCCAGAAATACAGATTGGAAGAAGACATTATTTTCCACAAATGTTACTGGTCAAACAACATATTTGCCTGTATAAGAATCTAATACATAGTCATATTTATCATACTCAACGAAGCTCAATTCCCAATGTACCAAAAACCCTTGCATAAAAACAAGTATGTGGAATATAATAGAATAAAAGGAAGGAATATCTTGGAACTCACTGGCACAGGAAAATTCATTCTGAACAGAATACAATTAGCACCAGAATGAAGATCAACAAATAATAAATGGAATTTCATGAAAGTAAAATTTTCTGTATGGAAAACAAACACTTTCATTTGTACAAAGTGACAGTTTCCACAATAGGAAAAAATTTCTACCATCTATAAATCTGATTGAGAGTTAATAAGATTCAAAATATTTAAGAGACTACATTTAAAGAAAACAAGCCAATTAAATATGGCTTACATATCTAAACAGAGAGTTCTCTGTACTAATAAGTTCTCATGCTAAAAAGGATGTTCAATAGGGAGAACACTCATCCATTGCTGGTGGGAGAGCAAACTTGTACAATCACTATGAAAACCTGTGTCAATTCCTCAGAAAGATTGGAGTCAATCCACCAAAAGATGTAGCACTCTTATTTTTGAGAATGTGCCCAATGTATGCTTCACCCTACTATAGAGAGATGCTTTCTCAACCATGTTTTTTGCTGCTTTAGTAATAATAGCAAGAAATTGCAAAGAAATTAGATGCTCCTCAGTAGAAAAATGGATAAGAGAAATGTGGTACATTTATACAATGGGGTACTATTCTGTCTTAAAAAAATATTAATATCATATTTTCAGGCAAATGAGTGGACAAAGGAAAAATCTTCCCACATGAGGTATAACAGAAAAATGCATGTTGTATGTATTCATTTTGCATTTGAATAATAACTCTGAAGTCAATAAAATTCAGGCAACAATCCATAGAACTACAGAGAGTAGGTATAAAGTAACTAATTGAAACAAATAGGTCTTCTTAGGAAGCAGAAATAGAATGGATAGCTATGAATGGATAGAGAATGGCTGCAATGGAAGGGTCTATTATGGAGGAGGGAAAAGTGGGGTTTATGATAGAGAGTAGAGGGATAGATAAATTAAATGTCATTTTTGGACACACACACACACGCACACAATCTAAAGGAAATTGCCAAATAGTTGGGAAATAGAATAACTGGACATCTTCTGTTACCAATGTGAGCTTTCAGTACTTCAATTGGATTTCATCTAACTGAGTTGTTGGCTAAAGGAGACCCACAGTGATTCTCGAACTATCTAGATTTTTTCCAAGACTGTATAGGTTGTTCTCCACAAAATGACAAGCCTCATTGCTGAAAACAACATGTACACAAGTCACTGCACATGGAAATGGTGAAACTGGTACCTATATAGAGACCCTATGTTTTTAACATGCTTGGTACAAGAAGGTACTCTGACCTCTATAAAAACTAAATGTAAATTGCAATTGCATACTAGCCACAAACCTTTTCATCAATAATGGTATACATTCTTCAAGATTTACCAGGATAATATGGCACAAAACTTTGGAAGTCAATAACCAATAACTGATTTGACTTAAATCCCATTTCCTGTGATAGAACCCATATCTAACATTGCTTGGTTATCAAGAACCTGAGAATAGCCCAGACAATTATGGTAAAATCAAACAATACTGGTCTAAACCCCATTTCCCCAAAAAGAAAAACAATCAAGGAAAGAGAAAAAGAAGGGGAAAAAAGGAATAACCAAATGTCTCCTCATGACATTCTACTATTCTCAGAGATTATCAGAGAAGCTTCCTTCTTCAACAAGTGGAAAGAAATACAGAGCTGAACAGCCAGACAGTAGGAAAATGTGAGATACATTGGAACACAAAACCGTATTCTCAACAAATATTTCTATTCAGAGGGATCCCCAGGGAAGAGGAACCAGATAAAGTATAAGAGCCAGAAGTAATAGAATATACCAGAAAAACAAGATCTTCTATATCAACAGGAGCACAGCTCATCTGAACTGACAGAGTATGAGACAGCAAGCATAGGGCCTGCATGGATCTTCATAAGTATTTGGTATATATAATATAACTCCTTGTTCAGTGTCTTTCTGGAATTCCTAAGTGTGATAATGAATCTTTGATACTTGGGCCTTATTTTCGGATTTCTTTCTTCAGTTTGTTTATATTGTATAACATTCATTTGACTGTTTTTGTTATCTTATTACATTATATTTTGTTACATTTTAAAATTTTCTCTAAGAAACAGAGAGGGAAGTGGATCCAATATGAGATAAAATGGGCAAAACTGGGACAAGCAGAGGGAGGAAAACTGAAATCAGGATATATTTTCTGAGAAAATTATCTATTTTCAGTAAAGGGAAAGACAAATAAAAATAAATTCATGCAGGTAAAATATAATAAAAGTAAAGTAAAACTTTTGACCTTTGTTTCTTTATGAGTTTTAGTATGAAAATGACTAACTCCTCAGTCCTGTAATCAATTCACTCTCAAAATTGACTCTAATGCATTGTTTTTTATATCTGTTTTCTCAGATTCTATCTTACCCTGTGTTACAGTTTGTCTATGCTCAGCACAGGGAGTGACACTCTTTGAAGTTGTGGCCCTGTTGGAGTAGGTGTGTCATTGTGGATGTGGGCTTTAAGACTCATCCTTGTTGCATGGAAGTCAGTGTACTGCTAGCAGCCTTCAGATGACAACATAGAACTCTCAGCAGCTCCTGCACCATGCCTGCCTGGATAGTGCCATTTTCCAGCCTTGATGACAATGGACTGAACCCCTAAACCTGTAAGCCAGCCCCAATTAATTGTTGTCATTGTAAGAGTTGACTTGATCATGGTATCTGTTCACAGCTTTAAAACCCTAACTAAGACAACCTGGATTATATAAAAAATTACCTAAATGCTTAGCTACCTGACTAAGCTTTATGAGAAGAAACTTTCTGTTATATTACTGTTTAAACTGAACACAAGAGAGTGGTTCAGGATGAAAAGTCAAAAACAGTTTTCATTTGGTGAAGAACCTTGAATGAAGTGCTTTATAGTGGGGAGGAGAAACTTATAGAGTCCACCTCCAGTGGAGGGATAGGACATCAAGTGGATGTCAAAAGCTCTGATCCAGAATTTTTCCTGTCTGAAGAAACTGCAGAGACAAAAATGGAGAAAAGCATGAGAAGGAGGTCAAGCAATAGGGCTAAATTAGGATCCAACTCAAGGAAGGCCTGGGGCCCTAATACTGTTACTGATGCTGTGTTGTGATTATAGCCAGGAGCCTAGCATAGCTGCCCTCTGAGAGGCTCAACAAGGAGCTGAAAGAGTCAGATGCAAATACTTGCACCCAACCAATGGACAGAAGCTGTGAATCTCTCTGATTGAATTGGGAAAAAGCTGGAAGAAGCTAAAGAGGTTGGTGGCTCCAAGGGATGACCAGCAGTCTAAACTGGACCCCCGACAACTCTCAGACACCACCAATGGCACCATATACTAGCTGATATAAGGCCTCCGACATATATATAGCCCACAAGAGTCTTCAGCCCCAGGGAGTGGGGAGATCTGGTGGGATGTAGGTTGGGGGTTGGGACTTCCTCTTGAAGGACTGGGCAAAGGGGAAGAGGTATGGAATGGGAATCGGTCTGAGAGCAGACCTGGAGGGGGATTAAGTCTGGACTGTAAAAAAAAGATCAAAGAATAAATACATAAATATATAAACAAAAAAAATTTCAAGAAATATTTTTGTTTTAATTAGAAAAAAGAACATAATTTAGTAATGTAAAAACAGTAATATTCATTTTGATTTATTTTCTACAAAAACATAAAATTCTTCACAAAAATTGCACATACCTCCTAAAATATTACTAGCAATTAGAAATCAAATGTTTAATATATAAGCCCACAGGGCATATTTCATATTCAAACGATATAAATACCCACTTACATGTCATATGTAACACTTGGGACATGATTAGATGTGAACCAAAGGATACACATGGAAGGACCCATGGCTTCAGCTGCATAAGTAGCAGAGGATGGCCTTGTGTGACATTAATGGGAGGGGATGCCCTTGATCCTGTGAAGGCTGGATGCTCCAGCATAGGGGAATGCTAGGGCAGTAAGCCAGGAGTGGGGAGTGGGTGGTAGCACCCTCATAGAAGCAAGGGGAGAGGAGGGATAGGATATAGGGTTTATGGAGGTGAAACGGGGAAGGAGGATGATATTTGAAGTGTAAATGAAATAATCAATAGAAAAATTAAAAAATGAAGTGTCTTAGTGCAATTTTGTCATATTAGATAGCAAAAGATTTTTCATCATCACAGTACTTTTTATTTTTAAAAACTTCAACAGAGTATTATTAGCATAGTTATTTATAGATTGATGGATGCATTTCTTCTGTGTAATATCATTTACTCACTATCTAAATCCATAAATTATATTTTAAATATCTTCATATATAACAATTCCACACTAGGCTCATCTAAACCCCCTTCGTATTTCCAAGTTACAGATCCTCTAATATGTTCTGTCATTGGTCTCTTTAAACAAATTTCAGCCTTGACAAACAATCTGATTATAGGGTAAGCTTTGCTTTAAAAATTATGTAAAATAGGTTTCTAAGAAATTATCATGTAAATTTACCATGCATAGTATAGTCCTGGTAATCTCACTATTTTACACATTGTAATCAGAATTTAGTTGAAGTTCATTCTATTGCACAGCCTGTGCACTACCAGTTTCTAGTGGCATCACAGCTGGGATTATTTTTCAGGATGAAAGATCACCCTCAATAAACTTGCACAGCTTGAGGCTGAAAAATGCTCAAATGTAAACTCTAAACTGACTGCAAGTGTAGACATTCGTTGGCATCCCCTATGTGGTATATTAAACAAAACTGAAGCATTTAATTTTAATTAGAATATTGAATTAGATTCTATGTCAAATCTAAGGCATAGTTACAAAGGGAGCTAGGCCATTGTAACAAAGTGTTAAATGCCTACATTGAGCACTAAAGAGATCATTCAAAGAATTGTAACCAAAAACTATTATAGAGATTGATTGATTAGTGATATTAGAAATTACCTATGGGCAGAAATATTATGAAAGATTATAATGTTTGAAAACAAATATAAATAGTTTTATGCATACTGATTTTCACATAAATTCAACAATGTAGCAAGTTTAAAGTTTAATATTAAAAGTTTTCTTCCACTGACCTTAGTGATATGTATTACATTATGCAAATACTGTTATTAGCTATGTTCCTCCAAGGAAGCACAAATGTACAGCTGATTTTGTTGAACAAATTTTAGATACTTTTCAAATTTCTTTTTTAATTGCTACTCTTTCTACTACCTCAGTTTCAGTTAGCCTCCAAATGTATCACCAGTGAGGCTGGAGAGAGGTTAATGGCTAGATCCACATACGACTCTTCTAGAAGACACAAGATTTGTTTCTTGAATTAAGGATCTTCGTATACCTCAAGCTCCAAAGGAATCTGAGGCCTCTCTTTTCCAAGGACATATGCTACACTCACATGCACATACCCATATACAGACCCATAAGTTAAAAACAAAACAATTTTAAAAAAAGTCTTACCAAATATTTGGATTAGAGCTATGCAACTCTTCCTTCTATTGTGTTATTTGTGATTGAACAATGAATTTCTTAGAGAAACTTCCTCATGGCTTAGGACACGTTAGACAGTAATGAATGAAGAATAAATTTAGTATCCTGAAATAAAGCATTTAAAGGTTGACACAATGAAGTCCAAGCTGTTGTCAAGCACCCTGAGTGTTTGACAGTTGATGTTTTAGTGTTACTGAAATATTTTTTTCATAGTAAGGATGCTGGAGCAATTTCACCAATAGTTTCTATTTTTAGTTTTAGCTAGCCTAGCTTTTGGTTAAAAGTTTCAAAGATTCCAAAGTGAAATGTATTTCAAAGTCTAAGCAAAAAACTTAAAAGAAATGGTATATCCTAGTAACCATTATGTTCTTATTTTCTAAAATTTTGTACATAAATGAATCCCTTTGAAGTCACAGACATCAATATATTGCACATTTTAATGTATTCTAACCTTTATATATAACTAGATAACTTCAAAGAACTGAAGAGGTTTTCCTGTTTGTTACAACAGTAATAATTATAAAATCATTTGCAGATGATAAGATAGTATACTTTAGTGACCCTAAAAATTCCACCAGAGAATTCTTAAACCTCAGAAATAACTTCAGAAAAGTGGATGTATATAAAATTAACTCAAACAAAGAATATACATGGATGTCCCATGGCTCCAGCCACAAGTAGCAGAGGATGGCCTTTTTGGGCATCAATGGGAGAAAAGGCCCTTGATTCTCCATAGGCTTGATGCACCAGTGTAGGGGAATGCGAGAGTGGGGAGGTGAGAGTGGGTGGGTGGTTGGGGGAACACCATAATAGAAGCAGGTGGGAGGGAAAGGGCTATGGCATTTCTGAGGGCAACTTTGAAAAGGAATAATATTTGAAATGTAAACATAGAAAATATCCAATAAAAAAGATGGCTTACTTTTGATAATCTCATTGAAAATAAAAAATTATAAAACTGAATCTCCAAAGAAACAATATGGAAATTTGAGTAAGCTTCAAAGTAAATTCTTTGCTTAAAAGAAAGAGTAGATTTTTAAACAGGCATAGAAGGCTCCCAGTTGCAGGTAATTATTTCTGACACCAGAGACTCCTCTTTTGACAGAAGAAACTATTCTCTAAGGTTGTCAAGGTTCTTATGCTTATTGTCAAGGTTGAGGATCTTTCTGAGGTGGCCATTCAGAATTAATAGGTATCAAGTTTTATAGGGTAACATTATAAAAGATTAAATGAGTACAAAAGAAGCTGATGAATTATCCATCAGGAGAACTTTATTAGAATAATTACAGCTTCATGGACACAGACAGCTGACACCTGACTCTGAAGTGAGCATTGGGAGGACAAGAATCATGAACATAGGCAGACATGACAGCCATGGCCTCAAAAGGACACAGACCTTTCTGTCTATCAGTTCTCCTCTGTGAACCCAGAATATCAGGAGACTGATGCACCAAACCATAGACAGAATGAGGAATCTTGTCAGGGGTTAGAGAGCATTCAATTCCATAGAACAAAGTGATTTCTGAATCTTAGAGGTTTTGAGTGCTGGGGTAACCTAGCTCCATACATGATAGACTACGTGCTAAAAATAGTTTAGACCCTATTAAGCAGGTCTTCAGCAACAAGACTGAGTAAGACTATAAGGATTGGTTTCTTAGTAAGTGGGAGGGTACTAGCAGGTACATGTTTTTAGTGTTTACTAGGACATGTAACTGCCAAAGATACTACAAAATCTACAATTTTAATTTCTACATGAATTCTATATGGAGATGATAAGTTTTATTGAAAGAATGAAAAGAGAAGACAAATTTAGATATGAATTCTTTGAATGGCATTGTAAGAATGCAAGCTAAGGTACTAAGTTATGTTTACCATCTCAGAATCAAATTACTTTTCTGCTCTTTTTTTTGCTTTGGCAAAGGTAGGCTCCTGGTGTGTTAGTGAATATGACACTCAGGAATTCCCAGAGCTTCTTTATTTCTGTAACTTTAAACACTTCTTTCTAATTAGTTTGTTTTCACAACAGATAAATAAGATAATCTTACACCTAACAGTAAATTTATATCATCTATGTGTATAGTCTGATGATTTTTTCTACTAATTTTTCTTCTACTTCCTTAAAATTAGGCAACGTTAGTATAAATATAAAAGGAATAATTGTATCTTTAAAAATGCTACAAGCAAATGTTATGAAATTTTATTAATAAAGGGTACAGAAACATTGTAAGAGCCAGAATACCAGGAATACCTCTCTGAAACCATCAATCATAGAAATGGTTGCAATAACAAAACAAGAACAGTGGCAATATGTTAAATGCAAGAAGAAAAATTTCCCTGGGTCCCATCCCTAAACTAAGAATTTAGAATCCACTATAGACCACTGGGAAAAGAATTAGCCTCTGTAAAGGATGAAACCCATTATTGGTTGTCCAGTGTAGCATGGTCATTCTTGAAATTCTATATACATTATCACCAATAACAAATTCAGGAGATTGCACATGAATCTGTGTGTGTAATTTCTATATTATATTATGTTACATTATGTTACTTTATTATATTATATCATATTATATATACACACATAAATATATCTATAAATACATATAACAATAAAAATAAAAGAAATAGCTACCAATTTAAGATGAGTGAACATGGGAGAGATTTGAAAGAGAGAAGCTTTAACAGGATAATAAAAAGAGACACAAAGGGAAAGTAACCTAAGTCTATTTCAATTAAACACATACAAAAATGAATTACAAATTTATGATCAAAGACATGTATTATTGTCAGGTGAGGAGTGTGTGGACTACATTTTGACAGTCCAGGCATAAGTTCAAAGCATATTTTGAACTTGTTATATTATTATGGCTATTATTATTATCACCAAGGAATAATGAAACACTCAATGACTAATATAGTCTCTCATTAATATACTTGTCTTTATCATATTTAACAAATGTAAAAACTTCTAGATGAGATAATTCATAAATATGAATATCACAATTTTCAAATTTATAGATGAAATCTCAGGAAGGGGTAGGGTTTTTTGGTGTTTGTTTTGTTTTGTTTTGTTTTGTAAGTTGTTAATTTCAAACCCAATAATGAATGAAAATAAATATTGTTAGAATTAAAACACAAGTATAATTATTCTTTTTGTTGTTTTTGTTTTTATTGGTTATTTTATTTACATTTCAAATGTTATCTGTCTTCCTATTTCCCCCTCCATAATCCTCCTATACCCTCCCGCTCACCCTGCCTCTATGCGGGTGCTCCTGTATAGGCCCACGCACCTCTACCTTAGAGCCCTAGCTGTATGTTGTTGGGCCATCGAACCTCCACAGGACCAAGGACATCCCCTCCCATTGATGCCAGATAAGACAATCCTCTGCTACATTTTCAGCTGTAGTGATGTGTCCTCACCACGTGTATTCTTTGGTTGGTGGTTTAGTACCTGGAAGCTTTGTGTGGTCTGGTTGGTTGCTATTGTTCTTCTTACAGGGTTGCAAACCCCTTCAGCTCCTTCAGTCTTTGCCCTAATTCCTGAATTGAGGTCCTCACACTCAGTCAGTGTTTGGCTGCGAGCATCTCTATTGTATTAGCCAGACCCTGGCAAAGCCTCTCAGGGGACAGCTGTACTAGGCTTCTGTCAACAAGCGCTTCTTGACATCATCAATATTGTCTGGGTTTGGTGTCAGCATATGGGATGGATCCCTAGATTATGCAGTCTCTGAATGGCCTTTCCTTCAAACTCTTCTCCTCTCTTTGTCCTTGTATTTCCTTTTACAGGAGGAATTCTGGATTATTATTTTTGAAAAGGGTGGGTAGCCCCTTCCCACAACCAGGGCCCATTACTATCCTCTGGATATGGTCTCTACAGGTTCTATCTCTCCTTTGTTGGGTATTTCAGCTAATGTCGTCCCTGCTGGGTCGTGAGAACCTCTTGTGTCCCTGGCATCTGAGTCTTTCTAGTGGCTACACGCTGTTCCCCTCCCCCACTGCTACACACCTCTTTTTTAAAATCCTGACCTTCTGTACTTCTCTGCCATCTCTTCCCATATCTGTATCAGCCCTCTCTTTTCCCTCCCTTCTTTTCTCCCTCCCAGACCCCTCTCTTCCTCTACCACTGGAGATTATTTTCTTTCCCTTTCTGATATAATTATTCTTGTAAATAATGAAAATTTCAGAGTACTGAAAAGCTTAATTAAACCTTATTTGTTGTAATATGTAGAGACAGTTTTCAGACCCTACTCATAAGACAAACTTATTCATATTAAATAATAGCTCCCCAACCAATTGCCTTGTAACTCTTGAACTGTTCCTGTAAGTTTCTTGTAATCTCTAGTGCTGTAATTAATGTCAGAAGATTTATTGCCTTACAAAATTGGACTTTGATGATAGCCCAACCTTTGTATTATCATTCTTTCCCTATCTAGTGTATATTGTTCATACCTCTCCAGTGATAAAATCATAGAACAAAAGGCAATAGATCAATTTTCTTGACCAGTGCTATGCAATAAGAATTATCTCAACCCTATCTCAACTCAAGATGTCTAAGCCTAAAGAAGAGTACATCCAGAAAATATTATTGCTTCCCAGTGTTGTTGTCACTCTACCACTTCACTAAGGAAAATATAAATTCCTTTGTACAAGAAATGACAATATATGGACAAAAATAAAAGAGACCTTATTAGAATTTTCTATAAAATGTAGAATTATGTAAAAGAAAGACAGTCATAGACTATATGCATATTCTAGAATAAACACAGCAGTAGAAAATTATAGCTCAAATACAATTATATATAAAATATATTATTAAAATATGCTACTTTATGTATAGAAAAATAAACTAATTAAAGATTATAATTACATATGTGTAGATATATAAATTTCTGCATATATTAAGGAAAGAAATTTGTAAACTATGCCATAATATTTTATTTTAAGTTTTACCAAACTTCATAATTTGTTTTGTCTGTATTAATAACTTTAAATAATACACTTACACATACTAGAATTCTAAGTTTACAATTTGATAGTGTAAATCTGAGAATGATGAAAAATCTGCACAGGAATTTAATTTACATTACTGGCTAGGAAAGGATATTATTAAAATAACATGTTCTTTTTTCAAGAAATAAGCAAATTTGTAAATGCAGAAAAAAAGTTGTAACAGTTTTTGCAAGATGAGCCGAAAATGAAAACGTTAGGAATAGAATTTGGCAAACCAGCAACTATCAAGAAAACAACAATAAAAACAATAAGTTAAAAAAAAACAAAAACAAAAAAATCAGAAGACCCACAGAGAAAATGTGTCCAAGAGCAAGCTGATTACAGGAAAGCAGAGGCCAAATTATCAAAAGTAAAACATTTGAAACACTGAGATGACAGAGAAGCTCATAAACCATCTGCTATTTGCATATCCATCTGTTGTCAACACAGTCATTCAACACTCTTTGGTCTTAGAAACATTGTCATTTACATTTTCTTAATTGGAAAATAATAGTGGTGATTTAGAGAGGCAGCTCTGGATTATTCTAAGCCATAAAATATTCATTTTATCCTTATTATTATTTCCATTACTCATAATTAAGACAATGTGTCATCATATCAATATCTATACATAAAAATGTGTTTAGGTAGAAATATTCACCATATATTAACAAAGGCATTCTGCTACAATTCAGTAATTCCTCAGTATATAAATATAATGCATGACATGTCCAATTTTCTAGATTTTTGAAAATCTAATTATTTGATAATCATAGTAAAATACTTTTCCATATAAACCAAAACAAATTCTGTATTTATGAAAAGCCATGTACTCAGAATGGCTACAGGGTATTCAGTGAAGTCTCCAGAGCATCTTTATGTAATAAGCATTGTAGACTGCGGATTTTTGGTTCATATTGAACACATGGCTGTGATTATCCTTTTTTATTTTTTTCCAAAGGGGAGGGGGTTTATTCAGGGCAGAGGGCAAAGATGGGGAGAGAAATGGGAGATGGTGGAGAAAGAGGAGAGAGAGAGGAGAGAAATAGAGGCCAGTGTGGAGAGAAGGGGAAGGGAAGGGAGGAAGGGCAAGGAGAAGCTAGAGGCAAGAGAGAAAGAGAGTAAGAGAGTTTGTGTGATTATCCTAATAAGAAAAATATCAGATTCACTTGTGTTTGCAATATATGTGTTTTCAGTGTATAATTTTATTGTTGACATATATTGAAATAAAATATTGTTTGTCATTTTCTTGGATTATATCATACAGACCCATTGCTCCCCATCACCTATTACCTGAAAGTCTCTTATTCCTTAAGTATCCACAGTTCTTTGACAATGTTTTATACAATGACTTAGATCTGAATATATTACAAAATATTCTAAATATCCAAAATTTCTATATATTATAAAATGTTTTCATGTTTGTCTCTATGTATGTTTTATTTCAATTTGCATAATGCTTTTTAGCTCCAGCAACTTAACTGAAAATTAGGTTCTATTTCTATCTATCTATCTATCTATCTATCTATCTATCTATCTATCTATCTATCTATCATCTATCTATCTATCATCTATCTATCATCTATCTATCTATCTATCTATCATCTATCTATCATCTATCTATCTATCTATCTATCTATCTATCTATCTGTGTTCTACCTATCTACCTTCCATTATCTATCTACTTATCTATCTTCTATACATATAGACAAATATATACTAAATATATATAATTTATATATGCACACATAAAATTTATACATATAACCATTTTATTGATGTACATCCAGTCTATCTCCTGTCTTGGCTGTTGTAGAGTCATAAGCAAAGAAGCACATAAGTTTAAGTAAGATTTAGATTCCTTCAGTTACAAATCCGGGAATAATACGATTTTTGTCTTTGCAATTTTCCAGGTGGTTTAGCTAGTGCATTTTCACAGAAATCACAGCCAGGCAGTGGTGGCGTTATTTGGTTGTCTGGAGTCTAATTTCTTGAATTCTTTGTTTATATTAGATATTAGCCCTCTATCAGATGTAAGATTGGATCTTTGCCTAATCTCCTGTTTGCCATTTTGTCCTACTGACAGTGTCCTTTACCTTACAGAACCTTTGCAATTATTTCTGATGGATTTTTTTAGTTTCTTTTTTATAAGGGATCATATCACCAATAAATTGAAATAATTTCACTTTTCTTCTACATAGTTACAGTCTTTCTCTTGTCTTGACCATAAAATGCTAATGTCAATGCAATGAAATAAAGTTTCATAGAAGGGTCAAATAAAAATCTTTAATTATGTACATAAAACTCATACAATCTCACTGATATGTATTTTGCATGTATATATTTTTTCCACCACTAGTGTGCTTTGTCCACAGATGCCAACAGATTGTTCCACGTTCCTTGAATCTTGAGTTAAAAATTCTGAGGTTCTATGTAGTTAGCATTATTTTATAGAAATAGCTATGTGACATATAGATCAGGATAGAGATATAAACCGATATCTTTACTATTAGAAGTAGACATGTATATGTCTGTATATCTACCTAACTGTCATCTATGTATTTGTCTATCTATAATCAATCCATATATACATAGAGACCAAAATAGGAATATTCAGTTAATATAGGTGTATATAAATATATAACTATAGAAATGTACTTGGATATATACACATATATTATATATATAATATATGTGTGGTAAACATAAGTTAACATATATATGTATATGTATATATATATTCATATATATATTATGCTTTATTTTATATATATACACACATATGTATGTTTATATATGCATATATATGTAGACATATATTAAATATATATGTGTGTGTGTAAGTGTGTGTATGTGTATGTGTGTTTGTGCGTGTGTGTTTCTGAATGAGAGAGTGTAATGACCCAAATTTTCTGCATATACAGTAGAAACAAAGAGTGATGTAATATGTAATTACTTTGTATCAAAAATATATTTCTTAAACTCAAATTAGACAGCAATAAAATCCACATGTAGCCTTTTTGAAACTAGAAAAGTATTTTACACATATTTACATTAGGAAGCAAATATTTTGATCAGTGTAATGGAAGAAAACAAATAAGCCTTAAGCCCTTTTTGATGAAGAATTGGCAAGAAAAGTGATATTTCAAGTGAATTCACATCAATTAAATATGCAGTATGAATTAATAAATAACAGTACAACTCAAATACTCTTATCCTTATCTGTCCGTGGTTGTCCTTACAAATTAAATTTTAAATGCTAAGTTAGAAACAGGTAGCAGCAGCTTTTCTTTGTAGATCCTTTTGAGTATCATTCCTCATTCTGAACTCTGAAGGTTGCACTGTTGCTCTTTCATTACTTGTTTTGTAAGAGATAATTCTATCTAGAGTCCTGGCTATTAAAAAACCTGGAGCAGAAGTACATCAATGAATAGAGTTCATCTATACTTAAGGTACTCCTGTAACCAGAGACAGTTTGCATTCAGGACAGAAAGGTTCAGTCTAAAACTCACAGGAATATGAAAGACTCCAGATGCCAGGCACATATTTGTACATTATTTCTTTCCCCATCTTTGACTTTAAGAGCACATATATTTAGCTTTTTTCCCCTCTAAGACTTCCTCATAACTTGCAAGTGCATCTTGTAAATAAACTCTGACAAGTTAATAACTAATGTTAATTTAGAATTTTTCAGACACTAGACCCCAAACTAATGTCATCACAGCACAAAAAATGAAATATGAAAGACAAAGTATGACTGTATCTAAACAGAATTCATTGTCAGTTATATGACGTAGGTGATTTTTAAGCTGGTAGAAACCCAGTTTAAAGCATTATTCAGCTTTATAATACATGTATATAATAAGTAGTATTGAGAATATAAATTCACACATGTGAAATTTAACTCTTGGTAAATATTATATTTATAATCCACATTAGAACATCTAAAATCAATTATTAGTTTATTATAATTAGTATAATATATTAAATAAAGATAATATCATTCACAGCAATTGAAAATATTATTATGGTAGAAATAATGTAAAGAACCTGGTAGAAATAATGTAAAGAACCAATTTAAACTTTAACAAATGAAAATTTGTATGTGTTCTCATAATTATGAAGGACATGGGAACTTATTAGTGATGATACTAATCAAAGTGCCCATCTATATATTGTTAATGTTTTAATAAGCTAAGCAAATTAAACTTAATTGACTGTTATCTTATTGCTTTTAATTATTAGTACATTTTAAGTGATCTATGCACAGACAAAAATGGGACAAAATATGACAAATTAATAACTATTCTGGAGCTTGGGATCAAATACTGGACAGTACAATTGCTATCCAAGAGATCTACCACTGAGCTAAACCCCTATTCAACAGACAATACTTTTTGTACATACAATTATTTCAACATAAATGCATACTTCTATTTTAGATGTTCAATATGTATATTTTTATTAATGAATACATTCAAATACTTTTAGTCTTCATTAATTTCAAACATTTAAATAGTATAATACAATCATACATAACTCTATTTCAATGCTTCAATAAATAACTCAGAGTATTCATATTACCAATACCACTTAATATAATTTATTGGTTACTTTTTCTGTTCTTGATGAGCATCATAATCTTATCTGTCTTGTCTCTTAAAAACTCGTATAAATCAAATGTTCTATTATTGCATGTGCAACATCTTCCCTTCCAATCAATATTCTTGTGGATTTGAAACTAAGATATACTAATATTACATTTCCCCTTCCTATCCCTTCTTCATATATCTTCAGTAATCCTTTTTTTCTCTTTAAACCTCACACTATATATATATATATATATATATATATATATATATATATGTATATATGTCACATATATTTCCCTCCTCTTAAAACTCTTTAGTTGCTTGTAGTATTTTGTTTAGAGTTGAGAATCTAAAATTACCTTTTTTCATCTTAGTATGTTTATTAGTGTTCTAGATTACAGATCTTATTTAGGCGAACATTTTATTGATATTTAAGGGTTGTAGCTTTTGTGACATGTCTAGACGTTGCAGTAATACAGAAGATTTTTTTCATTCACCTGGCTCTTATAATTCTTTCACCCACTTTTCCACAATGTAATCTGAACCTAGGTCAAGAGACTTGTAAATATATCTATTGTAACTTAATAACACAGTCTCTTGCGCTCTACATTTGATTTGTTGTAGTTTTCTATAATGAATTCCATCTCTTTAGGGGAATAAAATACTTTTTTAAGAGGAGACACCTACATACTTAGAAAACACTTATGAGATATGATGGTATAGTAAATTAGTAGTTGTAGTTTCTTCTTACAGAGCTATGACTTCACTAAACCATCATTTTTGACTAACTTTACAGTACCATATATGATTTTCCTCTTGTTGGGCAGACCTTAAGGTCAACTTTAAAACTATTAGTAAATTCTAAGGCATATTTGCTATTATTGAATCCTTAGGGCTAGCATGCCATATTATTGTTGTTTCAGTTCAGGGTACCATAGTTTTATAGGAGTAAAGTTTGCTTCTCTTACTTGAAGCTTTATGGTACAATAGAAGCCAGTTCAGGGTGAAGCCTTTCAAATCAGAGCTAAGTTGAATTCTCCAGACTGTGTGTCAAAAGTGATATTGTATCTTCAGCAATAGAGGCTTATCTTGCACCTCTTGGGGACAGCCAAGTGTCAACAACATTAGCATACAATATCATGAGTATTTTGAAGTACCTTTAAAAACAACTCAAAATAGCACTTCTCATGCCTAGAATTGAAGTATTTGTGAAATAATCTGTAGTTCATTAGGGGAACATTGTCAGCCCAGAAGAAAATTTATATATATTTATATAAATACAAACACATAGATTTATAAGTATTTTGTGTAATTTTGGGTACTACATAATCATGACTCTTAATTATTTTTTAGAAATTTTTACTGTTAATTAACCTTCCTCCCATATGTATTGATTATGAAGCTCACCAATTTTCTAACTTTCCCCTTCATATAGCTTGAATCTTACTTCTATCTTCAGTGATCATATCATACACCCTTTGTACTTGGCTGTACTCTGGGGTAACTTCTGGTTATATACTCATATCTTAACACTTGGAATTAAAGCCACAAATAAGAGATAACATATGATACTGATCTTTCTGTTATTGAGTTACCTTACTCAATATAACATTTTCTAGTACTCTTTATTTATCTTCAAATTTGGCAACTTTATTTTTTCTTTACAGATGAAAAGTATTCTTATGTATATAGTGATGTATATAGTTTTACATGCCAATATTCATATGTGAAAAGATGAAATCGTTACAAATTTTTGTGGGAACAGAGCAACAATGTATATGCTGAGTTAGTTTCAAAGGAGTAGCATATTGAATCGTTTGTGTATATTCTAAGGAATGCTGTAGCTAACTTGTAATGTAAATTTATGTTTATGTTATTGAGAGGTCTTTATATTCCTTTCAAGAGTTGCTAGAGCAGACTGCATGCCACCAACAAGATATGAGTGTCCTCTTTCCCTCACATCCTGTATTTAATATCCTACCAGTTGTTCTTTTACACTCTATCTAAATGAGTGTGTTAAAAATCAGATGTTCTAATTGCTTTAGTTTGAATTTTACTACTGATAATGATTATTTTAAAA
This sequence comes from Grammomys surdaster, assembly GCF_004785775.1. Taxonomy (NCBI): domain Eukaryota; kingdom Metazoa; phylum Chordata; class Mammalia; order Rodentia; family Muridae; genus Grammomys; species Grammomys surdaster. The sequence continues at coordinate 470,421 of NW_021604702.1, read as the reverse complement.
TATATATTGTAGCCACTTTTAATTTTTGTCTTGAATAATCACAGCTCTGACTTTTGAACTTTATTGTTGAATGAGCCCTCTTTTGGCTTTTTTTTTTTAGTTTTTAATTATATTGCAAATATTAATCCTCTTTCAAATGTATAGTTAATAAAGTTTCCTTCATATTGTGTTGGTTTCTTGCCATTATATCTATTGATTTGCATCATTCTCTGTGCTTGAAATTCTCTCTCTCTCTCTCTCTCTCTGTATGTGTTTGTGTGTGAGTGTGTGGGAGTATGTGTTTGTGTAGGTGATAGTCTGTGTCTAGGGATGTGGTGTTATTTATTTCGGTCTGATGTAGTGGCCTTTGAATTTTAGAGAATTTTCAATTTTTGTGACGAATATTTCAGGCAATTTGATTGTAACCAAGCCAGATAAGTCAGTCAAGGGGTTCTCCAGGAAAGAGTGAAAATCAAAATGAAATATATATGATTAGACAATACTGTAGCATGACTACAACCAGATCTGAGGCTAAAGCGGGTTTATTTTTTCCCAGCCTGCATTTATACCATTTTAAGTACATGCAAATAATAAGGTCAGTTCTAGACAATAAACACAAATAGTCAAGTACCAAACAAGGCAATAAACAAAGTCCCATAAAAACTGTTTTATGGACTTACCAGGATGACCAAGAAAAACAAAGTGCTACACATTTCTCAGATTAGCCCATTCTGAGATTTGCATTAGCCCAAATGTAAATATTCTTGATCTTAGCCTATTTCCTAAGACTTGGCCCAAAATCAAATTCTTGCCCTAGCCTACTTCCATGTCCTAGTCCCATGACAAATTCCTGCCAAATTCCTACAAGGGGACCCCCATTTTTATTTCATAAAAATGACCGTGCCTTTCATAGATTGTTCTAACAAGAATTCCTTCCTCACCCATCATGGAATATGTATTATCAAAAGCAATGCATTTCTGTCTTAGGTTGACAAGGCTCTGTGCAGAATCTTACTTGTGATTGGCTACCAGCTTCTAAAATTAATAACTTTGTCAGGATCCATTTTTGTTTCAGGCCATGTATTTTGGCTGCAAACATATTGATGTTGTCAAAGACAAGTGTCATCACAATGGGCAGGAACAAGAGTATTCCCAGGACAAGAAGGGCTAGCATGATCAAGTTATATATGCCATTTTTAAAGTTTGACAAAGATGGAAATATTGACCATAAGCAGTAGTAATTTTTTGACAAATATCTGCAGCATTAAAGCTCAATGTAGCAGATTTCTTTAAATTCATAATCTTGGTATGCAACGTTAAAGCATCCAGAGAGTTGTTAGAATTATGCCAACTGCCCTGTAAATGTCTTTGAACATTTTCCCAATTATAGTGGCTATCATTCTAAATTTTTGAAGTAACAGAAATCCATAGGTATTTTGTAGGACACTCAAGATGGATTTTTACTCTTAAACTCTGAACTTCCTCTTCAGTAATTTGAATAGTATCATAAAGAGCATCAATCTGTTATTCGAAATGCCTATCTAAAACCTCTTAAATATTCAGAGCATTAATGAAATTTTTGCTAAATGACTAACAAAAGTAGCTGTCTTAACTTCTTGTGTCAAACAATTGCAGAAACAGTAGTGCTAGCTTTTAATGTAATTAAAGCAGCTATACCAGCAATAATAATGCAAACTACACTCTTGCTTTTCTTTAAAGCTTGACTCACTTCTTCCAGTATTTGTAAGCCCTTTTATGAATAACATGGTCCTGTAATAGACACAGGAAATAAAATAAAAGCTGGTTGATAGACTACCATAATAGCCATGACAGATTTTAATACACTAACAAAGTTAGAAAGTCCACAATCAATGCAACTTATGTGAAATATTCTAGAAGAAACAAAAGTAATTTTAACATGACCAACTAATAAAAAATTTGGAGCTTTTTACACATGTACTAACATGTGTTTGAAATCCAAATCCTATCCCAATGTTATCCACTTCAAATGTAATTTCGTACAAGGCAGCTGTCAATTTGCAAATATGTTTCTGAAAATGTCCATAACCAATGATGACTGTCATTTCCAATATTGGATTGATTTCAGGACCATTCTATTATTGAAGCAGAATAACTTCACACATTAAAGGAAAGAGAAGACTCATTATAGCAACCTCTCTCTATTTGGCTAATTCTTTGAAGGCAGTTTCAACACTCTCCATGTTCTCTGAGATGAAGTGATTGAACAGAGTAGTTCAAGACCTAAAAATGGAAATAAAAGCAATAAAGAAATCACAAATGGAGACAACCATGGAAATGAAAAAAAAAAAACTAGAGAGGAGGTCAAAAGCTACAAATACAAGCATCAACAAGAGAATATAAGAGATAGAAGAGCAAATCTAAGGTGCAGAAGATACCTTAAAAATATTGACACAATGCTTAAAATATACAAAACATAAAAATCTTCTAATGCAAAACATCAAGGAAATCCAGGCCACCGTGTAATGACCAAACCTAAGAATAATAGAAATAGAAGAGAGAGAAGATTCCCAGCCCCAAGGACCAGAAAATCATAAAATTTCTCCAACCTAAGAAATGTGATGGCCATAAATTTATAAGAAGCCTGTAGAACACCAAACAGATTAGACAAGAAAAGAAAATCTTCTCATCACATATGTTTCAAAACAGTAAATACACAGAACAAAGAAAGGATATTTTGAAAAGTAAGGGGAAAAGGCCAAGTAAGATATAAAGGCAGTCCTATCAGAGTTATACCAGACTTACCAACAGAGACCCTGAAAGCCAGTAGAACCTGGACAGAGGTCATGCAGACCCTGAGAGAACACAAATGCCAGCCCAGAATACTATACTCTGCAAAACTCTCAATCATAATAAATGGAGAATCTAAAATATTCCATGACAAACCAAATTTAAACAATATCTATCTACCAATCCAGCCCTATAGAGAAAAAAATAGAAGGAAAACTCTAATACCAAAGGGGGGAAAAGAAATTAATCATGTCATAACAAAACCTAAAGGAGCAAATCACATACACATAATGCCACCTACAATAACAAACATAACAGAAACTAACAATCATCTGTCTTTAATATCTCTCAAAATTATCAGACTCAATTCCCTCCAAGAAGACACAGGCTAATAGCCTGGATTAGCAAGCAATATCGAGTATATTGCTGCATACCAGAAAACACCTCAATGAAAAAGAGAGAGACTACCTCAGAGTAAAAGGTGTGAAAAAGTTCTCCAAGCAAATAATCCCAACAAACAATTTGAAGTTGCTATTCTAATCCTTAATCAAATAGACTATCAACCAAGTTATCAAGCAAGATCAGGAAGGAAACCTCATTGTCACCATAGAATAATGCACAAAGAGGAAGTTTTAATTCTGAACATATATGCCTCAAATGGTAGAGAACACACAATCATAAAAGAAACTTTAGTAAAGCTTAAAACACACATTGAACTCCCCCACAATTGTAGTAGGAGACTTCAATATTCTACTCTCACCAATTCACAGGAAATGAAACAGAAACTAAACAGAGACACATTGAAACTAATAGAAGTTTTGAACCAAATGGATTTAACAGATACATACAGAAGATTTCATACTAAAACAAAGAAATATTTATACCTTATTCTCAGTACCTCATGGTACCATCTCCAAAATTCAACATATAATTGGTCACAATACAATCCTCAACAGATACAAGAAGATTGAAAAAAATACATTGCATCCTATCAGATCACCACAGATTAAGATTGACTTCACTAACAACAAAAACAAAAGAAAACCCACATAACCAAGGAAACGGAACAACTCTCTACTCAATGATAACTTGATCAGGGAAGAAATAAATAAAGAAATTAAAGACTTTCTAGAATTGAGAGAGAGAGAGAGAAAGAGAGAGAGAGAGAGAGAGAGAGAGAGAGAGAGAGAGAGAGAGAGA